>NC_056747.1:609990756-610300756 GCF_019279795.1 Protopterus annectens
ACAGCAGGAGTCTTGTTGCCTCACAGCAAGAGGTTCTCTGGTTCATTTCGCAGCTCGGGTGCTTTTTGTGTGGAGTCTGCATGTCTTCCTTGTTTTCACTTGGGTTTTCTCTAGTGCTGTGGTTTCTTACTGCTTTCCAAGTGACATGCGTTAGACGGATTGGACACAGTAAATGGGCTGTAGGTGTGTGTGTGTTTTTTTTTTTTTTTTTTTTTTTTTTTTTGGTATGGAAAAACAACCAAGGCAGGGCTAGCTAGCCCACCCGGTAGTGTGAACATTGGCTGTAGATGATTGTCACTGTTGAAGTGACTCTCAGATCCCATCTGCAAAGTGATGAAAAAGGGATTGTGGCTAAATGGACTTTTAAATATCACTAAGCGCAAACGTACTGGATCTGGTCCTCGCTAATATGGGAAAGTGCTGCACACTGGCCTAGTATGTCTTCTCTGGTAAGATTAGACTACAAAATGGTCTCCTTTGAGGTAAAAATAAAACCCTGAGCCTTGTCTAACAATGGAATGTTCAGGATCTATTGTACGACTAACTTCCTACTATTAAGTGATAACCTGGCAAAATTTCAAGCCCCCATGAACATTGAGAACATTGCTGCCCATATGGAATTGTTCAAAGAAAACCTATATAAGCATGATAATATCTGGATAGAGACAGCTGTATCTACCAGGAAGAAGTACAGAACTAACTCAAAAAACAAGCCGTCCTATTGGAATTGCAACATCATTAAGCTGTTTAACAGGAGAACGAAAATCATGGCAAAAATTAGTTGATGTAGCACCCAGCAGGATAAAGCACTGTCATCAAACTAAACAAACAACTCAGAGGACAAATAAAGTCTACCAAAGCCAAATTTGAGATAAATGTATCCTCCCAGGTCAAGGACAACCATAAGGCATTCTTAGGCTTTGTTCACAACCTCAAAGGCAATACGCATTTCTGTGCACAGCTCATTGTTAATGGAGCCACCTGTACTGAGTCAGAAGATACAGTAATTCTAGGGGACAAATTCAGCTCTAGCTTTACCCCTCTCTCCCCATCACTCCTTGGGGAAATACCATCAAATGCAACTTCCCCTACTGTCACTTAGGGAACAGGTCCTCAGTGCTCTCTCTAAGACCAAGAACACTGAATCAGTCTGCCCAGACAATATCCCAGGTTGTTTTCTAAATAGCATGAAACATGACCTATCAGGCTGACTGGAATTGCTATTTAACTGTAGTTTTCTAACAGGCTTTGTGCCTTACAAATGGAGAACAGCAACAGTCCTCCCTCTGCTCAAAGGTGGGACATCTACAGACCTTGGGATCTACAGACCCATAAGTCTCATCAGTCTTGTATACAAAGCCATGGAAAGAATTGGCATGAAAATGATCAATAGTGACCTAAGAAACCACCAGACACTGGACCAACCTAGTCTGGTTTCATCAAGGGTGGCTCATGCCTATTGCACCCTGTGGACTTATTTGAGGTCACCAAAGCAATGGATGAGGGCAAAAGTTCACACTGCTTACCTTGACCTGGCTAAGTCATTTGACACAATACTCTACTCTGAGATGACGAACTTTAGAATTTGGTATTAAACCCTTGTGTTACCCAAGGGATAGCCGTATGGCTCACAGACAGGACCCAGGAAATTAGAATTGAGGAGTCCACCTCTACAAAGAGGCCAGTCACAAGTGGAGTCCCTCAGGGATTGGTCTTGGGAGTGCTCCTTTTTGACATTTACTTTACTGAAGTCGAAGTCAAGGCCAATGTCCAGGTCCTCTGGCTGACTAAATATGCAGATGATTGCAAAGTAGGAGCAGTCATAGAATCCCCCACCAACACAAATGTTCTCCAGGAAGGCTGACACAGGCAAATAACTTTTGTCAGAACTGTGGAATAAAGCTAAATGCCACGAAATGCATAATAGTATCCTTCAGGAAGTCATCCACCCCTGGTAAATTATCATATTGACAACACACCCCTAAGAGTTGGCCCCGGTAGTCAGAGACTTGACGGTAGACATAGACACTAATCTAGCCTTTGACCATCGCTTGTCTACAGTAGTGAGGAAATCTTTCTGTGTTGTACAACTTATAAACAAATGTATGGCATTTAGGTCCAAGAATGTCATTGTTCTTCTGTATTCATCATTCATCAAATCTATCATCCAGTACAATGCCCCCTTTTGTATGTACCTAACCAGGAACATCCAGCAACTGGAATGTCCACAGAGGTTCCTTACCAAAAAAATAAAAGGAATAAGTAACATGTCTTGTGCTGACTACCTCAAGGGCCTATTTCTGTATTCTCACTCCTAAAGGCTGTTGAGGGAGATCTGTGCCTGGAATACAAGGCATTTTCATTCCCCACCCTAATGGACTTCTTGCATATCCGCAAAATAAACAGCACCAGAATAACCCTTTCTAAAGAACTAAATATTGCCTATGATATTAGTAGGTTGCTGGAGACGGAGGCTTGGATCCTTGAGGCTACCCCTTCTCTGGAACAGGCTCCCCAACCAGGTGAAGCAGAGTTCCTCCCTAACCCAATCGTGTGCTACACGAACTCAATGAGGAACTAAACCCACACATAAGGCTGCTGTTTAATCTTAGCCTTACTACAGGATACGTACCCAAAGAATGGCGTACGGCAACTGTGGTCCCACTCCACAAAGGCGGTGCTTCTACGGACCCTGGAAATTACCGCCCCATAAGCTTGACGAGCCTTGTCTGCAAAGCTATGGAGAGGATCATAATGGAACTCATAAATAAAGACATTGGGGACCTACAGACACTAGATCCTACCCAATTTGGCTTTGTCAAGGGCAGATCCTGCCTCTTGAACTTGGTCGACTTTTGAAACAGTCACTAAGGCCATTGATGAGGGTAAGGCAGTTCACACAGCCTACCTTGACCTAGCAAAAGCGTCGACACAATACCCCACTGGCGTCATAGAAAAGCTCACCAGCTTAGATGTAAAACCCATATGTCACAAGATGGGTTGCAAACTGGCTCAAGGACAGAACACACAGGGTTAGAGTTGCTGGTGCCATGTCAGACTCTAAGCCGGTCACGAGCAGTGTCCCACAGGGCTCAGTCCTGGGCCCCCTCTTGTTCGGCATTTATTTTTCTGAAGTGCAGGCAAACATAGGGGGATTGTGGCTGACAAAATTTGCAGATGACTGCAAACTGGGCACCATAATTGACACTCCATCAGACACAGACATCCTCCAGAGAGGTCTCATAGAAATGGATAACTGGTGCCAGAGCCATGGCCTTAAGCTAAATGCCAAAAAATGTATAGTCATACCCTTTGGGAAAAACAAGGTAACCCCTAATTACCACATAGGTGGTAATCCATTAAATACGGAAGAAGTTATCAGGGACCTGCGGACCCAAGTTGACAGTAACCTCTCTTTTGACACTCACATTGCCAAAGTGGTTAGGAAGATCTTCTACATTGTCCACCTGATCATGAAGGGATTCACATCCAGATCAGGAGAGGTCATTGTACCCCTGTACTCTTCACTTATCAGACCAATGATTGAGTACAACGCCCCATTCGGAATGTACCTTACCTGACACCTGCAGCAATTGGAAAGACCCCAAAAGTTCCTCACCAAAAGGATAAAGGGGCTCAAACATATGTCATACGATGCCCGACTGAAGAAACTCCAGCTCTATTCAGTTGCATACCGTCTGCTCAGAGGTGATCTGTGCCTGACATACAAGGCCATGTCCAACCTGGAATTAATGGACATGCTCCACCTCAAAAAATCCAAATCCACCAGAGCCACGAGAGCAAGAGACTTAAACCTCAACACGGATATAAATAGGACGTACTGGAGGGACAGATTCATCACCCAGAGACTCCCTGCACTATGGAACAGAATCCCAGTCCATGTGAGGCAGAGCCCCTCACTGACTCTGTTCAAGAGAAATCTTGACGAGTGGATGGGAGATCGTAGGTTTACCCTGGGAATCATCTCTGTGTCACTGCTGGACAGAGGCACAGCAAACTAATGGGTATAGTATTCTCATCCTAAGAGGTGGTGAAAGCCACACGCACTCTGGCTAGGCTTATAAATGCCCTAGGGCAGATAGCCTAGTATGAACCTATGAACCTATGAACCTAAGTGTAACTTGGACAACCTAATGAGGAACAGGAAATTCATTCCTGTTTGGCAAAGCTGTCTAAATGAATCAGGCAGCCTATAAATGGTTTCCCAGGTCTCTGCTTACACTTCTGGAGGGTACCAGGCCTTATCAGAGATTGCATGGCTAGGCTTAAAAAGACCCTTGTGGTTGTTAGCTTACTACATACATATGAACATCTTCATTTAACTGTTATTTTAGATTTATTAACATTACACAGTGCAAATACATTTTCCCAGTTAGCCTGATATTCACTGTTCAGCCAGAATATAACAGTGTAAAACAGAAGCTTTCTGTATTTGGAATTCCTGGTCTTCCATTATTCCTTGTTTTAACATATTTTTGTATGCTATTATTGGCTTATTAGGATATGACAAGAAGCTTGCCAGTTTTCCTTCGATTTCCTTAATTTTGGGTTTTAAGGGATGTTAAAGCATTTGTTTGAATAAAATACATGATTTTTGGTAATTACAATTATTTTAATCGGCAATAATTTGTCTTCAAGTTTTAAAAAAAAGTTTTTATTCTGTCTGCCTGTTGATTGATTTTGATCCTGTACTTTATATATATTTTTATTGATTTATTCTAGTGTTAATGCGAGGGTCATTCCCAAGTAGTTTATTTTTTCATCAATATCTTTACTATATTTTCCATTGAAAATATCTGTACATTTTACTTTTGGTTTCACAATTTTACATTTTATTTTATTACTAATGAATTTTAGTCCAGAGATATCCCTAAAGTTTTTTAATTTATCCTATGTTGTTTTAAAGGAAGATTGCTTATAATTCTTACTGCTCCAGTAGCTTTTTGGTTATATGGGTTTTATACCAACAAGTGGGAAGCTTCACAAATCTTTCACTCTCCCACAGCTTCACTCTGAGTGCTGATTAGACAGCCTCTTGGAAGGTAATCGGCAGTCAGAGTGAAGACTTCAGTACTTTCTTGCCACTTGAATGGCCTTCAAGCTTCTTTACTGGCAGATATCCCCTCACAGGGGAAACCTTCCACACATAAATTGTTGCACTTTTAAGAAAATAAATGCTATTTTTTTATTTTGTGACTAAAAGTAGTATTTCCCCAATAAGAATTTTTGTGTTTCTTTCACCGTATCCCAGTTAGGGACTGCTGGTTTTGGCTAAGGGCTTGTCTTCTGATTTGGAAGCCAGTTTTGCGGTAAAAGTATACTAATGCAAAGTTGTTCTTCATATTGATCACTGCTGCAGTAGCCTTAGCTGTATGGGTTATAACCAGCTTCCAAAGCCTCAGGGCATCTTCCAGATGCCCAAACTGTCAAGCAGCTCCAGCTGAACTGAGTAAAAGAAGATTTTGAGTGCAAAGCCGTTCAGAGCTTTACTGCCACCTAAGAGTATGCTCCTGTGAAGCTTTTGATGATCGACAGATGGCTTATGCTTTCCTTTTTGGGCAGATAAGTTCCCTTTGTGAAAAAAAAAAACTTTACTTTTCTCATCTTTTTACTTATGTGTTATTGCTTTACTCTTCAGGAAAGTTATGTTAAAGCTAGGAGTGTTGTGTTTTAATAATTGTCTTGCGACTATAACAGACTTTTAAATGGAGCACTTGTTTTGTCTGTCAGTTTAAAAGTACTATTTAACTATTTTCTGTGGAGAAATTGTGTTTATTTTATGGATGTGGGGCTGCCATAGTGTTTGAAAGTGCTTTTTGTTTGTGTTAAACCAATTAACTTCTGTGGACTGGACATTGTTGCTTGATTTCCAAGACAGAGGTACTGTTTTTGGCTTGCCCATGAAACAGATTGTGTGGCTGGAAGGACTGATTGACTGACTGTGAGAGTGACAAAGAAAAGTTTATCAAACAACTTTGCCACCACAACAGGCTATCAGTTTGCATTAACTGAGGTTGGCGACTCTGCTGTGGCCGTTTGTTATATCTCAGACCACTCGTCTTTTACCCCAGAATGCTCTGGTGGAGCACCTACACACTATGGACCAGGGGCTAGCCATGTCCTGTGTGGCTGTTTGTTTCCCTTCAGTGGGCAAGGGAGAACCACTCTTGTCAGCTTGGGAGAGGTAACAGGGCAGGTTTCCCTGTTATGTCAGAATGCTATGCCCGTTCATGGGGAAGCAGCAGTTGCCATTAGTAAACACAGTTGGCCCCAGTTTTTCTGTCAAAAAGAAACTGAAAACCAAGCATTTATCTACTTCTCCTTAAATTTCTTTGTATAAGAGTAATTTACTGGGACTGGTTCAGAGTTTGATTCAGGTTATTAATCCTTCTTGTAGAGTAGTTTCAGGTCAAAGAAAGAGGGAAGCCTCCCTTCCTAAAGGGTCAGGATTCTGAATCAGAACAGGAAGTTTCAAAGATAGATTCAGGGTTTTGTCCTGAGATTTCTGATTCAGACTTGGAGGAGAGTTTTCTTTCTGATTCTGCCTGTGAGGGTTTCTCTTTCTCTGAGACTATTGCTAGAATGTCTCATTGTTTTCACTGGGAGAACACTGAGGTTTCTCATTCCCTAAAATAATACTAGGGGTTGTTACAGAAGGATTTTCCAGAGCATGTACCCATACCTCCTCTCCTGTTTGCTTTAGAGGGTGTGTGTGTATCTTACTGCTTGCAAATGTTCCCGATAATCAGCCAGCAGTCCCTAAAAAGTCAGCTAGGATGTATAAAGTTCCTCAGTCTTTTACATTTTTTATTTTTACTTTATTTTTTACAGTCTTTTACATTTTATACACTATTACCAAAGCTTATCCACCAGTTATAGCCATAGTTGACTCCTGTGCTGCTAAGCATTTATTTAATTCCAGTCATACTCTTTCTAGTAAGGATGGGAAAAGTATTGATAGTTATGGGAAAAAAAGTGTCTACTTCTGCAACTTTGAATTTCAGAATTGTAAATTGTCAGGCTCATATGTTAAACTTCATTCTGACATATTGTGAAAGTATGAGGAATGTTTTATCTACCGTTTCTTCTTGTGAAGTAAAAATCTGCTTTAAATAACCTAATTTCTTCTATTGCACGGTTAGTACTCACTCTTTGCAGTGTGTGTGTGTGTATGTGTGTGTGTGTGTGTGTGTGTGTGTGTGTGTGTGTGTGAGAGAGTCTGTTGGTACTACTTCCATGGCTATGGCTACTGGTATGGTTTTAAGGAGGTTTGCTTGGCTAAATTTTCTGAGCCTTCTAGATGATGTTAAAAATGAGATTTTAAGCTTTGGAATAGAGATTTAATGTTTGGCCCCTCTGCAGCAGAGGTGATCAAAAATTGTGATGAACAGGGCACGTGGATCTAGGAGTCTTTTAGGTTTTTAAGCCCTCCTTTTCCAAATTGTATGAGGTACTTTCTTTCTCCTCATCCAGTCTGGGTAAAGAACAGGATAAACAATCTCAACAGACGAAGAAGTGGCAAGGAGGTTCCAAAAAAAGAAGACTCAAACTTCCCATAAACCAAGGATACTTCCAACAAGCTTGAATCTCTGTTCAAGAGACCTTGTGACCCCCTGCCACCCTGGCCCTCTTTCTCTACCAGAAAGTCAGAATCTCCATTTTTCTCTTTGGCAACAGACTGTTTCAGACAAATGGGTTCTGAAAATTATTCATCAGAGTTGCATATGAAAATAGGAGGAAATTCCTCTTTTCCAGGCGGTCATTCCTCATCCTACAAATGGTCCTTCATCACATGCTGTCCAAATGAGTAATAGAACCATTTCCTCCCTCCCGGGGGTAACATTAGACTTAAAAGATGCTTATTACATAGTAAAGGTTTTGTATGTCAAGATAAACGTTATCAATTCTCTGCCTCACCCTTTGGACTATCCACTGCATTTAGTGTCAAATTGTAGTTGTAGCTCATTCCAGGCTACCGGGTATTCACATCCTTCCATACTTAGATGGTTTGCTTATCTTTGAAGAGTCTTTTTCAAAATTTCAGTCATCTCTCTCATGGGTGAGAGATCTCCTGCACAAAATGGGATTCCAAGAGAGCATTCAAAAGTCTTTCTTGACTCCCTCATACAGGATTCTGTTCCTGGGATCTCAACTAGACACCTCACTTCAAAGAACTTTTCTTTCACAGGAGAAAAATAGATCTTTATGTAGATCTAGTTGTAAGTTTTTCCACTCCAACTTTAGTCACTGCAAGGGAATACCTCAGGATTTTGAGTTTTCTAGCATATGTGATTCTCGTAATAGCCTTGGCAAGACTCTGCATGAGAAAGATACAGCGGTAGCTGAAATCTCTTTGGTCACAGCATCCCAGCACCATCGTCATTTATCTTTTCAGATCCCAGTACTGAGGCTTGCCAGAGGAGAAATCACTTGGTAGAGACAACAGGTATCCTTAACTGAAGGTCCCCCTCCCTGCTTTAAAGCAGTCATTCATCACAGATACTTCAGACTTTGCTTGAGGAGCAGTTTCAGGAGAGAGAAAAGTGCAGGGGGTTGTGGGACGCCAAAGACAGACACAAGCACATAAATATCAGGGAAATACTTGCCCTGATCAAGGCACTCAATTCTGTGAAACTGCTTGGGCCCTGAGACCTCTGCAAGTGGTTACAGACAATACCACAGTTATGTATTGCATCAACAAGCAAGGGAGAACCAAGTTGTACTCTCTTTGCAGACTAGCTTGAAATATAGCTTCACAGGACAGTATCACTCTACAGGCATCCTCCATTCCATCAGAGCAAAAGTGTGTGGCAGACCAACTGAGTAGGACCAGGGCAGACCCTCACAAATGGAAATTAGATCTGAAGGATCTTCCAGGATTGATTAATTTTTGGGGAGTTCCTCAAGTAGACCTCTCTTCTTCCTCTCTGAACAATCATCTGGCAAAATTCTGTTCCAGGGCTCCATACAAGAAGGCTTGGAAGAAAGATGCCTTTTCTTTTCCTTGGACAGGAATCTTCCTGTATGTCTTTTACCCTAATATCAGGGGTACTTTTGCAGATTCAGAAGAATTCCCTATGATCATTGTGGTGACTCCCCTCTGGCCCAGAAAACTGTGGTTCTCTCTTGCTTTTTTCCCACTTTTCTGAGATTTAAAAAAGTTCAGTTACGGGCTTGCTGTTCTTGGAACTGTTTGTAAGTTTCTTGGAGGCCATTTTTTGCTTGGGCTAAAGGGAAGTCTCTCTGTTGATCAGTGGCAGTGAAAAACATTGAGCAGCCTGCCGCTGTGGGAGTGGTTACTGACTTGAAACTGTAGTTTTATTGGCCATTTTGAGTCAATTCCAAACTCCTTCATCTTCCTCTCTTAAAACCTGGTTGCCTCGTGGTTTTGGCGTCTTTTCAGGCTTGTTGGCTGTTGGTGAAGCACCCACCAAGAGGAGAAAACGCTGAGAGAAGAAAGGAGCCACTTTTGAGATTTTAAGTATTTTTCCTCTGTTTATTTGCTAAGTTTTTCTGCATAGCCGCCTATTTTGAGCATTTTCTGGCTTTTTAAACTTGATTTCTGCATTAGTAACTGTATTTAGAGCACAACCTAGAGCTGTTTACTGAATTTCCTGTTTGCACTTATTTTTAAAATAGTTTTTTTCTCAAAACTTGCATTTTATCTGTCTTTGGCCTAGCACTCTTGTGTGGGGTCATTTACTGCACTGTTATAACTTGTTGATACTTGTGAACCTCTGCTATCTCTGAAAAAACAAAAAAATCTTGCTTTTTTCCCCACTTTTCTGAGATTTAAAAAAGTTCAGTTACAGGCTTGCTGTTCTTGAACTGTTTGTAAGTTTCTTGGAGGCCATTTTTTGCCAGGGCTAAAGGGAAGTCTCTCTGTTGATCAGTGGCAGTGAAAAACATTGAGCAGCCTGCCTGCCCCTGTGGGAGTGGTTACTGACTTGAAACTGTAGTTTTATTGGCCATTTTGGGTCAATTCCAAACTCCTTCATCTTCCTCTCTTAAAACCCTCTTTTGCACGGTTTTGCACGTTTTTGTGCATAGCGCAACAGCGGGCAGCACTGCCTAATTGGGTTTAAACTATTCCTGGCTCCACAAAGTCTGCTCTTCACTTTTTCCCTTAGAACTGCTCTATCTCTCAATTTAAACACCATATTCTCATTCTAAGGCCCTTCACTGGTCCAGTTAAGTAATCCTACAAGTTAGCACTATTAAACCATAAGCACTACTTACTCTTATACTCTCTACGATTACCCTGTCCTCTATTGGTCCGTCTTAAATTCAGTTTCCCTATATTACTCTAGCATGTCCAAAGGTCAGTCAATGGTTTCCTCTCCCGTCCAGCTGGTGAATCTGGGAATTTTGAGGCAATGTTACAACTGTCTCATGTACACGGACAACCCTCTCCTCCTCCAACAGGTTCAAATATATGTGAGAGATGCAACTATTTAGCCAAACTGGAGGCTGAGCTCTCTCATCTCAAAACTGGTGTAACCAGTCAGGAGGAGAAGGTAACCTCACACAACACAATTCCAGTATCACATAGTCCCACCACATCAGTGAACCAAACACATAAATACACAAAAACATACTCTGAGGCTCTAAATAAAAATATACCTAAGCAACAGAGACCTCCAAAGCAGACATCCAAGCAAATGCTACCTCAAAACAAAACACACACAACACATAGCCCACAAAGTCAGTGTGCCAAGCAGCCACAGCCCTTAAGGCTGAATAACACACCTGATACTCTTGTAATAGGTGACTCTATTGTCAGACACACTGACGTCCCGCTCTCCAGGCTGAATAAAGAGAAGGTCACGGTGAGCTGCCTGTCTGGTGCTAGGATCCGCCACATAACGCAAGCACTCAGGTCACTCCAAAGCAAATACAAATATGACTCGGTCATTGTACATGCTGGTGTGAATGACCTGAGACGTACCTCCCTGGACTACATGAAAAGAGACATAGAGGAGCTCTCTGATCATGTAGCCCAGGCTGGTATGACCCTGACCTTGAGCAGCATCTTACCCTCACCTAGAATGATGCCACAGTATAAAGACAAAATGATCGATTTTAACAATTGGCTAAACTTTTGGTGTCATTCAAAGGGGATCCAGTGTCCGTCAGCCTGGGATGACATGCTCGACAAGCCACGTTGCTTCGCTAGGGACGGCTTGCACCTGTCACCACTGGGCTTTCGGATATTGGCAAAGGCTCTTGCCACCCCCATAGTGCCTTTTTTAGGCAAGGCTCAAAAGTCAAACCCACCCCCATAGACAGCACAAGGAACAAGAAACTAAGGGTAATGCTGCTTAACACCAGAAGTCTTAACCTCAAGATGCACGCACTCGAAGCTCTCCTTAGTATGGAGAACATCGATATCTGTGCAGTGACAGAAACCTGGTTCAAGGCTCCAGAGAGCACCCCAGCACTATACTTCATATCAAGCTTTTCGGCCCCAAAACCCAGACCGAACCACAAAAGGAGGGGGAGTTTCCATATTTATCAAGGATATCCACACCTCCAGGTTAGTGGCATTGCACGAAGTATCGGAGACCATCCATGTGCAACTAACAGTGGGCAAGACTGCTTTTCAGTTTATAGCATCCTACAGACCACCCTCTCAAAGTCAGGAATCCCACTCGGCTTTCCTGAAAACATTGGAGAACATGAAGATCTCTCCGAACACCATTATATTGGGCGACTTCAACTACCCAAACATTGACTGGGAGCACTACTCAAGCCCCAGCACCTTAGCCCAAAGGTTCCTGGAAATTATAAACTCAAATGCTATGGAACAACTAGTCACCACTCCCACAAGAGGGACAACATACTAGACCTGATCATTACCAACATGGGGACTCTATGCTCCACACCAGAAGTATATCCCTCATTGGTAAGATCAGACCATAAATTAATTTCACTGGATGTCCACATCCCGACCCCACCCCAGCCCAGAAAACCACAGTGAAAAACTTCTCAAAGCGAACTTCTCACTTCTCAAAACCGAAGTGGAATCCTTCAAGGCCCCAGGGCCAGTGGAAACTACGGCCCAAACTGCAGAATCCTATATAAACGCATTCTACGGACATCTCCAGGAATGCATGGATCATGCTATCCCAAACAAAACCAAGACCCAATCATCCAAAGGCAGGCGTCCAGTCTGGTGGACCCCTGCCATAAATAAACTGTACAATAGAAGGAGGAAGCTACTACATGATAGAGCAAAATCCCTAATAGGGAAGGTATCTCTGATCAGTACTAGCAAAAAATTATGATCCCTCATAAAATCCTCCAAGGCCAGCTTCGAGAGAAAAATTGCACAGGACACCAAAGACAATCATAAGGCTTTTTTAAGTTATGTTAGGAACCTGGGATGCAACTCCCAGACTTGTTCTGAGTTGATTCTAAACGACAAAAAATACACTGAACCCACAGACATCGCCAATATCCTGGCAGACAGGTTCAGTGCAAACTTCTCCTCCCCCTCTCCCCCAAAAGAGCAAGTATCTATTCCGGCAGAGGGCTGCCTTCCAAACATCTCTGATGCTCAGGTGAAGGCTGCCCTCTCCAAAGCAAAAAACACTGCTTCCATGGGACCAGATGGCGTCGCAGGTTGCATCCTACATGAACTCCAAGAGGAACTAATCCCTCAAATAAAACAGCTATACAATCTCAGCCTCACTACCGGATATGTGCCCACAGAATGGCGTACAGCAACAGTGGTCCCACTCCACAAAGGTGGAGCGTCTACGGACCCTGGAAACTATCGCCCCATAAGCCTGACTAGCTTAGTCCGCAAGGCTATGGAGAGGATCATCATGGAGCTCATAAACAAAGACATTGAAGACCTACAGACACTAGATCCTACCCAGTTCGGCTTTGTCAAGGACAGATCCTGCCTTTTGAACCTGGTTGACTTCTTCGAAACAGTCACCAAAGCCATAGATGAAGGGAAGGTAGTCCACACAGCCTATCTGGACCTTGCAAAGGCATTTGACACAATACCCCACTCGGGCATCATAGATGAGCTATCCAGCTTAAATATAAACCCCTATGTCACAAAATGGGTTGCAAACTTGCTCAAAGACAGAACCCACAGAGTGAGAGTTGCTGGAGCCATGTCAGACTCGAAACTGGTACAAGTGGTGTCCCACAGGGTTCTGTCCTGAGACCACTCTTGTTCGCTATATACTTTTCCGAGGTACAGGCAAACGTGGGAGGACTATGGCTCACCAAGTTCGCAGACGACTGCAAACTGGGCGCCATAATCGACTCTCCAGCTGACACAAACATCCTTCAAAAAGGTCTCACAGAGACAGATAACTGGTGCCAGCACCATGGTTTAAAGCTAAATGCCAAAAAATGTATAGTCATACCCTTTGGCAAAAACAATGTGCCCACAAATTACCACATAGGCGGAAACCCATTAAGTACAGAGAAAGTTATTAGGGACCTGGGGACCCAAGTTGATAGCAATCTCTCCTTTGAAAACCACATTGCCAAAGTGGTTAGAAAGACCTTCTACATAGCCCACCTCATCACAAAGGGTTTCACATCTAGATCAAGAGAGGTAATCATGCCCCTCATCAGGCCCATCATAGAATACAATGCCACTTTTGGGATGTACCTTACCCGACACCTGCAGCAATTAGAAAGACCGCAAAAGTATCTCACCAAGAGGATCAAGGGTCTCAAACAGATGCCATATGCTGCTCGGTTAAAAAAACTCAGTTGCATACCGCCTACTTCGAGGCGATCTATGCCTGACATACAAAGCTATGTCAAATCCAGAATTAATGGACATGCTCCACCTCAGTAAATCTAAATCCCTTAGAGCCACACGCTCGAGGGACTTGAACCTCAGCACAGAAATAAATAGAACTTGCTGGAGGGACAGGTTCATAACCCAGAGGCTCCCTTCGCTCTAGAATAGAATTCCAGTTCATGTGAGGCAGAGCACCTCACTGAATCTCTTCAAGAAGAATCTCGATAGGTGGATGGGAGATCGTAGATTTGTCCCAGGGATTACTCCCGTGTCACTATTAGACAGAGGCACAGTAAACTAAACCTTAAAAAGGGCACAGTATACTCAAATCAAGGGGTGGCGTAAGCCATACGGAATTGGGCTAGGCTTATAATTGCCCCAGGGCAGATAGCCTAGTATGAACCTATGAACCTTCTTTTGGAAATGGCCAGCGGCAGTTAACACAAGCTTCCTCATAGAATAAATCCACTCACACAAGAACAGGTGTTTGATACATCCACCATTAGCCCTCTTCAGTTGATTGTGTGGATGATAGGGTTAATTCCTTTTAGACACCTATTTTCTGAGGCTGTATAGCAGATACTAATGGAGGAAAGAAACCCTAATATTAGAAAAACATGTTTTAGCAAATGGAAAAAGGTTTCTAGTTGGTGCCAATAGCATAACCAGTACCCATGCAGCTAGTTGTTCTCTTGTTTTACATTTTTTTGTGTGAATTACTATTCTATGGCCTTTATTATTAAGGGTTCATTTATCGGCCATTTCAGCATGTTTGCCCATGGATCCTCCCCTTTCAAGGCAATTGCATGTCAAAATGTTCTTGAAGGGGGTTTTGCTTAAGAGACCTCCAGATAAATTGGTGGCCCCTTCCTGGGTTCTTAATTTTGTGGTATTGAAACTAATACTTGCCTTGTAAGAATGAGCTAATCTTGCTGACTTGAGGTTCTTAACATGAAAACAGTTTTATTGAATGCTGTGACCTCTGCAAGAAGGGTATCGGAGTTGCAAACTCTTATGGTGGCCAACTCTACCTCATATTCCACAAGGATAGGTTTCTTTGAGAACTAATCCTTCTTTTTACTTTTAAAGTGGTGTCCTAGTTTACTTTGTCAGTCTGTCCAGCTCCCCATTTTCTATCCTGTACCTAAAAATGAGAGAGAAGATATTCTATACCTTGGTTGTCCAAAGACCACTCGGATACTATCTTGGCAGAAGTAAATCTTTCAGAACATTGAATCAATTGTTCATTTCTTATGAGTATAAGAAGAAGGAACAGCTGGTGTCAGAACAGACTATTTCCAAATAGTTATCTAAGGCCATTACGTTTTGTTTTAGTCACCATGACAAATCTATTCCAGGAAGGGTCAAGGCTCACTCTATAAGGACCTTGGCTTCTTCTATGACTTTTTGGAAAGAGTTGGATTCTAGAAGTATTCTAGAAGCTGATACTTATTCCTCTGTACATACTTTTACAAAGCAGTATAAGCTGGATTCTTTCTCTAGGTCTAGATCGTGCTTTGCTAGGACCATTCTGCATGGGCCCCTGGACCCTTCTCCTTCCACCTCCCAATTATAGTTAGCTGCAGTAATTTACCCATATAGCTAAGGCTACTGTTCCAATGATCAGTATGAAAAACAGTACATTTGAGTAAGTTTAACTTACACAATGATCAGTGCTGCAGTAGCCACTCCCTCCCTCCATTCCCTTTGTTTTTGGTGTGTTTTTTATGCCAGGGTGTTGACATATAATTTTTTTTTTTTTTTATTCCTAGCCTTGTCCTTCACAGGCCTCGGCTTCCATCTGTCTAGTGCCATAAAAGCTGTGAAGGGCTTTGCACTCAAATTCAGCTTTTTGTCAACTCCACTTGAGCTGCCTGACAATTTGGGCATGTGGATGTTGCCCTGATGCCTTGGAAGCTGGCTGGCTGTTTTATCCTTGGCAGGATGTATCCCATATAGCTAAGGCTACTGCAGCAGTGATCATTCAAAAATCTACTGTTCTAGTAAGTTCAGTTTACATAACTGTACTTTTTAATTTAACTGTGTGAATTTAAAGATCTGGAAGTGTTTTGACAGGGAAGAAAACTTTTTTAATGTTTTAATAAGTATGCGCACTTTGTGACAAATTCCCTGTTATTTTTTTGTCAGAGTGCATTGTGTAGAGCTGCTTTATTTTTCACAGGAATTTCTGTCTTGTGTATGTGGGGAAGTGCAAATGTGTTTGCTGCTTGTGAACATTTGCCTGACAAGTTACCTTCTGACAGACTAATTTTTGCACTGCTTTCCAGTATTCAGACTTATTCCTGGATTACAGAATGGGTACTCACTCCAGTCCTGCTAGCCCTTCTATCACCTGTGTGTAAAAAGAAGAAACCTAATAAAGAGCACTTGCCCTCACCATGGGCCCAGACAGTTCCTAACCATTAGTGAGTGAACCTGTAGTGCCAAACATTGTTCCTCAGACAACTCACTTGAATTCTCCAGGTTCCCTTAGTGCAGTCCTTTTAGCCATCATGGACTGAGGGTAATCACATATATGCTTTGATTGTTCCAGTGTCAATAGGGACATAGGATAGCAATCTTATTTTGGTCTGGGAGATGGTACGAGTGATGCATTTCACTGTGACTGAGGAAAGAGACCTCTTGACACTGCTGAAGTGCCATCTTCTAGGTGGTCTTCTAGGGTGTTATTAGAAAGAAGAAAAAAAAACAAAAGGTTATACTTCTTCTTATCAAGACATGGTAACTTTTTGTAAAGATGATGATTTTCTTACCTTGGCAATTATTACTGGCTGTCGCTCCTGGTGTCCCTAAATCCTTACCAGAGAGCAATGGTAGTAAAGAAATTCCTGAGGGAAATCTATTAGAAGATTCTGACATAGATGGGGAAAGGTCTTATTTCTAGCAGATTCAATAGCCCAAATCTCTGATTCTGAGGAAACGTATTGCTCTCCACTTGCAAACTATTTCCAGCAAGAGTTATGGGATTTTGTGGGAACAAGTGAATGTTTCACCCTGAAATGATGAGATATTATGATATATTGTAAGTGGATATACCTCATTGTCATCCCCCCCCCCCCTTTTACCAGTCTTGGAAGATGTGTTTAATGCTGCTTGTACTGATTGTTGACCTTCAGTCCCCCAAAAGGCACATAGTTTGAGGTACTTTATACAGGACAACAATTTTTTTTCACATCTCCAGTCTGACCCAGTGGTTATTCAGAGCTCTTCACTAACTGGAAATAGACTTGGTAAATACATACCCTTCACCTGCATAAGGAAGGCAAGGTATTGGACAGGTTTGGTAAGATAATTCTCCTCCACTTCAGCTTACAGAATTTTCGCTACCAGGCACATATGTAGAAGTTCAAACTGTGTTGTGTGGACAGTTTGAGGGAATGTTCTGCTGTATTTCCTTTAAAAGGTAGTGCCTTTATGAATTCTGTTTTAATTTTTTGCAAGTATCTAAACATGCTTTGAAGAGTGTGTATGATTGTGTAGATACTGTGTCTAAGGCCACCGCTGCTGCTACAATTTTGAAGAGCTATGCCTGGGCTTGTAACCAGACGCTTGTTGATGAAGTTGTGTGTGGAATTTTGAATTCTCCTTTAGATAATGAGGTTGTTTGGCCCTTCTGCTACTCTGGTCCTCAAACAATTTGGTAAAAGAGGGAATTTAATTCAGGGACTGCCTTAAACAAGTCTCCCAAATCCTATTTTCCCTTTAAAAAGCAAAACAAGCAATTCTTGCCACCTCAAAGCAAACCTGGAACAAAAAAGAGATGGCAGGTGGGGAACAACAAGAAACGAGGATCCTTTCTGTAAAAGGGACAGTCTAATAGTTCGGAATGACTATACCAGCATTCTGTTAAATGACCCACCCCCTCCTGCCCCTTTCTCTCTAAACCTGTCCCAGAAATTGGTTCCTTACATTCCCTTTTAGCAGCAGAATTCAGACACTTGAGTGCTAAAAGTGGATCAGGAGGGTTAAAGCTGGCATTGGATACAAATGCCTTTTTTCAGGGGGAATTCCACCCCCGCCCTGTAAACCAGAGTGTTCTTTTCTCAGGTTGATAAACACTTACCTTAAGAGTCCCACAACTATTGCTTTTTCTTTTTTATCAAAAGGGCAAGGGCTTCTATTCCAGAATGTTTCTCATTCCAGTGCAAGAACTTTCATGGAGATCATTTCTAGATCTTTCCTTTCTCAGTCTGTATGTGAAAGTACCAGAATTCAAAATGCTGACTCTTCAGACTGTTGCTTCTCATTCTTCTTTTGAGTGTCTTGGTAACATTGGATCTAAAGGATACTTATCACATCCCCATAGCCAGATATTTCTTAGATTCTTTGGGTCTGTGTCACTTTATCAGATGTTCTTCCTCATTAGTGTTGCAGTAGTTCTTGTTCTTTGGATATCCTGTTGTACATCGGATGTATTGTCCTATGTACAAGGTGCAATGTACATATGTAGCGTATGAACACCTAATCTTCAGAACTGTTTTACTGCCAGTCCGAATGCTACCTTTGAATTTGGTCTGTATGCTGCTCACCGAGCTGGTTCATTTACCGAGCCTTCTAAAGATAAGTGCCCGGTTGGGCTTCCTTCCTTTCTTTTCTCACACGTTCATAGGTAAGTACTAGGCTAGCTGCCCTTGAGGGCCATTTTAAGCCTAGCTAATTTTCATTTTTGTGCTTGAAACAACCTCTCCATTTGGTTATATATTGGCCTTGCCCCATCCCATAGTCTATAATTATATATTTCCCTCAACAAGAATAACTGGGCTCATACCATAGATAATGTGAGGGGACCCATGCATGGGATAAAGCATTTAGGAGCTGCTGCTGTTCATTAGTAGTGTGTGTGTCTGTGTGTGTGTGTCTGTGTCTGTGTGTGTGTATGTCAGTCCTGGGGTAAGATTCTGTTTCCCATTCGTAGATCTAAGTTATGCTGAATATGGACAAGGATGAACTTTGTTTTATATGGATGGGGCATCTTTTCCAGAGTAATGGTATACTGTGTGAACTATACCTGTCCCTCCAAACCATTCTGTTGATACTGATGTTGCAGAAGAGGTTTATAACGCCCCTAGACTGAGTATTTCTGATGCCATTTGATTTGCTGATGTGCATTAAATCCATAAATAATGACTTGGAGGATGTCTTGTATGCCAGACACAAGTCACTTCTTCTTAACAGTTTGTAGGATACTGATTATAGTGACTGGGCTTTTTATCAGTCCATGTAGGACATGTTGTTTAAGTCTTGTATCCTTTTATTAAGGTATCTCTGTCCGTGTTCCAGTTGTTGCATGTGTCTGGACAGATGCATGCCAAAGGGGGTATTATATTCATTGATTGACTTAATGAGGGTTGAGTAAAGGGGGCAGTGATATCTCTAGACCTAGACCCAATCCCTTTGTTTATAAGCTGTGCAGTATAGAAGACCTTTCCTACAACAGTGGACACATGTTGGTCAAAAGTTAGGTCATTGTCCACTTAAGTTCCCAAATCTCGAACAACTGGGTAAACTCTTAGTTCCTTGGGGTAGATGACTTCCCAAAGGATACATTAATGCATTTTTTGGCATTTAGTTTCAGTCTATGATTTTGGTACCAGTTTTTTTTATTTGAGAAAGACCTCTCCTGATGGATGGCAAAGTAATTTGGGGATTTGATGAGTACTTCTAGCTTGCAGTCAACTGCAGACTTAGTCAGCCAGAGCCCTTTGATGATGGCTTTTACTTCAGAAAAGTAGATCCCAAATAGGAGAGGTCCCAGCACAGAACCCTGGGGGACTCTACTGGTGACTGGTCCTCCTTCTTGAAGTTGTTTTCATGTCATTCAGAAAGGGAAAATGTGAGTGCAGGAGGTAGATTCCCCATAAAGATAGACACAAGAAGTACCTTTTTTGTTTGGGTCATGCAGACGACCATATCTGTGTGATATCTGTCAGCCGTTTGTCCCCAAGACAGGCCGCAGTCGTCAATCTTTCTTTTTCCTGGAAACCAACATCTAAAGTTATTGACTCTGGGTACCATGTCCAAGAATCCACCTGCCCCAAAGTTGAGATGCCACCTAAGAAAAAAAGCTAGAAAAGCATGTACTGATCTTGCTACTCTCCAGCCTCTGCCAGACATGTCCTTCAGATTGAAGAACCAGAGGGCTGGCAGATGCCAGTTCTCCCTGCTATAACCAAGTTGGAGGTAGACACAGAGCTGCTGCTGTTATATCTGCTGAGGCTGTGCATACATCTGATGTAGAAGTAGAGGGGGAAACCATGGCTGATAATATCTGAAGAAACTAGGGGGATTCCCCAAATTTTAGTGGAGGAAGAGGTGCCTGGTACCCTCACTGAGTCTAGGCAGGAGTCTGAACCTCAGATATTCCTTTAAAAATGAAACCAAACCAAACCTGGCTACTGTGGCTACCGATCCTCACAAATGTTGGCAGGACATTTTAATGTCCATATGGCTTTGAAACCCCCACAGGGATTCTCTGTCCCTGCTGTTGCTGCTGCTCCCTGGTTTTCTACTTTGTGACACCTGGGTGTTCTAATTCTTTTTAAGAAGTGTTGGACTTTAGCAAAGAATCCTTAGCATATGCCTCATAGATAAACTCTCCTTTGGCTTTGGGGTCTGATGAAGAGGATTCTTTGTCCCCTGACTCTCCTTTTGAGGAATTATCTTTTGCAAACACACTGATCTGTATGATGAAAGACTAAGTGCAATTGTTCCCAGGTTTCAGAAATTTGAAAGAGATATTATGAACTCTTGCAAATGGACTCACCCAGACCTTTTGCAGTCCTTCCTGTGTTTGCTGCCCTTTCAGACACATTTACAGCATCTTCTCAGGCTCCTGACGCTCAACCGCTGGCCTAAGAAACAAGACTGATTTTATAAAGTTCCTAAGGATCATAATTACTTGTAGAAAACAGTGGGACCAGATGAAAGACTTTTAATGTCCACAGATAAGATATCCAACTTCTTTCATCTTCCATCTTGCATGGCTTACTGGTTAATTGCTTTGACTTTGATGTATGGCCTCCTGGGTTCAAGACTCAGGACTGAGGTTTATTTATATGGGACGTTGGCATAATGGTTAAGGTATTTACCTTACAGACATAAGGTGCAGGGTTTGATTCTTACATGGGGTAAATTGGCTAGGCTTAAAATAGTTCACAAGAGCAGTTAGCCTAGTACTAATCTATGACCCTATGAACCAAACTTTTACCTTCTGACAAAGATAGCCAGGCTATGTTGAGTTATGGGGAAAAGTGTTTGCTTCTGCTACTTTGACTTTTGGGGCCATTAATTGTCATATCCACGTGACTGTATATGCCCTGGCTCTTTTCTTCTAATGGGGGGAGGTGGTCGACTGACTCCTGATTCTGACAGTAAAACATATGTGCTTTCTCTGAGTTCTACCTCTCAGGTCACTTGACATTGCATTAAATGCCACTGTGTTGCAGCTGATGCCTGTTCTAGGCCAGCTGCATCTGGTTCTGTCATAAAGAGATATTCCTGGTTGCACCTGCAGGCCTTACCTGAGGACATTAAGGCTAAACTTTTAGATTCTCCTTTAGACAACCAGAATCTTTTTGTCACTGCTGCTGCATAATTGTTTAAAATCCTGCAGGATAAGGGCAAAGTTATGCAGTACCTAAAATAAATTTTTGTTTCTCCTGTACCAGAGTTCCAGGGGAGCTACCCATTGAAAGCTTCCTTTGTCCATAAGCAGCCTACACAGCCTGCTGGAGTAAAAAGGTATCCCAAGTAGATTTTTCTCAACCAAACTGACTCAGAGTTCTGGAGGCCATCAACCTTCTATCTGATGTCAATCTTCATGTAGTCCTTGACTGTGGTCTCTGTTCCGAGCCTTGGAACCGACTCGCCCTTTTATTTCAGCTTGTGTCTTCCAAACTCTTGCTAGGCTTTACACATAATGATCCTCTCTAAATTGCCTCAGATCTTGTTTGCCACTTAATGTGGTAGATGTGTATGACTGCTCTCGAGCTATGGCTTATAATTAAAGTAAGTTTTTTTCTTTTCTTCCTTCTTATAAATCTCCCTTCAGCTTCTAGTGACTTTTTTCTGTATCCATTCTTCTCATTTAATATTTGTAGGGTGTGTGTGTCTCCCTCACTCTCCTCTTACTACCATTGGTAGTTCTTTCCTCCGTACCATTGTTGGTACTTTTTTTACATGTTTAGGTATTACCTTAAATACCATTGCTGGTATTTCCCTTCCTTTTCTCTGTTGAAAAAAAAAATCTTTCTTTCTCTTTTTTGTGGTTGTGTGTGTGTGATTTCCATATTATGGCTGACAAATCCGAATCCCCAGCTAAGGGCACCTTGGGGTTTAAAAGGTGTAAAAAAAAAAAATGCGAGAGAAACATGCCCAATTCAGATGGTCATGTGTTGTGTTTATTGCCTGGGTAAAGTACATCTGCAGGAGGATTGTTAAATATGCCACAATTTCTCTGCCGGGATACTCACTGAACAGAAAAATAAACTCATTCTTAAAAGACTGCTAAAAGGTGACTAAAAGGCCATTTTTGGGTCCAAGATGGAAGCCATTTCATCTTTCTCTTCATCATCTTCTTCCAAGAAGTGATCTTCTTCAATTCCTAGTACTTCAGAGCCGCCTAAAAAGACTTCTAAACAGCTTTCGGTGTCAACAGGTTCCTCTGCACCAAATGGCAAAAAAGATTTGGCACCTACAAAGACTTCGGAGTCGACTTCAACTGCCTCAGCACCAAGAGACTTATCAGTACTGGAGCAGTCAGAGATTATTTTTGTTTGAAGATCTATATATTCTTCTTCTATAGATGCATTCAAGGATAGACCACCGAGCCCCTTTGTCAGTCTGAGACCCCCTAGGTCTCCTTCAACTTAATTTGTTCGATCCACTAAGAGTCTCTCAGAATCAGGCATTATGTAACTGGTGGATCAGCTCCTCACGGCGAGGGGATTGTCTTCGGTTCCTAGCCAAGTTGGCACTGGGACCGGCCCTATTACGACAACATCCTTTCTTCCTCCTCCCACTCCTATTAAGTCATTAGAGCCCATGGTTCCAACAGACCCCGCTCCAACTGTCTTATTTCTAGTAAGAACTTCTTCTCCAGAACCGAGGGTTGCCTTGAGTTCCTCCAGGCTTTCAGGACTGGAGGCCTCCCAGGCTCGAGACTCCCTGGCCGGTTCCGAGGTGCATGGATTGACTTCATTAATTTTGGAGCCTCCCATGCCACTCTGTGCCTTGGCCTTAGTTGGGGCACCTCCTTGGTGTGGGGTGAGACCTCTGTTCTGAAGGAGCCTGTTTCGGTTCCAGGATCCCATCCCACTATGTGGGGGGGGGGGGCTCCTTCCAAATCATGGAGATGGTCTTGTCCATTGGGGACTTGGTCCCTGTTGGACCAGGCATCTACCTCTCCTCAACCAGAGCTTCCATTAGTCTCTTGTATGGGACAGAGGGCACAAAAACCCCAGGAAAGACCCTGTTTGGTGGTTTTCTCTTCGGACACTTCCCTGGAACATCCCCCAAAGGAGCTACCTGCAAAGGAAGAAGTGCAAGAGGAAGCACTTGGAGTCCCCGGAGGAGTCCTTCACTGAAGGTACTGACTTTGATGAAGACGAAGGTTCCCCCAAGTCACAGCCTGATGATGTTTCCTTTGGGGTCATCTTACAGAGCCTGAAGCAGAGGGGTGGCTGGACTTCCTCCAACCTTCTTTGGAGGAGTCTGTATACCTGGAGGCTTTTCGTTCCCAACCTTCTACTTCTTGGAGCTCTCTGCCTGCTGATGAGCTCATTAAACTGATCGTGCAGCGGGCGTGGAAAATGCCCGACTCCATCGATCTGATCCTCAGGAGACCTGACCAGATCCTTTCTGCCCCCAAGGAAGAGCAACATTGGTTTAAAGGCATACCTGTAGATGCCATGGTGATAGCGGCAGCCACTAAGAAGGAACTTGCTAAGGAAAGTGTAACTATCCATCCTCCTAACAAGGTGTCTAGGACTATGGATAGATTTGGGAAGTGCGTTTATGCTTCATCGACCTTTGCTGTCAGGTCCTTGAACTACATGGTGCACTTTACAAGGTTACAGAGGGATCTAGTCAAGGAGCTGTTGGATACCCTCTCAGGAGCAGTAGCTGAAGGGGGACAGGACAAAGTTACTTCTTAGCTCGCCAACCTCAAATCAATTTCTAACTTGCCCATGAGGCTGATTGCCCATGCAGTTGAAGGGATGACAAGAGCGGTGTGTTCAGACATAGCCATTAGAAAGCATGCCTGGATGCGCTTGTGTGAATTTGCAGAGCCATTTATAGCATCATTTGACAATGCTCAGTTTCACGGATCATCCCTATTTGGTCCTGATGTAAAAAACACACTGACCAGATGTGAGAAAGGCGGAAAGACTTTCTGCCATAGGTGTACGTTTCTCCACTCCTCAGCGGCCCTACTCTAGGAACCAGATAAGAGGTAGGCCATGGCTTAAGTAGTCCCAAGGGCCTTTCCTGGACTCGTGTGGCAAAAACTTTCCCTGGGGCAGAGGGGGAAGTAATGGAAGACACCACCCTAGAGGCAGAAGTGGCCCGCAGAACCAGGGGTCCAGAGTTTCCTTCTCTGGTACTTCCTACCAGCACTCCTGAATGGAGGCTTGATTGCCTTCCTCTGGAGGCAGTCGGGGGATGGTTATCTCTGCAACAACCCACGTAGCAACTGATACCCTGCACCCATACGTCCAAAGTTATATCCAGAGGTTACACAATTCCACTTTCTATAATTCCAGGACCACAAAAAAGACTCCCGGATGTTCCACACAGTCACAGCGAAACTGCAGTAGCAGAAATTCAAAAACTGCTTGAAAAAAGAGCCATCCAAAAAGTCCCACCAGACCAAATAGGATCCGGGTTTCACTCAAGGTTCTTTTTAGTGTGCAAAAAAAAAAAAAAATGGGGGACTGGAGACCTATTTTGGATCTCAGCCAGTTCAACAAGGAAGATCGTCAAACAAAATTTCGGATGGTCTCTGTACAAGTCTATACATCCATTCATGTTAAAAGAAGATTGGATGTGCTCCATAGACCTCCAAGACATGTATTACCACATAAAAATGGGCAAACTCTCTAGGAGGTTCCAGCACTTCCTGCTGAGAGCCAGTCATTTCCAATTCAGAGCACTGCCCTTTGGACTCACCTCAGCCCCCAGGGTATTCACCAAATGCATGGCAGTGGTAGCAGCTCATCTCAGACTGCAATGATTAAGTTTTTACATACCTCGAAAACTGACTCCTCACTGCTACCACCAAGCATCAGTTAGAACAGGCAAGAGATTACACACTGCATCTCTGTGCATCACAATAAATTACAAAAAGTCAAATTTACAACCCTCACAACAGCTAGAATTCATCGGAGTACTGTTGGACACAGTTGGAGGAATTGCTTCACTTCCGCTGGAGAGGCTACAAAGGATCAGATCTCAAGTCAGCCTAATTATCCAGAGCAGAAGTTTTCCAGCCAGATTAGTCCTACAAGCATTAGGCTCGATGGCAGCCTCTATCACTCTAGTTCCCTTAGCAAGATATTACACGCAAATCTTACAGTAGTTGCTAGCCTCCCAGTGGTCTCTGATAGGTCAGCCAGTGTCTCACCACATCTTAATTACCAATCTCTGCAAACAGGAACTTTTGTGGTGGCTCCACTCCAATGAGATTCTTTCGGTCCGTCCATTCATTCTTCCGCATCCCCAAGCCATAATGACCATGGTTGCTTCCCAGATATGGGGGGGGGGGGGCATTATCTGGGAATAACAGTCCAAGGCACGTGGTCCCAACTAGAGGCCAACTTTGCACATCAGTGTTCTAGAGATGAGGGCAGTGCTGTTAGCACTGCAAGCATTTCAGGATGCCCTTCCTCTAGGAACAGTAGCAATTCAGATGGACATGTCAGTAGTCTGGTACATCAACAAACAAGGGGGAACCAAATCTTACTCATTGTGTCGAGAAACCATCAGAGTTTGGCAATGGGCGATTTCTTCCAACCAATTTCTCACAGCAACGCACATTCTGGGGAGCTCCAACATGATGGCGGACAAATTGAGCAGAACCATTCTCATGCCTCACAAGTGGTCTCTCGATCCTGTGGTGGCGAAAGAGATTTTTCATCATTAGGGAAATCTTGCTACTGTTTTTATGCATTCCCCAACAACAAGTGCAGCAGTTACTTTTCCCTAATCCCCCTTCAGGAGGAGTCACCCAGAGATGCTGTTATCCACGATTGGGGCCCCAGTGTTCTTTATGCCTTTCCCCCAACTCCTTTGATATCCCAGTTTCTAAAGAAAGCCAAGAGATCGGAGAACTCAATAATCCTCATTGCCCCCTTTTGGTCTCAAAGTCTGGTTTCCCTTCCTTTGGCCTCATCTTTTTCAGAAACCATGGATGCTGGAACCAGGTCCAGATCTGCTATCTCATCCGGACTGCATGGTTCATCCGAACCTCCTCCATCATAAGCTCACATCGTGGCTTCTCCAATTCCCATGATTGCCAGGCATCCTTCCCTTTCTTTAATACCCACAAAACCACAGAATGAATCAACAAAAAACAACTGGCAACAGTACCAATTTTTTTTTTACTTTAGCACCTTGGCCAAACAGCCTTAAAGAAGTAACATCCATTATAAAAACCTCCCCTAAATATATCCATAGCAATCATTCATTAAAACAGTAAAACCATAAAGCAATAAAACAGTTAATTACAACAAGTATTTCCAATTAACTTCACAGTTCAAACCCCTTGGTGCAAGAGTATTATATTTTAAAATAAGCACAGATTCTTTATGCAGAATTTTGTCTTTTAACAAAGCAGCATCCCCCAGTTAAACAAAAACTTTTTCCAACACTGTTGCTTGCAATAATCTAAAATGACTATTATGACTTTCCATAAAATGGACAGTGACAGAACGTTCCAGTTTTTGTCTTTTTATATCTCTAATGTGTTCCTGCAACCAAATTTTAAACTTTCTTTTGCTTTGACCAATATAAAACAGGTTGCATGAACATCTAAGACAGTATATAATACCTTCAGTTTCACAGGAAAATGTACCAATAGGATCAAACCTAATGTCATTAATCCTTTTAAAATTAGAAACTACAAATTTACATGCATTACAATTCATTCAGGATACAGTATCCAACTATTTCAGAAAAAAAACAAAATTTTCTTCAGGTAACACAAAATAAGCGTTCACTAATTTCTCTCTTAAATTCTGTCCCTGCCTGTATAAAATAACTGGTTTATTATATAACATTTTAACTAACTTATCACTCCTAAGAAAGTTCCAATAATTTACAGTTTTCAATAATTTCTCACTTAGAACATTGTAAGTCATTATAAAGAATATTTTATCCTGATCCATTACCTTGTTACTGTCCTTATTGTAACTATAATTATAATGCTGTAAATATTCCACTCCACTAATTTTACATAAAGCATCATGGATATTATCAACATTATACCCCGTATTCAAAAAAAATTAGGGAGGCCTGTAAGACTTCCCTATAAAGATAAATATTGTTATTACAAATCCTATATAACCTTAATAATTCTTCATACGGAAGAGATTTAATTAGATGGGGATGACAACTAGTTCCATGTAAATATTCTTCCCATCTAAATATCTTCGATGTACCAAGGCTTGAATAAATCCATCCTCTAACTCTATGAGGAGTAAATCTAAAAAAACCTCTTTGCCATATTGTAATCTATCAAAATATAAATCATAAATATTATTATGCGAATCTTTCACAAAATTATGAAGCTGCTCTATGCCTTCTTCACATAAAAAATAAGATCATCTATGTAGTAATGACTAACATATTTTTTTAGCAAAATTATGTTTGTAAATATAATCTAACTCAAATTTAGCCATAAATAAATGTGCATACATGGGGCAAAAGATACCCTTGTGGCAGTGCCCTGCAACTGATGATAAATTGTGTCGTTAAAACTAAAAAAAATATTCAACAAACAAAATTTTAACAATTATGTAATGTAATAAGATACTGGGCTATCTTCCAAGAGCAGAGTGCAGAGATACCATCACCATGATTAACATTAGTGTATAAACTCTTCACATCTAAAGAAATCCAATATATATTGGAATTCCATTTAACTGTTGAGATTTTATTAAAAAAATCAAGAGAGTCCCTAATATAGGATGGAAGTTTCTCCAGAAAAGGTAACAAAAAATTATGTAGTAGTATCCCAGTATTATGAAGAAAGTAATTTGCAGCATAAAACATTGGTCTACCAGGGGGTTACAAATATCTTTGTGTATTTTAGGCAGACAAAATGTTGCCTGTACATTAAATTTCTTGTCAAAATCTTCTTTAGTAAAATAACCTAATCACTAACCTTTCTCCACCAAATTAGAAAACTGTTTCATAGCATCCTGATAGTAATATTACTAACTTCATATATTGCTGTTTCATTTAAATGCTGTAAACACATTTGCAAGTACTGTGTATATTGTTGCCTTTATCTGCTGGCTTTATAACCAGATCTTTTCTTTCAGAAAGACTGTTCAGGGAAGCCCATTCATTTTTAAATTGTGCTGAATATCTAACTTATTACTGTTAAATTCGTTATATATCTGTTCTTTAGCATAATTCAACATTACAGAAAACTTTCTCACATCCATTAGTATATGGAGGAAAAAAACTGCTTTTATATACAATTTTTGGAGTGTCAAGTGGAAAATACGCATTAATAACATTGTCGCTGTCCAGTCTTTCATTCATATTTGATTCACATGAATAAAAACTTTCATCTTCACTCAGAACATCAAAATTTGCATTTTCAACATGTTTCACATTTTTATCCATGAAAAAACATTTCAGATGTAATTTTCTAACAAATTGAAACCTCTCTTGTTTCAAAAGATGTAAACGGGGTAGCACTGTAGGAATAAATTTAAGGTATAGCTTAAGAATACTTGTCTGCTCATCAGATAATGTACTACCTGACAAATTAACTATTAGTGACTCATAATTATCACAAAAATTATTGCCATCTACCTCGTTCGTGTAGTGGTTTAAAATGTCCTTCATTTGTAGAAATATGATTTTGAGTCCTTCTTTTCCTGTTACTGTTACTGCCTGATTCCTCTCCATTATTCCAAAACCGCTGCTGATGCAATTCAGGTTCTTGTGCTGGTGGAAGTGGTGGATACACTCTAACGTCAGTATCTGTGTCTGTAGTATATCCCATGCCTTCCAAAGAGCCAAAGGAAACAGAATAATTTTTTTTATAATCTCCACAATTGGCCCCCCAGTCTTCTTTATGCCTTTCCCCCAACTCCTTTGATATCCCAGTTTCTAAAGAAAGCCAAGAGGTTGGAGAACTCAGTAATCCTCATTGCACCATTTTGGCCTTGAAGTCTGTTTTCCCTTCCTTTGGCCTCATCTTCTTCGGAAACCATGGATGCTGGAACCAGCACCAGATCTGCTGTCTCATCCGGAGGGCATGGTTCATACTAACCTCCTTCATCTCAAGCTTCACAGCTTGGCTTCTCCAATTCCCATGATTACCAGACATCCTTCCCTTTCTTCTCCTGTCCACCAAATCATTGTGGCCCATCACATACCTTCAGCTAAGAAACTGTATCAAAGTATATGGGAAAAATTTACAAGTTAGGTTCTTTTGAACAAACATGATCCTTATATAACCCCTATTCAAAACGTTTTAGACTTTTTAGCTAGCCTCTTTCAGTCTGGTTCCTCCACCTCGACAATTAAAGTCCATCTAGCTGCAATTTCTAACTTCCATATGGTGTTTGATGCATCATCTCTTATGTCACACAAACTAGCTGAAACTTGATTCACTAACATCAAACTTCTTAATCCAAAAAAAAAAGCTAATTATTTTCAGCCCTGGCAGAGCTCCTCCCCTAAATAATAATTTCACCATTAGCTCCAAAGAAAACATTCAAATCAGTCCATCCACACATACTAAACTGCTAGACGTAGAAATAGACAATAACCTGAGGTTCGACATCCACATAGCACAAACCATTAAGAAAGTTAATAAAAAACTTGGTCTCCTCTACAGGAACAAACAGTTTGACAAACGCACCAAAGTATCCATCGCAAGGACTCCTCTTCTGTCCACCCTCCTCTATACCTCTTCCATCTTGACCAATCTCTACCAAACTGATCTAAATAAAATGGAATCTTGCTACAACAAGAATGCCAAGTTTGCTACTGAAGCATCATCATAGGACTCACCACTGTCTATCCCTTAAGCAACTCAACTGGCTTGAGTTGCCTCATATACTTCTACTCGGTCAACTCTCTATAGCACACAAACTCGACCTTCCTTAGATAACTCCAGCACTTCAGCACCTAATTCATCCCCACATTCCCTCTAGAGCCTTAAGATCTAGTAACCAGAACCTCATAACTGTCATCAGACATAAAAACGAAGCTGGTAAGTCCCTCTTTGTCAGCATCATTGCCAAAACCTGGAACACACTACCAAGCCAAATAACATCTACCAACTCCTTTAGTCAATTCAAAAAACTCCTGAAAACCCACTGTTTAAGTAACTGGCTATGCTCCTGCCACTCACTAGGCTAATCCATACCAAGAGAATTTGTCAGGGTACAGCTATGTATAAACAGTTTCTCCCCTGAAAGCTTCCAAACTCGTATACATTTACCTTACAAAACTTCTAACTGCAAAAGAAAAAGAAATGTACCTCTGATTGTCTACTGTAAGAAATGTTAATCACTAGCATGATGTCATGTTATGTGTATATATGCTATATGTATGTTTGTTAATTACTAGCATGTTGTCCTGATGTGTATATATGCCATATGTATGTATGTTCTACTTCTATTTACTCTCATGTAATGTATTGTAATGTGGAGCTTTTCTCCCTGGGCCTCCGCTGAAAATGGACCTGTGTTCAGTCGGACTTTCCCAGTAAACAAATGTAAAATAAATAAAAAAATAAATAATTAAATTGTGTGTGTGTGTGTGTGTGTGTGTGTGTGTGTGTGTGTGTGTGTGTGTGTATGTATATATGTATGTGTATATATATATATATATATATATATATATATATATATATATATATGTACTTCATACCACATTTATAACTTTAGTATCTACTGACAATGTAAATGTTAATTGTTTGATTTTAAACTTATTAACCTTCTCATTTAGGTCCAGATATAAACTTTCTACTTATTGTAGCCCAAGTGCCAGGGGTGTTTGAATCATGAATGAATTTTGAAGAGTTTTCTTCCATTTAATTCTATTAATTGAACTGATTCTATTCAGATTTTTAAAACTTAACTATAGCAGAGATTCTACAATATTTAGTTGCACTTGTGTCATCTTTACTTAGTACACATCTAAAAGCTCCCCTCTGGATTACACCTCCTTTCATATGATTCCATAAAATTTCAAGATGTCTTCTTGTAGTTTTAGCACCTAGATTGTCTGAGAAGGATTTTCTTGTGGATACTTTCTGTTTTTTTTTTCAAATGTGAAAGGTATTCTGGGGAACGTTCCACATTTATCATTAGAAGTACTTTTGATTCTTGGTATTATTGCATTCCACAATATTTATGGACATTATAGTTTGAATTTATAATTGAATCCAGTCAATGTTTCATATTGACCCGTAATGAATCTATCTCTATCTTCTTCCGTTACATGCATTTATTGTGTAAATGAAACACTTACGCTGTTTGTAGGTATTTGTTTAGGTCATATCTTTTCTGGTCATTCATTCATATATTTCCGCGGTGGTGCAGCAGTAACGTTGTTGCCTCACAGCAAGAGGTTCTCCTGTTGGATTCTCAGCTAGTGTGCAGTTTGTGCCTTCTGTGTGGAGTCTGCATGTCCTCCCTGCGGGTCGAGTGGCGTTCCGAAAGACGTGCGTGAATGGGCGTGCCTTAGTTGAAGGTTGGGCGTCGAGCTGGCAACTCGGCACCGTGAAAATCTACTGGCAATCATTAGCAGACCAGAGTTCCACTGTGGCGACCCCTAACCGGGAAAAGCTGAAAGACAACAACATGTAGTCCATTCATACTATTAGTTGTTAATGTGTAATGTATTTACCATGTAGTTTATTTAAGACATTTTACATTTAGACTGGTGATATAGTGGTTCCTTGTCTGCTATTATCTTGTAAAATTCTAGGAAACTTTCATCAGACTTTACCAATTCGGAAAACAGACAAGAAAGAAAAAAACAAAGTAAAATCAAAAAAGTCAACTTTTGCTATCATTATATACTGATTTATTGAACTCTGACACTGGGGATGCGCAAGCCTGTGCATTTCTTTGTGTTGGTCTCAAGCCCGGATAAATGGGGAGGGTTGCATCAGGAAGGGCATCCGGCGTAAAACCTCTGCCAAATTACTTATGCGGAGAACATTTCATATTTCCATACCGGATCGGTCGAGGCCCAGGTTAACAGCGACCATCAGCAGTACTGTTAGCCAACAGGGTGCTGGCGGAAATTGGGCTACTGTTGGCCGAAGAAGAAGAGGAGGGGGGAAGGCATGCCCAAAGGCAGGAAGAGAGGAGGAAGCTTAGGAGTGTAGTAGTGAGGGTAGGAACTTTGAATGTTGGCTGTATGACTGATATAGGGAGAGAACTAGCTGATATGATTGAGAGAAGGAAGGTTGATATATTGTGTGTGCAAGAAACCAGATGGAAGGGAAGTAAGGCCAGGTGTATAGGAGGCGGTTTCAAATTGTTCTATCATTGTGTGGATGGCAGCAGAAATGGGGTAGGGGTTATCCTAAAGGAACAGTATGCCAAGAGTGCTTTGGAGGTGAAGAGAGTGTCTGATAGAGTGATGTTTATGAAGCTTGAAATTGATGGTGAAATGGTGAATGTTGTTAGTGCATATGCTCCACAAGTTGGGTATGCGATGGATGAGAAACATTTTGGAGTGAGTTGGATTAAATGGGGTAGGGGTTATCCTAAAGGAACAGTATGCCAAGAGTGTTTTGGAGGTGAAGAGAGTGTCTGATAGAGTGATGTTTATGAAGCTTGAAATTGATGGTGAAATGGTGAATGTTGTTAGTGCATATGCTCCACAAGTTGGGTATGCGATGGATGAGAAAGAAACATTTTGGAGTGAGTTGGATGAAGTGGTGGTGAATGTACCCAAGGGTGAGAGATTAGTGATTGGAGCGGACTTCAATGGGCATGTTGGTGAAGTGAACAGAGAGGATGAGGAAGTGAGGGGTAGGCATGGTGTTAAGTAGAGGAATGCAGAAGGTCAGATGATTGTGGATTTTGCAAAAAAGATGGACATGGCTGTGGTGAATACGTATTTTAAGAAGAGGGAGGAGCATAGGGTGACGTATAAGAGTGGAGGAAGATGCACACAGGTGGATTATATCCTATGTAGGAGGGCCAGTCTGAAGGAGATTGGAGACTGTAAAGTGGTGACAGGAAATTGTAGTTAAGCAGCATAGAATGGTGGTCTGTAGGATGACGTTGGTGATCAAGAAGAGGAGGAGTATGAAAGCAGTGCCAAGGATTAAATGGTGGAAGTTAAAAAAGGGTGATTGTGAGGTGGAGTTCAGGGAAGAGTTAAGACAGGCACTGGGAGACGGTGAAGAGTTACCAAATAGCTGGGTAACTACAGCAGAGCTAGTAAGGGAGACTGCTAGAAAGATGCTTGGTGTGACATCTGGACAGAGGAAGGAGGGCAAGGAGACCTGGTGGTAGAATGAAGAAGTACAGGAGAGTATACAGAGGAAGAGGCTGGCAAAGAAGTGGGATTGTCAAAGAGATGAAGAAAGTAGACATGAGTATAAGGAGATGAGACACATGGCAAAGAGAGAGGTGGCGAAGGCTAAGGATAAGGCGTATGGAGAGTTGTATGAGAGATTGGACACTATAAAGAGGGGGAAAAGGACCTGTACCTGTTGGCTAGACAGACGGACAGAGCTGGGAAAGATGTGCAGCAGGTAAGGGTGATAAAGGATAGTGAGGGAAATGTACTCACAAGTGAGGAGAGTGTGTTGAGTAGATGGAAAGAGTACTTTGAAGGGATGATGAATGAGGAGAATGAGAGAGGAAGAAGGTTGGATGATGTGGGGATAGTGAATCAGGAAGTGAAGCAGCTTATCAAGGAGGAAGTAAGGACAGCTATGAAGAGGATGAAGAATGGAAAGGCTGTTGACCCAGATGACATACCAGTGGATGCATGGAGGTGCTTAGGCAGTGGAATTTTTAACCATAGGTTATAGGTTCATAGGTTCATAGGTTCATACTAGGCTATCTGCCCGAGGGCATTTACAAGCCTAGCCCATAGTTTTGTGGCTTACGCCACCCCTTTAGTATGGGGAACTATACCCATTATTTTGCTGTGCCTCTGTTGAGCAGTGACACTGAGGTAATCCCTGGGGTATATCTGCGATCTCCCATCCATTGGTCAAGATTTCTCTTGAACAAGGCCAGCGAGGTGCTCTGCCTCACATATACCGGGATTTTATTCCACAGCATAGGAGTCTTTGGGTGATGAATCTATCCCTCCAGCGTCCTATTAATAGCCGTGTCGAGGTTTAAGTCTCCGCCTTGTGGCTCTGACGGATCTAGATTTTTGAGGTGAAGCATATTCATCAAATCTGGGTTTGACATGGCCTTGTATGTTAGGCAAAGGTCACCTCTGAGCAGCGGTAAGCGACTGAATAGAGCTGGAGTTCTTTCAGTCGGGCAGCATAGGACAGATGTTTGAGACCCTTTATCCTTTTGGTGAGGAACTTTGTGGCCTCTCCAGCTGCTGCAAGTGTCGGGTCAGATACATTCGAATGGGGCATTGTACTCAATCATTGGTCTGATGAGTGATGAGTATAGGGAGACTATGACCTCCCTTGATCTAGATGAGAATCCCTTCATGATAAGGTGGGCAATGTAGAAGGTCTTCCTAACTACTTTAGCTACATGGGTGTCGAATGACAGACTACTATCAACCTGGGTCCCCAGGTCCCTGATAACTTCTTCTATGCTCAGTGGATTGCCACCTATTTGGTAGCTAGGGTAACCTTGTTTTTCCGAAGGGTATGACTATGCATTTTTGGCATTTAACTTTAGGCCATGGCTCTGGCACCAGTTATCCGCTTTCTGTGAGACCCTTCTGAAGGATATCTGTGTCAGATGTGTTTTCCACTATGGCCCAGTTTGCAGTCATCTGCAAACTTTGTCAGCCATAACCCTCCTGTGTTTGCTTGTACTTCGAAAAGTAGATGCCAAACAAGAGTGGGCCCAGGACTGAGCCCTGTGGTACACCACTTGTGACAGGCTTTGAGTCTGACATGGCGCCAGCAACTCTGACCCTGTGGGTTCTGTCACTCAGCCAGTTTGCAACCCATCTTGTGATGTATGGGTTAACATTTAAGCTGATGAGTTTTTCAATGATACCCGAGTGGGGTATTGTATGAAGGCCTTCGCCAGATCGAGGTAGGCTGTATGGACTGCCTTTCCTCATCAATGGCTTTGGTGACTGTTTCAAAAAGTCAACCAAGTTTAGAAGGCATGATCTGCCTTTGACAAAGCCAAACTGGGATGGATCCAAAGTCTGCAAATTCCCTATGTCTTTATTTATGAGGTCCATTATGATCCTCTCCATGGCTTTGCAGATAAGGCTTGTCAAGCTAATGGGCCGGTAATTTCCAGGGTCGGTGGAGGCACCGCCTTTGTGAAGTGGGACCACAGTTGCAGTGCGCCACTCCTGGCAGTATCCAGAGGTAAGACTATGATTAAACAGCTGTCCTAGCTGTGGGTTTAATTCCTCGTTGAGTTCGTGGAGCACACAGCCGGGGACACCATCAGGTCCCATGGATGCTGTGTTTTTTGCTTTGGAGAGAGCAGTTCTCACTTGGGCGTTGGAGATGTTTGGGGGGCTGCAATCGCTTGGTATAGATATCTCTCCTTTTGGGATTGTTTAATGAAATTTTGGAAAGTCAGTGGATGCCTGAGGAGTGGAGAAAGTGTTTTGGTGCCTATCTTTAAGAATAAGGGTGATGTGCAGAGCTGCAGTAACTACAGAGGGATAAAATTGATCAGTCACAGCTTGAAGTTATGGGAAAGAGTAGTGGAAGCTAGGATAAGAAGGGAGGTGATGATTAGTGATCAGCAGTATGGTTTCATGCCAGGAAAGAGCACTAAAGATGCAATATTTGCTCTGAGAGAGTTGTTGGAGAAATACAGAGATTGTCAGAAGGAGTTGCATTGTGTCTTTGTGGACTTAGAGAAAGCATATGACAGGGTGCCTAGAGAGGAGTTGTGGTATTGTATGAGGAAGTCGGGAGTGGCAGAGAAGTATGTAAGAGTGGTACAGGATATGTATGAGGGTAGTTTGACATTGGTGAGGACTGCGGTCGGACAGATACGTTTAAGGTAGAGGCAGGATTACATCAAGGATCAGCTCTTAGCCCTTTCTTATTTGCAGTGGTGATGGACATGTTGACATATGAGATCAGACAGGAGGCCCCGTGGGCTATGATGTTTGCAGATTACATTGTGATATGTAGTGAGAGTAGGGACCAGGTTGAGGAGACCCTGGAGAGGTGGAGATATGCTTTAGAGAGGAGAGGAAGGAAGGTCAGCAGGGCTAAAACAGAATATATGTGTGTAAATGTGAGGGAGGGTAGAGGAATGGTGAGGATGCAGGGAGTAGAGTTGGTAAAGGTGGATGAGTTTAAGTACTTGGGATCAGCAGTTCAGAGTAATGGTGAGTGTGGAAGAGAGGTGAAGAAGAGAGTACAGGCAGGGTGGAATGGGTGGAGAAGAGTGTCAGGAGTGATTTGTGACAGACTGGTTACTAGTAAGAGTGAAAGGTAAGGTCTACAAGAGGGTAGTGAGACCAGCTATGTTATATGGGTTGGAGACGGTGGCATTGACACAAAAAGGCAGGAGTCAGAGCTGGATGTGGCAGAGTTAAAGATGTTAAGATTTGCATTGGGTGTGACTAGGATGGACAGGATTAGGAATCAGTATATTAGTGTGTCAGCTCAGGTTGGACAGTTTGGAGACAAAGCAAGAGAGGCGAGATTGCATTGGTTTGGACATGTGCTGAGGAGGGATGCTGGGTATATTGGGAAAAGGATGCTAAGGATGGAGCTGCCAGGTAAGAGGAAAAAGGGAAGGCCTAAGCTAAGGTTTATGGATATGGTGAGAGAGGACATGCAGGCGGTTGGTGTGAAAGAGCATGATGCAGAGGACCGGAAGAAATGGAAACAGATGATCTGCTGTGGCGACCCCTAACGGGAACAGCCGAAAGAAGATGATGATATACTGATTTATTGATCCCTTAGTTTAATTTCAATATAACCTCGTTACAGATGTGGACATCATCCCAACCCTGGCCTGTCTCCACCTGGTGACAGTAGTGCCTACACCACCAACCCCATCAATAAACTACCCCTTAACAGTCCTGCAAACCTTCTCCTGACATTTCACTTGAACATTCGAAGTATAAATAATAAAATCCCCAACCTGCATACCCTCTTAGTAGTTCATTCCCCAGAGATAATGTGTCTTACAGAAACGTTGCTTAAACCTACTACTGCCGATAATGAGGAATTACCTCCGGTCTACAGGGTACACCGATTAGACCGAACAGCTAAGAAGGCAGGTGGGATAGCAGTTATTTACAAAAATACATTGTGTTAATAAGAGATCCATTTCAACCACCCCCATTTCATAACGCAAAAATCCTCATTACCAAACTGCAAATTAACAATAGGAGTATAAATATTATCTGTGTCTACATTCCCTCAGGCAATAAAATAAGCAGACTGGAAGATATCCTCCAATGGTTATCCACTACCTACCCCCGTGAAACCATTGTTCTTGGTGACTTTAACACCGACTGGTGCACCTGCTCAGCTTAATCCCCTGTCATCCATATGAATCTGTTTGGGTTCACACAAGTAATAACCTGTCCCACTAGGATTAGTAAACCCATCAACCGGGAAAGTGTCTTAGATTGGGTGCTTATCAATAGCCACCCAAGCTTGTATACAGCTGGGAGTCTCCCCTATGACCTAAGTGACCATTCACTAACTTTTATTATTAAGCATAAGGCAGAAACCCACCACAAGACTATGTACAAAACAATCAGATATAATAAAAACTTCAATCCTACTAACTTCATAAATGAGCTTGAATCGGTCAACTAGTCAATCCTAAAAAATCTGCCACTAGATGAAGCTGTAACTTTCTTTAATAATAAATTTCTGAGCATCCTTGACTCCCATGCTCCTGTACATACATTAAAAACTAAATCTAGTACTGTTCCATGGCTCACAAAGGAAACTAAGATAAAAATTAAACTTAGAAATATAGCCTGGATCAAATGGCGAACAACTAAAGCCCCCCCTCAACCAAGTGAGATATCGTCAACTTAGCAATGATACAAAAAAACTCATTTTGCTAGAAAAAAAAAACTACTACCAGAACCCCCAATTTAAATACCAAAACAATCCCCAAAAGTTTTGGGCAGGTATTAACCGACTTCTTCATCCAGGACAGTCTTCTACCCCATCCCCTTCAAACTACACCCATAAATCCCCAGAAACTGTTGCCACTGCCTTTAATAACTTTTTCACTGAAACTATTCAGTCCTTGGCTAACCAACTTACTCCCACCCACTCTAACTCTACCACTAACACACCCACTTCTCTTCCCCCCCTTTAACTTCCAACCTGTCTCGACCACTTTTATCCGATCCCTTATCAAAAAAGTAAAACCAGCCACCCTTTCTGCTGACCTCCTTCCTGCAGAGTACCTACAAAAAGCTGCCGACGCCATAGTATTCTCCATCTCTATCCTTATCAATAGAGCACTAACTGATGGAACTGTCCCCTCAATCTGGAAAATATCCTATGTTATCCCACTCCACAAAGGTGGAAGTTCAACAGAACTGCCCAACTACAGACCCATTGCCATTCTCTCACCACTAGCCAAATTAATGGAGAAGTGCATTCATAAGCAGCTTATGGACTCTCTTATTCAGAACAGTCCGCTTGCCAACTCTTAGCATGGCTTTAGGCCACATCACAGCACCACCTCTGCCCTCCTTTCTTTTACAAATGCCATATTCCAAAATAGGAACAACAACAGGCTATCTTCAGCACTATTTCTAGACCTGTCGAATGTGATATGGTCAACCACAAATTACTCATCCTTTCCCTAAAATCCATCTCCCTAGATAACCATGCTATTCAGTGGTTCCTATCCTATCTGAATGTCAGACAACAGGATGTATTATGGCAGGGCAAACTGTCCACCCAGCTACCTCTCACCCTTGATGCCTCTCAGGGCTCTAGTCTAGGTCCTCTACTCTTTTTTCTGTCTTCATCAACAATCTTCATACTGCCATCCCTGATGCAACCTGGATTCAATATGCAGACGATTCTACCCTGATCTCTACGGCCTCCTCCCCTTTAGACCTGCAAACCTTAACTCAAAACACATTTAACACAGTTGAAAACTGGCTCTCTAATCTCCGTCTGTTGTTAAATCCCAACAAAACTAAACTGCTCCTCTTTACCTCCACCAGTAGATCCACCTCATTTTCTTTCTCCATAACATCCAACAACGGTACAACTATCTCTCCAGATGACCATACTAAGCTTTTAGGAGTAATAGTGGACCATAATCTCAAATTTGATCTGCATATCAATAAAACTATAAAAAACATTAAGAAGCTTGGCTCATTATATAGAACCAAGCCTTTTCTAACTCGATTAGCTAGGACTGCAGCTCACACCTACTCTCTACCCTTCTATATGCCTCCCCCATACTCTCCAATTTGAGCAAAACTGAACTTGTAAGCTTTCTCACTGTTACAACCATATTGCCAGATTTGTCATAGGCTCAATATATAGGACACACAACTGTCAAAACTTCAGTTTTCTCGGGTGGCTAGAACTGCTTAGCCTACTTCTCTTCAATGAGCTTATAGTAGCACACAAAATTCTGTACCACCCTGAAAATACTCCGGCACTCAAAAATATTATAAAGCCATGCAGTAATTCAAGGCAGCTACGATCATTCAGTAAACTGTTTGTCCAAACCCACAAAGCCATTAACTTAGCCGGCGACTCCCTGTTTGCCAACGTTATAAATGAAACTTGGAATTCACTTCCTTCTAACCTTACCCTCAAACCTTCTTTAAGTCTCTTCAAAAAAGGCCTCAAACAGTATTTTAAAGAGCACTGGCTTTGTCCCTGTACTAACCCTGGTTAATCGCTACTTATTCAGTGCCTTATTTAAATCAGTATTGTACACATCTCTTGCTCATAATAGCTTGCTGCAACCTGTTGTTTTTGTATACTGTTACACACTGTGTATACTATTACACACTGTGTATATTGTGAGTACCTACTGGAGGGTTTTGTAAATATGTTTGACTCATATCTGCTATGTTCTGTGTTATCTGGAGCTTTTCTCCCCGGGCCTCCGCTGAAAATGGACATATATCCAGTTGGACTATCCCGGTCAACAAATGTAAAATAAATAAAATAAAAATAAATTAGAAACTAAAGTTTCAAACTTTTCCAGTAAGTTATAAATTCTTTCTTTGCAAAGTTACTTCAGGAAGTGTAAGACTATATTAAACCTTTTCAATGAATAAACTATTGAATGAACTCAATATTAATGTAACTTCTACCACTGTATATGATGTGTATACTTAACTGCCTAATAGCACATTTATAATTATATAACTCTGCCAAGACTATTGGGTTAGTCATCCTCTCTATTTATTTATTTTATTTGCAGTTTGATTACCGGGGAAGTCCACTGGGCCGCATTGACCCATTTTCAGTGGAGGCCCGGGGAGACAAGCTCCAAGATGCATTATACAATTTAGATACAACTGATAGTTAATATTAAAGATAATATTATGTAGAATAGTTGCTCTTAAATGCATTCAATATCATGCATAGTTAACAAATTCATTAAGCTTGAAGGTAGGGAATCATACAGTTTGATTTGAGGAAAACAGATGTGTTAGGTGTAGAAACAGTTTACATACAAACCTTTTAAGAAAATGTAAATATGCTTTACATACACACATCCACAGTAGAATGCTATTTAAAAGGTCTGGCTGTGTGAGGGTAGCTGTTGGAGTTGTTGAGAGCTTAGAGAGAAGCTATAGAAATTATTGAGAGCTTAGATAGGCTCATAGGAAGATAACTATGAGAGTTGTAGAGCTTGGGAACCAGAGAGAGAACCCCCTTTGATTAGGTTGGGTGAAGGCAGGTACATTTCCATTTAGTAGACAGGTGTTTGAATAGCTGGGTTTTGAAGTTTTCTGAGTTTGGTATGGTTCTTAGTGTGGAGGGAAGGGAATTCCATTTTTTGCCTAGTGAGAAAGATAGGAGAAGTTGGCCAGAAGAACGTTTAGGTTTATGGATAGTAATTAAAGTCTGATTTTCAGATCTGAGAGCTCTGTTGGGTGTATAAGGGGGAAACATGTTAGTTAGAGCAGGACATTTTGTGGGGAAAAATATGAGTCTATATGCAGTAGTGAGTTGGAGATAGTCTAGATAGTTTGGGAGTTCAAGCCAGTTCAGGGATTGTAGGGATAGGCAGTGTTGGCTGGTATTTTTAGATTGAGGCAAATTTAGAGATTTTGTTGTAGCAGTTTTCTAGTTTAAAGGTGATAGAGTAGAGCAGGTTGGTTAGGAGAGGGGCACCGTATAATAAAGAAGGCAGAAGACAAGTCGAGGCCAGAGTTTGCCTGGTAGAGTTGGAGAGAAAGCGATTATTCCTGTACAGCATACCTAGCTTTTGGTGGGTTTTCTTAATATTTTGTTGAATATGAATATCAAACTTGAGGTGTTCGTCTACAGTAATGCCAAGTAGTTTGGCAGAGGGGACCACTTCTATAGGTGAGTTGGTTTGACTATAGACTTTGAAGTTTTTCTATCGTAGGAGAGGGTCTTTGTGGGAGGGAATATTAGAACCTTTGATTTATTTGCATTGAGAGAGAGGTGGTTTTGGCGCATCCAGTTTTCAGTTGTTGAGAAGGCAGTTTGGGTTTTAGTCGGCAATTCAGAGAGGTTTGAGGCAGAGCAGACTAAGGTTGAATTGTCTGCGTATTGAATGATTTTAGCATCAGGAATAGCAGTGTGAAAGTTATTGATGAAGATGTTAAAAAGCATTGGCCCAAGGATGGATCCCTGTGGTACGCCATTTGGGGAAGGAAGGAAGAGATGGAGTTCTTCCATTTGACTGGCTGTGATCTGTCTGATAGCTGGAAAACCAGGATAAAGCATTATGTGAGAGATTAAGGTTTGAGAGATGACAGAGTAGGTGCTTGTGGGAAACTGTATCAAAGGCTTTAGACAGATTGAGAAAAACAGTAAAAACTAAGTGTCCTGAGTCTTGGGCTTGATTGACAGTTTCTAGGATAGATAGTATAGCGGTTATTGTGCTATGGCCTGGACGGAAGCCATGCTAGGTAGGAGTGAGAAGATTGTTTTGGGTCAGGAAAGGCATAAGTTGGCGGTGGATGCATTTTTCTAGGATTTTTGGAGATTGGTGAGATCAAAGCAATGGGGCGAAAGTTTGAGATGCTGGTATTTTTGCCTCCTTTATGAAGAGGAAGAATATAAGCTGAGCGCCAGAGTTTGGGGACGTATGATTCTTTTATGGATTGGTTAATAATGATGCTGATTGGGAGAGCAATGCCATCAGCAGCACATTTTAGGAAGAAAGAGGGAATATTGTCGGGAGCATTAGAGCAAGGCTTAAATTTGGACAAAAGTTTTTTTATAAAGTTAGTGGAGATGGATTTGAGTTCAAACAGATGAGGTGAGTTAGAAGGGGGAGAGTGTAGAGCAGTTGGGTTATTGTTGGGAAATGTCTTGGTGAGGGTAGTAATAGTTTCTATGAAAACTGAGTTAAATTCAGAGCCTAGTTTGAAGTCAGGTTTACTTGGATCATGACAGGGATTATTGTTGGAGCCTGGATTGAGGAATGAGATTATTGAGTTCCAGAATTTTTGGGTTTTTTTATTGTTATTGGACTGAAGTTTGATATAGTAGGATTTTTTGTCTGGTGATTAGTTGTTTTGCACGGTTGCGGAGCTGTTTATATTGGAGCAAGGTATTGGCCAGTTTATTGTTTTGGTAAAGATTCCATAGTTTGTCTCTGTGGTGCATAATCTGTTATGTCTCTTTGGATAGCCAAGGAGCAGTTTTAGTTTTTATCCTTTTGTTTCTTAATGGGGCTAGTGAGAACACTAGAGGTGAGTATGGCAGAAAAAGTATCAGCGAAGGGCAGTTTAAAGGCTGTAGTTGGAAGGTATGAGCTAAATATTTGCAGCCAGAAAATGAAGGCTGCCTTTACAGAGGGTGGTTTAGCGGGGGGGGGGGGGTATTTACAGTCTAAGGATATTAACTCACAACCAACTATTTGTGAAAAAATAAAACTTGTTGAAATTGTAAAGAATATCTAGGATTTATATTGGTAGATACTGCCACCTAAAGAGGGAGATAGCAAACAGCAAGCATAGTTGGACCCAGTCATAGGTTTAAATATATTCTAGGGTAGTGATAACAGGAGGGGGAGAGGGCAAACGGTCTGCGGTAGGCTGCTAGAACGCGCACTCGGGAGGGTAGACTAACTATAGATAGTACATCAAGTCTACATTTAATTAGTGTTGAGCAGCATACATTTACACAATCTTTTTGGGGGTTCTTCTCAGTAGTATTTTTCTAAGTACCAGGCAAGCTGGCCAATTCAGGGTGTCTTCAGGTGATGGCTGGAGGTATTCCTTTTGCGTTTAAAGCAAGGAGGGAGCACCAGGGATGAATTACGGCAGGTGAAAACAAGCAGCCTAAACCGCACGACCAACACAGAGAAGCTGTGGATGCTCAGGACAGGATTTAAAAATATTGTCTTATAACAGTAAATTTGTTTTTTATTTAATATTTGTAAAGTGTTAGTTTACCTACTAAACTGCTAAAGTTTAAAAGGAGGGAAGATCAAGAGGGAAGAGAGTAAAAGGTGTAAGAGGAACGAAACTAAAGAGAAATTATGCAAAGCAAGGAGCTTATTATATCTGTAGACAGTAAGGATATAGAAAATTATACAACAACCCCCCCCCCCCCCCATTAATATTCCAAAACATGCACATTGTAAATCAAAGACATATACTAATGGAAAAAGGTCCGGTCGCCCGGACTTTTTCCATTAGTACAAGTCTTATTTATTTTTTTTGGACAACAAAGGAGAATGGAAGAGCACCGTTGCTGTTATCTCGCTATGTTAAATGAGTTTAACATAGTGAGATATCTTAAAAAAAGCAACAGAGATCTTCCTTTCTCTGTTGCTTTTTTTAAAGCTCCGAATCCAAAACGAATGCTTGATGCTGATAACCCAACCAGAGAACAACAATTGGAGAACCATAAAAAGCAAAGAACTCTGGAAGAGTGCTGATAAGTATCCAAAGGTTTCATAAAATAAAGGCATAAAAAACACACAAACTTCAGAGAGATTAGCGCTTTCGGTTGTTAACCCTTCATCAGATGGAAACAAATGTTACAAAGCACCATTTAAAATAAAATACAACCAATCTAGCAGTCATTCTAATGTCCTCCGCTTCTTGCGCGGGTCTCTGCCCTCGCTCAAGGAGCGCTTCCACGCCCCTGGCTTCTTTTTCATAGGTACTGGTAGTACTTCCAAAAAATGGCGTTCAGCCGAAAAAGTCTTAGGTCGTGCCCCTAGGCGTGCATCACTCACTGTTGTGGTCGCAGTTAAATTCACTGCCAAAGGTATAGCCAACGGCGTGGCGCAATCTGCTTTAAGGGAAACTGAAGATGTATTCGTATCCCCGACATCAGATGGTTGAACAGTTGCTGCCATGTTTTCTGACACGTGTATTACGTCAACCACAGGCGCCACCTTACCATGTAGTTCCTCTGCAGGATTACGCGAACAGGTCAAGTTCACTGACTCTAGGTGCTCCGTAGTGCCATTGGAATTAGCAGAAGTACAGGAAGGAGGCTGTAGCAGAGACTTTGGACAAATGTTTGTTAGCGGAAACATTTCTATTGGGCATATCTCCTCTGGGTCTAGCCCAAACAAAAATATTTCCTTTGGAAAAATCTGTATAGTCTCTAGTAAGTTTATTCATCTTCACTGTTTTTAGTTTATCATCGCTATCATGCAGAGAGCGATAGACCTCTTCAAGTTTTTGCAAATAGCCATTACCTGTAAAATCATTACACAATTTATGTTGTAAAACACTTGTTTCTTGTTTTAAAGTAGCAATCTCAGGTGCAAAAAATTCATTTAGAAGTTCCATGTACTGGAATCTGGTTTTAATGTTAATAAGTTGCCATCTTGCCAGTAATTCGGGATAACGATCCCCTTGTGTGGGCATACAAAAGACCCTCATTCCTCGGGGGACAATACCAAACGAAAGACAGGCTTCAAAATGAAATGTTTGCCATAGAAGGCGTTGTAGCCTCCCCATTTTATAACTATAATCCCTGAGGAGTTCCTCAAAATTCCTATCCACTGTTACTGGTATGGAATTATTAAGACCAATGTCTTTCAATGTCACAAAACCCATCTGTAACAGAGGGTTTTCCACTGGTGGAAGATTCAAGAAGCTCCTACCATTAGAGCGTTGTTGTAAACCATCATTGTCCATTATTCCACTTGCAGAATGTTGCTCCATAGACACTTAACAGCACTCTTCCAGAGTTCTTTGCTTTTTATGCTTTTTTTAAAGCTGTGTCGCTATGTTAAACTCGTTTAACATAGCGAAACAGCTTTAAAAAAAGCAACTGAGAAAGGAAAATATCTCGCTTTGTTAAACTCTTTTAACATAGCGAGACAAGTTTTTAAAAGCAACGGAGATCTTCCTTTCTCCGTTGCTTCCATGCACACACAGTTCTGATGTACTGCGCAACCATACACATGCGCAGTACATCAGAACTGCCGTAGAATACTGGACAGCTGCGGAAGGGCAGCAAGGAGGCATTATACAATGCCATTATTTAAGGAAAGTATTTTTTTCTTAAATAATGTTATTGTATAATAGCAATAACCCACTTCTGGGTGTGGGTAATGCTGGATTTACCCACGGTTGTCTTTGTTTGGCCACTCGGGCTTCGCCCTCGTGACCAAACCACACCAACCGTGGGTAAATCCAGCATTACCCACACCCAGGCGTGGGTTATTGCTTAATTAGTTTACAGACGCATTGCATCAATATTTTCCAGTAATGATATTTTACTGTGCAATGCTGTGTATGTCTTAAAGGTAATGCAGCAAAGTTAGAAAACGCTATCTTATTGGTATAAAATAATCTGTTCTTATAATGGCATCCAGAAGTAGGTAGAACACCAACAGTTTTCTTCCCTTTAATCCATTCCTGGTAGCAGTCCATAAATAATATGGTCAGTTTTTTTCCCTTTGTTTAATTGTCTACAACACTATTCCATACATCTAACAAGTATATCCCATATAATTATGTGTAGACAAATTTTTATAAAGTAACTTAGGATCTGAAGATGGTGTTTAGCAGGATTTAACCCGTATGGTTTGGGCTACTGCAGCAATGATCATTTAATCATCTACTTTTATGGGAAGTTTGCTTTCACAGCTGTACTTTCCATGCTGTGATGACTTGCATTTTGTACATGCTATCAGGTTGACAGTCTTGCATACCTGAACTGAGGTGCACGTGGTGTATTAAATGGATGAAAGTGGTTTACTATAAAAAGTTATTTCCTGTTGCCCCCCTTTTGGAATTTAATTTTTTTTATTGAAAACATTTGGATTTGACTGTTTAGCTTTACCTCACAAGCATTTACTTTAGTGATCCATAATAATACTGTACTATATTAGTTGTGTGGAATGTGGGAAGTAGTGTATAGTAGTGAGCTGGAATAAAACTGAATTGGACATTTCTATGCTGGAGCAGTCTAGTGGGATTTTGGCCGTATGGAGCTTTCCTACAGTGTAGAAGAAAAGGCAGTCATGATGATCTTTGTGTACTTCTCAGCCAAGTAAATAGATAAAGTAATACATTTCTAAGGGTAGAACTGATTCAGAAATTTTATTTTAAACACACAACACATTTCAATCCAGCATTTTGATTCCAAATTTACTTTGTCTTTAAAGGAAAGGAATGTTGAGGCAGTTCGCAGTGCGAAGGATGAACGTGTTCGGGAGATCAGGAATGCAGTAGAAATGATGATTGCACGACTGGATACACAGTTGAAGAATAAGCTCATAACACTAATGGGTATGTATCGAATCTGGGACCTAATGGAAAATGAGATATCCTGATGACCAGGGATATTTTTGTGTGAAATATTCTCTTCACAAAATGTTTTATTTAACGTCTATAGGAGTAATATGCATTTGCCTAGGAATAAGAGACTGTAGCTTTTATCTATTTTCCAACATACTGTGATCTGTTATCTGTGTCTGTGTATTATTATATTTATATATAGGAATTATACTTGCCTAGAAAGTAATTAAACAGTTAGCTTAGTTGTGTTCTTTTTGAGTGCACAGCCTGATTTCCATGAACATCCATTTTACTTGAATCTTTTTTGTTTTTAAATTCATATGTTTTAAAAGAAAACATTCACAAGCACTGTTCTTCCAGTATGTAGTTAATCATCACATTGGGGTTGGCATAATAGTTAAGGTGTCTGCGTTACAGACACAAGGTACAGGGTCTGATTCCGACTTTTGAGGGGAAATTGACTAGGTTTAAAATGGCCCACAAGGACAGCTAGCCTAGTACTCGCCTATGAACCTATTTGTAGACTACATAGAATTGAGGGCTGATGGTCAGCCAAGGGTACAGTTTGATTTTCCCCCATTCACATACCCTTTTCTCCCTGGGTAGTTGTGTTTACCCAGGAGAAACATTATTTTCAAATCTGTGTCTCTCCTGTTGAGCTTAGTATTCACAATATTAGCTGTCTGCTCTCCTGAAGAAAGTGAAGTCTTACAGGCAAACCTTTGACTGCATATGTAATGCCTAAATTCTAAGTGTATGAGGGCAGGAATATAACTTTAGTGCGGTTTCAAATATTGTAAACTACTCTGCAAGTACCTCTTCTTGGTTTTGTATACAGCGTGCTGCTACATTTATTTTCTTATATTTCATTTATATTAATTTACCACATTGATTGGTATTGATCAGACTCAGCACATTTTCTCTAACTTACCAGTAATGCACTTCTGTACTGCCAGTGTTTTCTTTCTGTTTTTGGTTTCTATTTGTGTATGTCTTTCTGGTGGCAGTATTGTATGTGAACATTGCCCCTGCTTTCTGTTTTGTTGAATTAGTATATACAGTTTGTAGAAAGTGGTGATTTCTTGCAGCATTTAATTTGTGTGTACATATTTTGTGTATCTCTGTCTACCTAGCACATGAAGTACAGCATACAACTGATACACATATGCTGTGCAGATTAAGCCTTATCAAAGGGTTTTTCGTGTTTCATTGTTGCAGTCATCACATTTGGGTTATCTGCTTGCAGTAGCCCTCAGTCGGCCTGATTAACAAAGTCTTGGGTCCTGTGTCAATTGCTGTCCATTCTTCCATGACGTCAGGTAGTCAGGGGTATAAAGGATGCAGCCGACGCCATTACATTAGTCTTTCTTGCCATGCGGTGCCCGAAGCAGAAGCAGTTCGTAAGTGCCGGTCGGCCGACTCCTGAAATTTTCGTTTTCGAATTTCAGAACCAAAGTCTTCAACTAAGCTAAGTACCCTGGTGGGGAAGCTTTTTCTTGCTCTAAACCGATGTCAGTAAAAGTCAGTAATTGTATTTCTTGTGAAAAGCAAATACCTCATAAAGATTTTCATTCGTACTGCATTCCTTGTCTAGGCCCTGACCACAACGTACCTCGCTGTCAGTTTTGTGCCTTATTTAAACAACAAACTATTTGTCGGTATATTTACGCTTCTAAATATTTTGGTACTCTGTTCAATTATCCAGATATGGCTTTGGTAAGCTCACACATCTACCGACATTCCAAAAAAACGCAAAGATAAAGACAGAGACAGACCGCATAGGTCCAAAGCTGCCAGCAACACTTCTCCTAAGGTATTCGCCAGTTCGCCGGTACTCTGTGAGGTGCTTTCGCAGCCCTTGATACCTGCTACTTCAGATTCTCAGGCCTCTACTGAGACCCATTTAGAGTCCGGTATGCCGCGAGATGCTTTAACTGTGGAACCTGCGGATGTCTCTACCTTGGATGGGTCTGGAGCCGCTGTGCAGGCCTATTGACTTGCATATTAAACCAATGCCATCTTCTTATTCAAGGCCTAAAACTCGATCCATGCCTAGAAAACAGACGCCTAGACCGCATGTTCAAGCCTTTATGCCTAAAAAACAAGTGATAAGAATGTCTGAAGACCTTATTACTTTAGTCAGGGGTAGCCAGCCTTCCCCCTCTAAGAGACCTAGGACTGAGTTTGCTTATGATTCTTCTGATCAGGATTCTGAAGTTTCTGTTACTCTGATGACCAGGATGTACTTTTATCTACATATGAGGATTCTGATGCAGAGGATTCTGTTCCCTCTGCTTCCCCTCCAGAGGATTTCTCTTTGGATGAAACCTTGCATACTCTTAGGGAGCATTTTTGCTGGGAATGCCAGGGTTACTCTGACTCTAAAAAGAGGCTTAGGGATTTCTTACTTCTGCCCCAACACAGGCCTTTACCTATCCCCCTTGTAATGGACATTGTTGATTATGCCTTTTCGGAATCTAGCTTGGCCCCTGACTCTTTACCTTCTGCTCTCAGAAAACCTGTTAGATATTACAGGGTTCCTGACTCTCACAAGTTCCTTTTTAAAAATCCTACTGCAGATCCTGAGACCATTTCACAGGGACCCAAGGTCATTAAGGCTACTACTGCCAACAATTCTACCCCCTCTGATAGAGGTTCCAGGGCGCTGGATAGATGGGGTAAGAAGGTATACACTTTTGCAACCTTGGTCATTAGGGCCTTAAACTGCCAGTTTCATATGTTGAAGTATCAGCAGCGGATACTGAGACCATTTCACAGGGACCCAAGGTCATTAAGGCTACTACTGCCAACAATTCTACCCCCTCTGATAGAGGTTCCAGGGCGCTGGATAGATGGGGTAAGAAGGTATACACTTTTGCAACCTTGGTCATTAGGGCCTTAAACTGCCAGTTTCATATGTTGAAGTATCAGCAGCATATTATTGGATTGCTTAAACAGAAATTGATGTTGATTCCTGACTGTGTTGAAAATAAAGATTTACAGGATTTAATGCATTCTGCTGAACAAGTTGGAAAACGTACTTTGCAACGAGGTTTTGATTCACTAGAGGCATCTTGCAGGGCTGCTGTCACTGTGTCTGTACTTAGAAGGCATGCTTGGCTTAAGGAGCAATCTTTTCCATATCATGTTAAAGCTAAATTGCTGGATGCTCCCTTAAACCAAGACCGCCTGTTTGGCAACAAAGCAGAAGTAGTACTTAAAAAGGTCGAGGAAAAAGCTAAATCTATGCAAACTGTTAGATTTCCTGCAGGTACAGCCTCCCAGATTTAGTAGGCATTGGCCCTCTAAAAATTGGTCCTTTCCTGCCTCTTCAGACCTTCTCATTCCAAACCTAGAACCAGCAGAACACCCAGGCTTCAGTCCTAAGGTACTCACAGGGCTAAGCTGTGGGGTGCTCCCACTTCTAAAGCAGGGAGTGGTAAGACTCCCCCCCCTCTATGGTAAACTGTCTCAGTGGCTTAACCTTAAATCTTCCAAGCCTTGCACAACTAACTGTTCCCTTAGTGGGAACGACTGCCCGGCAGGCAAAGAATTGGGAACTTATTACCCAGGACAAATGGGTTTTTTAAATGTAGTTTACCAAGGATACAGATTTCATTTTCACTCCTTACCAACCCCAAACGGTTGGCCAGACCTACCCCCAAATCAATGGGCGGAGGCTCAAATGCAGATTCTTGCTCTCTTAAGCATAAAGGCTATTCAACCTGTTGCAGAAGAAGAACAGGGACAAGACTTTTCCTGGTACCCAGAAAAGACAACTCCTGGCATCCTATACTGGACCTCTCTATCCGAAACACATTTTTGGTGATTCCAAAATTCAAGATGTTAACTCTTCATTAACTGCTTCCAATGCTAGGCAAAAATGCCTGGTTGGCAACACTGGATTTAAAGGAAGCTTACCTGCACATCCCAATAAGGGAATCCTGCAGAAGATACCTACGCTTCAAAGCAGGATACATGCGCTATCAGTTCTTTGCACTGCCCTTTGGCTTATCTACTGCACCCAGGGTATTCACAAAGTGCCTAACTCCAGTAATTGCATTTTGCAGGCAAAGAAATATCCAAATATATCCATACCTGGGTGTTTGTCTAATTCAGGCAGAAAACCAGGGCATACTATTGAATCATCTGGCGTTTGTACAGAAATTGCTAACTTTCCTGGGGTACACTATAAACAAAAATAAATCACATCTTGTACCCTGCCAAAAAATTGTATTCCTGGGAGTAAGCTTGAACATAACCCAGATGGCTTTTCTCACGCCAGAAAAACAAGTTCATTTGACAGCCTACTTCAAACTACTGGCCACAAAGACCTAGCTATCTGCAAGGAAAATACTGCAAGCCTTGGGGTTCATGGCCTCCTGCATTCTTCTAATTCCATATGCAAGGCTGCATATGAGTAAACTGCAATGGTATCTCAAAAGCCTATGGATGTCAACATTCACAGGATCTAGAAACAATAATTCCTATCATACCTTGCCTACGCCTAGAGTTCCTTTGGTGGGTAGAGGCCTGCCACCAAAACGGGACTACCATTCACACTACCCCCTGCCGCCCAAACCTTAACAACAGACATATCAGACTATGCATGGGGGGCCCACCTGTCAGGGAAGTGCATTCTGGGCAAATGGAACCAAAGTCAAATGCACCTGCATATCAATCAAAAAGAAATGTTAGCTGTACAGAATGCTCTGACAGCCTTCAAGCACCACATTCTTCCAGGACAATTAATGGTAAAGATGGACAACACCACTGTTATGTGGTACATAAACAAGCAGGGGGGGCACATTCTTACCCCCTCTGCAGACTAGCCTTGGCATTGTGGAATACAGCACTGAGCTATCAAGTACATTTACAAGCTCAATTCCTTCCAGGAAAACTAAATACACTGGCAGACGAACTAAGCAGAAACCTCATGGACCCACACGAGTGGAAACTAGAACCAAGGATTTTCAACATGTTGACAAGCAAATGGGGGAGCCCAGGTATAGACCAGTTTGCCTCTTCCCAAAACTATCATTTGGACAAATTCTGCACAAGGACCCCCCCCACAAACAAGCTTGGAAAGTGGATGCTCTGTCCTTCAGCTGGAAAAACCTATCAATTTATGCTTTTCCTCCTCTGCCTCTGCTCTCCAAAGTACTACTAAAGATCAAACAAGACAAACCAAGGACAATTTTGATTCCACCAGACTGGCCACGCCAACACTGGTGCCCCCTCTTGCACAGTGCGTCACTGTGGGCCCCATGGCACCTGCCTCAGACTCCTACTCTATTGTCTCAGCAGGAGAACCAAATTCTGCACCCTCAACTTCAAACACTGAATATAGCAGCCTGGCTAATTACATAATTTCTCCTTTACCATCCCTCAGTAAACCAGTGATGGATATCATTTTAGAGGCAAGGAGGCCTAGTACCAGAAAGTCTTACGCAGAAAAATGGAAAAGATTCTGTGCCTGGAACCAAGCTCAAGGGATGAGCACAACAGTGCCCAATTTACCTCAGATTTTACAATACTTAACTGAGATGCTTCATAAGGTCCTGTCTTTCTCCTCCATCAAAATTCACGCCTCAGCCATCTCAGCTCATTATAACACAGAACCACCCCTCTTCTCTCATCCACTACTTAAGCAGTTCCTCAGAGGGACCAAAAATCTACGACCACCCAGGAGAGCTCGAACTCCAGCCTGGGACCTCAACTTTGTATTGGAGAAGCTCACCCTTCCTCCTTTCGAGCCAGCTGACACTGCAGATTTAATCCCTCCTTCATGCCCAAGGTGGTATCCAGTGTGGCCCTTAATCAGTCCGTACATTGGCCAACCTTCTTTCCTAATCCACAGAACAAAGGGGAATGGATTCTACACTCCTTAGACATGCACAGACAACTTAGATTCTACTTGGACAGAACTAAACCTCAAAGGAAGTCTTATCAACTACCGGTGACATTTGCTACAGGGGCAGAGGGGAAGGCTATTTCAAAGCAAACTGTTTCCAAATGGATAGGCCATTGCATTAATTTCTGCTACAAACACCGTGGAAAGCCTATCCCACAGGGGATAAGACCCTACTCTACCAGGACTGCATCTACCTCTACAGCCTTTCTCAGAGGCGTCCCTACCAGGGACATCCTAGAAGCTGCTACCTGGAGTTCTGTACATACTTTCACCAAGCATTATCATCTACCAATTTTCTCTAAATCTAGAGCTGGCTTTGCCATTGCAGTCTTGCAGGGCCTTTTAGCTGGTCCTAATTCTATTTAAATTCCCCCGCCCATCCTTAGCTTTGGGAATCTACCCAAAAGTGATGACCGCAACAGTGAAATGTAGATGTTCGCGTGTATTCACTGTTGCAGTCCTGGTTACACTCCCTCCAGCCCCCTTCTTTTTTTGGATATACCTCTTCTTTCCTTTGCTATCTTCAAAAGCTTTTTGGTGGATTTGCTTTTTTGTTGGAGGTATAGCCTTGTATATTTATAGATTCAATTGCTTTCCATTAAGGGGGCACCTGACATCTGGTGCAAGAAAAACTGATGTAATGGCATTGGCTGCATGTTTTATAGCCCTGACGACCTGACATCGTGGAAGAAGGGACAGCAACCGACGCAGGACCCAAGACTTTGTTAATCAGGCCGACTGAGGGCTACTGCATGCAGATAACCCAAAAGCGATGACTGCAACAGTGAATACACTCGAACATCTACATTTATGGTAAGTGTACACAACTGTACTTTCCATGGCTTTGCAGATGAAGCTAGTCAGGCTAATGGGTCTGTAATTCCTGGTGTCTAGGTGAGGGACACCCTTGTGAAGAAGCATCAGTGTTGCTGTGTACCAAATTGCAGGAATAAAGCCAGTGGTTAACCCCAGATTACATAGATTTAGGAGATGGTCCAGCAGTGCATGTTTAATGATGATCAACAGGCAGCCTGGTATGTTATCAAGTCCCATAGAAGGCACTTTTTTATCTTGGAAAGTGGTTTTAAGAGGTACTGTTCTGTGATTATAGTGGAGATGTAGATCCTTGAGTTCATCTGGGCTTGGTATTGTCTCTGGGGTGAAGATGGCATTGGATTTGTTCATAGGTGTTTACTAGGCTAACGACCACACGGGCCTTTTTAAGTCTAGCCATGCATCCCAAATCTCGGACAAGTGCTGATACCCTTGATAAGTGTAAGCATGGGCCAGGGAGATGAACCATTTACTGGTTACTTGTATCCATTGGAGACACAGGTGCCAAACCAGGGATGACCTTCCGGTTTCCCATCCAGTTGTCCAAGTTGCACTTTATCACTAACATATTTGCAATATCAGCTGGATCAGAGCAAGTAATGCCATTTTGAATATGTTTAGAACAATGTTGTGTGTGTCATAATTTCCTGACATAGGCAGGAAAGGATTTGTAATTATCCTTAGTTTTCATTACTAATCTAAGTTCATGGGAAGCCTTAATTTTTCTGATAGTTTTTCAGTACCTTGGGTAACCTTTTGATACTAACCATGATTTTTGGGCCTTTAGTTATGCTTTTATATTCTAAAGACCTTTTCCAAAACCCTTATTGTATTGTCTAATTTATGCATTTTTATTGTTTATTATATATTTAAGTATCAATAATTCCCCATTGTACTAAAAATCCCTCTTGGAGGAGACATTCGCCCTAATCCTGTCTCCACCGATCATAATGAACATGAAGATAATTCTCTTCCATGCACTACTTTAAGCTTTCAGTGGTCAACCCCCAAGCCTGGTAATCTAACTTATACTGCCATAAATGTTAGAAGCATAAGAAGTAAAATTGCTGAACTAAATAAGCATAAGCCCAATATTCTCACTATAATTGAAACTTGGCTTAAATGTAGCATAAATAACTACAAAATTACACCTCCTGGCTTACACTATCATCTGTAATGACTGTGTAAATAGAAAAGGTGGTGGTATTGCTTTAATATTTCCTATTATACAATGGCTGGCCATTAACATTCAAAAACGAGCATACTGATTTTTCAGCCCAACCAACGTGCCCATTGCATATCGAGAGTATGCCAACAGTAAAAGTCCAGCCACTAAAGTATCATTGAGCAGCTAGACTTTAATCTACTGTTATGTGTAGACACACATTAGTCTGAAGTAAAGAAAGTCTAAAACTGAAATGTGTGTGTCATTAGTGACTTCGTTCCTAATAAAATATGTGGTTTTCCAACAAATCACTGAGGAATAAAGTTACTTAATAATGACATGCATTTCAATTTCTAACTTGCTTTCCTTCAGACAATGCAAGTCCATCTTCAGCCCCTTTTCCCGTTTTTTGCACATGAGGTCACACCCCGTCAGTACAATGGTGACAGTCATCTAGAGGCAAGGTTTAGACAGCAAAATCTTTCTCAAAAAATAAGAGGTGGAGAGATACTTACGAAAGCAGAGAAAATACAAGAAAATTCAGGTATGTTCTGCAAAACTAAAGAAACCTTTCTGATTTTCCTTGTATTTTTCCTGTGTCTTGTACCTCTAAACTGTCTGGACATTACAGCTTTCTTGAAAAAAAAAAAAAAAAAAAAAAAAAAAGCAGCAGACATCTTCCAATCTCCATTGCTTGCTTTCCAAAGCCCTGACTTACCGCATAAACATGGGAACGAAGTGCCATACACATGATCAATATAACAACAAAGCAGTGAAGCAGTGGAATTGGAAACAATGCAGAAGAACACTATGGCACCATTATACAAAGACATTATTTAAGAAAAGTAAGTCATTTTTTTCCTTAAATAATGTTGTATAATGGCAATAACTGACTACTGGATGTGGTATATTGAAGATTTACCCTAAGGTCGGCTTTGCTTAATCATGCGATTAAACCACACCAACAGTGGGTAAATCTTCAATATACCATATCCACGTCATCGGCTATTGCTATAACTACCACATTTTCCCTTTACAACAAACCAGTACCAAAATTCAGTTCAGCAGAGCTTCTTATTACTTTATTAAAATTAAACAATTATAAACAAATATGTATTACTGTCCTTTGTATCCCTCCTGGCGACAACAGATCAATTCTGGAAGATATTCCACATTAGATATCTAAAACTATTCCACAAGAAAAAAATAATACTTATTGATGTTAATGTCAGTTTGTTGGATGTAAACTCTTAACTCCCTTACATCTAGTATGAACTTGCTTGGTTTCACACAACTAATTAATAGCCCCACACATTATAGATGGACATCAAATTCTCTGTTAGTCTGGATCCTAGTATAGTACCATAGCAAATACATCACCACGAATACAATGTCTGACTGTCTCAATGATCATTTCCCAATCTGTGCAATCAGACATGTCATACATTAATTTAAAGAGAGCATGCTTGTAAAACAATGTGCAACCTTTCCAGGTTTAACCCAGAAATGTTCATTACACTGTCTCATGTTTTAACTGAAACTTCCTAAAAATCTTCCCCTTAGATGATGCTGTAAATTAACTCAGTACAACTTTCCTGAATATCCTGAAAGCTTTGCACCTCCTAGGAGGAAGACACTAAAAAAATAATGAAATTTGGCTATCCAAAAAAGACTAGAATGGTAATGCAAGATGGAGAAAAAGCATGGAAGATGGCAAAAATATAAAACACCAGAATATCTTAAACTTCAGAATGCTTTGCAGTTGTATTAAAAGGCAGATAAATGAAGACAAAAAAATTATACTTAAAGTTCAGAATAATAGTAATCACAACCCTAAAAATTCTGGACAACCATTAAAGCAATATTACATCCTGGCCAAATATTCAATACTAACCCCTCTTCCAGTAATTTACCACTTGAAGCCACAGTACAATTCAACCCTTATTTCGGAGATAGTATAGCATCTCTAACCAAGGATTCCCCAAAATCTAATCCTGAACCTGCCCAGCAACCACATCCACTTTCACCTTCAAACCTGTGTTCGAATCTTATACAAAACTGCTGTTAAACTCAAATCATGCTCTACTAAAGCTGAAGATCATCCAAGCTAGTACCTTAAAGTAGTAGCCAGTAGTATTGCCTGCCCTGTCTCAGTCCTTATCCCTCTCTCTGGCAAAAGTCACACATTCTTCTGCATGAAGGCATTATTAACTTTAAACATGTATCAGTCTCTTCCCCCCTCTCCAGAACAATTGAAAAATGTATTCAGAAACAATTGCTAAAACTACTTCCTGCAGGAAGAGTTCCTGTACCCAAGACAATATGGCTTCCATTCTTCCCATAGTACTAACACTGCACTTCTAACCTATATAGATGCTACTAATAAATCTAGAGATAACAGCAAACTTGTCTCCTTCTAGACTTGTCTAAAGCTTTCAACACTGTTTGTCACAGCAAACTTCTACTTTAGATGCCCTCATTAGGTTTCTCTGACCACTTTTCTATGGTTCAAAAGTTACCTGAAATGGCACTCCACCCTCTCTGCATACCTCCCAGTCAGTATTTGTATACCATACAGTTCTATCCTTGGTCCCATCCTCTTTAATATTCTTACTAACTCCCTCCACATATCCATTCAACTGGCCTCCCCAATACAGTACAGAGAGGACTCCATACTTATTTGCAACATCAGGCAGCGCCGCCTAATTGGGTTGAAACTATTCCTGGCTCCACAAAGTCTGCTGTTCACTTTTTCCCTTAGAACTGCTCTATCTCTCAAATTAAACACCATATTCTCATTCTAAGGCCCCCTCACTGGTCCAAATAAGTAATTTTACAAGTTAGCACTAATAAACCATAAGCACTACTTACTCTTATACTCTCTACGATTACCTTGTCCCCTATTGGTCCGTTTTAATTCAGTTCCCTATATTACTCTAGCATGTCCAAAGGTCAGTCAATGGTTTCCTCTCCAGTCCAGCTGGTGAATCTGGGAATTTTGAGGCAATGTTACAACTGTCTCATGTACACGGACAACCCTCTCCTCCTCCAAATAGGTTCAAATATATGTGAGAGATGCAACCATGTAGCCAAACTGGAGGCTGAGCTCTCTCATCTCAAAACTGGTGTAACCAGTCAGGAGGAGAAGGTAACCTCACACAACACAATTCCAGTATCACATAGTCCCACCACAACAGCAAACAAAACACATAAAACCACAAAAGCGAACAAAACACATAAAACCACAAAAACATACTCGGAGGCTCTAAATAAAAATCTACCTAAGCAACAGAGACCTCCAAAGCAGACATCCAAGCAAACGCTACCCCAAAACAAAACACGTACAACACATAGCCCACAAAGTCAGTGTGCCAAGCAGTCACAGCCTTTAAGGCTGAATAACACACCTAATACTCTTGTAATAGGTGGTGACTCTATTGTCAGACACACTGACGTCCCGCTCACCAGGCTGAATAAAGAGAGGGTCACATTGAGCTGCCTGTCGGGCGCTAGGATCCGCCACATAACGAAAGCACTCAGGTCACTCCAAAGCAAATACAAATATGACTCAGTCATTGTACATGCTGGCGTGAATGACCTGAGACGTACCTCCCTCAACTACATGAAAAGGGACATAGAGGAGCTCTCTGATCATGTAGCCCAGGCCGGTATGACCCTGAACTTGAGCAACATCTTACCCTCACCTAGAATGATGCCACAGTATAAAGACAAAATGATCGATTTTAACAATTGGCTAAAATGTTGGTGTCATTCAAAGGGGATCCAGTGTCTGTCAGCCTGGGATGACATGCTCGACAAGCCACGTTGCTTCACTAGGGACGGCTTGCACCTGTCACCCCTGGGCTTTCGGATATTGGCAAAGGCTCTTGCCACCCCCATAGTGCCTTTTTTAGGCAAGGCTCAAAAGTCAAACCCACCTCCATAGACAGCACAAGGAACAAGAAACTAAGGGTAATGCTGCTAAACGCCAGAAGTCTTAACCTCAAGATGCATGCACTCAAAGCTCTCCTCAGTATGGAGAACATTGATATCTGTGCAGTGACAGAAACCTGGTTCAAGGCTCCAGAGAGCACCCCATCACTACCAGGTTATACCTCATATCATGCTTTTTGGCCCCAAAACCCGGACAGAACCACAAAAGGAGGGGGAGTTTCCATATTTATCAAGGATATCCACACCTCCAGGTTAGTGGCATTGCACGAAGTATTGGAGACCATCCATGTGCAACTGACAGTGGGCAAGACTGCTTTTCAGTTTATAGCATCCTACAGACCACCCTCTCAAAGTCAGGAATCCCACTCGGCTTTCCTGAAAACATTGGAGAACATGAAGATCTCTCCGAACACCATTATATTGGGCGACTTCAACTACCCAAACATAGACTGGAAGCATTACTCAAGCCCCAGCACCTTAGCCCAAACGTTCCTGGAATTTATAAACTCAAATGCTATGGAACAACTAGTCACCACTCCCACAAGAGGGAAAAACATACTAGACCTGATCATTACCAACATGGGGACTCTATGCTCCATACCAGAAGTATATCCCTCATTGGTAAGATCAGACCATAAATTAATTTCACTGGATATCCACATCCCGACCACACCCCCAGCCCAGAAAACCACAGTGAAAAACTTCTCAAAAGCGAACTTCACACTTCTCAAAACCGAAGTGGATTCCTTCAAGGCCCCAGGGCCAGTGGAAACTACGACCCAAACTGCAGAATCCTATATAAACGCATTCTACGGAAATCTCCAGGAATGCATGGATCATGCTATCCCAAACAAAATCAAGACCCAGTCATCCAAAGGCAGGCGTCCAGTCTGGTGGACCCCAGCCATAAATAAACTGTACAACAGAAGGAGGAAGCTACTATATGATAGAGCAAAATCCCTAAAAGGGAAGGCATCTGTGATCAGTACTAGCAAAAAATTATGATCCCTCATAAAATCCTCCAAGGCCAGCTTCGAGAGAAAAATTGCACAGGACACTAAAGACAATCATAAGGCTTTTTTCAGTTATGTTAGGAACCTGGGATGCAACTTCCAGACTTGTTCTGAGTTGATTCTAAGCGACAAAAAATACACTGAACCCACAGACATCGCCAATATTCTGGCAAGACAGGTTCAGTGCAAACTTCTCCACCCCCCCCCCCCCAAAAGACAAGTATCTATCCCGGCAGAGTGCAGCCTCCCAAACATCTCTGATGCTCAAGTGAAGGCCGCCCTCTCCAAAGAAAAAAACACTGCATTCCATGGGACCAGATGGCATCCCGGGTCGCGTCCTACATGAACTCCAAGAAGAACTAATCCCTCAAGTAAAACTGCTGTATAGTCTCAGCCTCACTACAGGATATGTGCCCAAAGAATGGCGTACAGCAACAGTGGTCCCACTCCACAAAGGTGGCGCCTCTGCGGACCCTGGAAACTATCGCCCCATAAGCCTGACTAGCCTAGTCTGCAAGGCTATGGAGAGGATCATCATGGAACTCATAAACAAAGACATTGGGGACCTACAGACACTAGATCCTACCCAATTTGGCTTTGTCAAGGGCAGATCCTGCCTTTTGAACGTGGTCGACTTCTTCGAAACAGTCACCAAGGCCATAGATGAAGGGAAGGTAGTCCACACAGCCTATCTGGACCTCGCAAAGGCATTTGACACAATACCCCACTCGGGCATCATAGATAAGCTATCCAACCTAAATATAAACACCTATGTCACAAGATGGGTCGCAAACTGGCTCAAAGACTGAACCCACAGAGTCAGTGTTGCTGGAGCCATGTCAGACTCGAAACCGGTCACAAGTGGCGTCCCACAAGGTTCTGTCCTGGGACCTCTCTTGTTCGGTATTTACTTTTCTGAGGTACAGGCCAACGTGGGAGGACTATGGCTCACCAAGTTCGCAGACGACTGCAAACTGGGCGCCATAATCGACTCTCCAGCTGACACAAACATCCTTCAAAAAGGTCTCGCAGAGACGGATAACTGGTGCCAGAGCCATGGTCTAAAGCTAAATGCCAAAAAGTGTATAGTCATACCCTTTGGCAAAAACAATGTGCCCACAAATTACCACATAGGTGGTAACCCATTAAGTACAGAGAAAGTAATTGGGGATCTGGGGACCCAAGTTGATAGCAGTCTCTCCTTTGACAACCACATTGCCAAAGTGGTTAGAAAGACCTTCTACATAGCCCACCTCATCATGAAAGGATTCACATCTAGATCAAGAGAGGTAATCGTGCCCCTTTATTCATCCCTCATCAGGCCCATCATAGAATACAGTGCCCCTTTTGGGATGTACCTTACCCGACACCTGCAGCAATTAGAAAGACCCCAAAAGTACCTCACCAGGAGAATCAAGGGACTCAAACAGATGCCATATGCTGCCCGGTTAAAAAAACTCCAGCTCTACTCAGTTGCATACCGCCTACTTTGAGGCGATCTGTGCCTGACATATAAAGCTATGTCCAACCCAGAATTAATGGACACGCTCCACCTCAGTAAATCTAAATCCCTTAGAGCCACGCGCTCGAGGGACTTGAACCTCAGCACAGAAATAAATAGAACATGCTGGAGGGACAGATTCATAACCCAGAGGCTCCCTTCGCTCTGGAATAGAATTCCAATTCATGTTAGGCAGAGCACCTCACTGACTCTCTTCAAGAAGAATCTTGATGAGTAGATGGGGGATCGTAGGTTTGTCCTGGGGATTACTTCCGTGTCACTATTAGACAGAGGCACAGTAAACTAAACTTTAAAAAGGGCACAGTATACTCAAATCAAGGGGTGGCGTAAGCCAAACACAATCGGGCTAGGCTTATAAATGCCCCAGGGCAGATAGCCTAGTATGAACCTATGAACCTCTGACATGACACACCTCCAAAAAATTACTAAGGCAGATTTACAGCCACTGAAACATGACTTTGTAACTCAGAACTCATGCTCAACCCTAAATTTAACAAGTTCATAGGTTCATAGGTTCATAGGTTCATACTAGGCTATCTGCCCAAGGGCATTTATAAGCCTAGCCCATAGTTATGTGGCTTTCGCCACCCCTTTAGTTTGAATAAAAACTATGCCTATCATTTTGCTGTGCCTCTGTCAAGCAGTGACACTGAGGGGTTGGGAGGGTGGCCTAATGGTTAAGGTGTTTGCCTTACAAACACAAGGTGCAGGGTTTGAGTCTCACAAGGGATAACTGGCTAGGCTTACAATGGCTCACAAGGGCAGTTAGCCTAGTACTAACCTATGAACCTATGAATCCCTGGGGTATATCTGCAATCTCCCATCCATTGGTCAGGATTCCTCTTGAACAAGGCCAGAGAGGTGCTCTGCCTCACATGTACCGGGATTTTGTTCCACAGCATAGGGAGTCTCTGGGTGATGAATCTGTCCCTCCAGCACGTTCTATTTATAACCGTGTCAAGGTTTAAGTCTCCCGCCCTTGTGGTTCTGAGGGATCTAGATTTTTTGAGGTGAAGCATATTCATCAAATCTGGGTTTGACATGGCCTTATATGTCAGGCACAGGTCACCTCTGAGCAAGCGGTATGAGACTGAATAGAGCTGGAGTTCTTTCAGTCGGGCAGCATAAGACCTATTTTTGAGACCCTTTATCCTTTTGGTGAAAACCCTCTCTCATGAAAAAAATAAAATTTAAAGTCCTCTTTCTTGATAATACAAACATTGACGTCATTTGTCATAGCAGTATATTAGAGATGATAGTGAATGATGATCTTAAATTTCAGTCTGCATATACAGAATTGCATAAAGTCATCAAACTAGGGATGCTTTAGAAAGCCAAAAAATGTTCTCACCAACGCAACTAAAACTACACTTACTGCTACTAATCTCCTCCCAACATTTCTTTGATGCTCCCATCCTTACTAACCTTCAGGCATCAGAAAAATCAAAACTTGAACAATGCTTTGACAAAGTTGCTCAATTTGCAGCAAATACCCCTTTCAGAACCCACAACTGTATACCACTAAAAAGCCTAAATTGATTAGAACTACCCCATCAACTAACGTATATACAGCTTTTTACCACTTATAAAATTATCAAGCATCTATCTGCTTGCCCATTCTAAACAACTATGTACCTAATCTGTCATTATGCTCCATTAACCAAAAGCTCTTGTCTGTCTGCAAACCTATCAAATCTGTTGGGCATTGTCTATACTTGTACCATGTTGCTAAGGCCCTGGAACTCCTTACCTGTATCCATTAGCTCAATACTCTCTCTTAAAAACATTTTGAAAGGCTTCCTAGCTAAAATTTTTGCTCAACATCAGGATAAACTTATTTCCCTAAATGTGAACAGATATGTATTCATACCTTACACCTCCTTAATATCCATTCTTCACTCACTTCCTTACTTTTATCATTTTCTCTCCCGTCTTTCTCTCTCTCTCTCTCTCTATATATATATATATATATATATATATATATCATAAGCCTGTTTTTCTCTCACTTCATATTGCAATTCCTGTTTGTATTCTATTAACTTTAACTTCTCTATAAACTGACTAAAATATCTTAAATATTAAATTCTTGTCATATAACTTTTACCAATTCTTAAAGGAGAACTGCGTACAAAACTGAACGAAATACATTTTTTTCAGCATATCTTGAACTTTTCTGCATTACTAATGTCTCTGTATCAAAGTAAGTGGTGGTTGTGATGTTATGAGGTAGTGCCATCTGTACCAGGGAGAGTAGGGCAGTGCATGTGTACATATACCAACACAGCTAGCTTGGAGTCTTGTAAAGAATTTTAAGCTATTTGACTGTCGTCTGATTTGTACAAATGGTTGAGTTAAAAATTTATTTGTAAAGTTACTTGTGTTAAAAATGCATCTACAGTAGGTCCTGCTGAACAGAATGTGTACATGTATATTAGGCTGTATTGTTGTAACTGATCAAATGTATATGTTTATCAGAGAACCCTTGAAGAATGGGAAGTCTGAAATTGTGTTATAGCTTTTAGATGCTAGCATAGATCTTAGCAAAGCTGTGTGTATTATATCAGAGTCAAGTGACTAGAGGTGATGTCATCCTCTAACCAGCATCTGGTTTCTTTGGAACTCTCGCAGCAGCACTTTGGAACCTGACAGGAAATATTTCTGACAGGATATATATCTCACACATCCATACAAACAGAGACATCATCTGGCTTTTGCTGTGGTAAGACACTCAGCACACATCAGCTTGCCCTGCTTTAGTAAGTAGTCAGGAAAAAGTAATTCTTTAGTTAGTCAGGGACATTTAGTGAGAATAGTTTAGTATTGTTTTCTGCATCTGGGAGAAACTGTCCAGCTGTATTATTTTTTATATATCTGTGGTTGAAGCTCTATTGTTTATTGTATTCCGTATTCTTCTGTTTTCTGTTTTATTATTTATCATTAAATATTTTAATACCTGTCATTGTGGCTGGTGCTTTACAGAATACTTTTAACATCCTGAGAGAACTTCTACTTGCTTTAGTGATGCTGTGGCCGCTCCTGAAAGCCTTGCTGCTTTGGTCACACTCTGCCATTTGTACTAGTATTAATTTTACACAGTATAATTGGGTACCCTTTGTAGGAGCCTTAGGGTAGCTGACTGGTGGCAGTGTGATTATCTCAGAGTCTGGGCAGTAAGGGGCTCCGCTAGTAAATCTGCACATGCTTTTCCCAGGTTTGTGTGTGTGTGTGTGTGTGTGTGTGTGTGTGTGTGTGTGTGTGTGTGTGTGTGTGTGTGTGTGTGTGTGTGTGAAATTCAAATATCCAAGTGTGTGTGTGTGTGTCAGTTACTGGGAACAGTGTTGCTCTCCTACTTTAGACACAATAGAATATTCTTCATGTGTTCTGTTCAAGTAGCTTTATTTTATACAAGCACATCACGATAGATGTTTACTGACTTTAACTGAAGTAACTTGTATACAAACTAACTGCTGTAATCCCACATGCTTACTCTCTGGCTGTACTGTCAAAATGGGACTAGGAATGGCATGTGCTCAACATTTATATGTGCACGCTCAGTTTTTGACATGCTTCTTAAAGATACAACACATCATACATGCTCTCTGATCTACACCCTCCCTCTTGAAAACAAAACATGCAATGTTATGAAACTTTGTGGCATGCAGATATGACAGAAAATTATTAGTCACGCATTTATACAAGGTATAATACATATGTACACAGTTAAGTCCATGTTGCTACGTATTTCGCACTGGGCTTAGATACTCGTAAATAAAGTGTGACATAAAACTGGGAATTGGGCTTAACTGTTGGAACTATCTCTGGAAAATGTTTGATCTCTGATTTACTTGGAACATCTTCAAGAATGGAATCAGAGTTAGGGACACCCTCTGGGATGGAAACAACATTTGGTTCATGCTGAGATTTAGAGTCTAAGTCTCTATAACAATGTTGTGATGATGATTCTGGTATAAGTAACAGATGCTTACGGTTTTGCCTATACTGCATGCCTTCCGAGCCTATATGGTACGATCTCAGTTCAGGACATTTGCTAATAACTTGTCCTATATGGTCGAAACCTTTTTCTGTTTGAAGTCTGAACGTTTCTCCTTCCTTTAACTCATTAACCCCGAGTACCGTCTCACAGTGGTACCGTCTCACAGTGCCTCTGTGCTTACATCCGACCGCGCTGTGAGACGGTAGTAATTGTATGCAGTTACAGCAGAGTCCCTTCCACAAGCACATCTAACTTTACAGCCCTATTGTAGCTCCACTGTTAAAAAATAAGTTGAAAAAGTACCTGAACGTTTTCACGTATTTTCTCAACTTACTTTTCAGTGTGGAGTTACCTGATGTTTATATTGGCTTTTCGGCGAAAATGAGTTGTAAAGTCAAGTAACCCCAGTAAGACAATTCTCCACACACTGCAAGAAGCAAGTGGTGGCAGCCAGTCGGATTATTTCATTTCAAGCCACCACTTGCATAACACCTCCACCCCCCAATCTAAGTTTTCTTCGATCTGTCTAAATAAATACAGGCTTCAGCAGTAGCAATTCCCTTTCGTGTTTTGCTATTTTTTGACCTTCCATAGTTGCTACTGAATCCTGCAATTTATTTGTACAGAACATCTATTTCTTCGCACCGGTTTGCGAGTTTGGAACAGTAGACATACTGCCAAGAGCTGAGCGAGTAGAGGTGAGTTGTGTACAGGAAGTGCTAGCTCATGATATTTAGTTGCTGCCACTGTGCAAAGTCTGTATATCTCCCTATGTTTGGGTTTTGTCTCCCCCCATTACAGGGTTTGCTGTCTTTTTTTCCCCCTCATTTCTAACACCTACTACATTGTTGTCAAGATCGAATAACCCTCAAGTTAGAGATCGTTCCTCAAGTATTGTGTCCGAATATCCCAGGATGTGGGTGGCCTTAGCTCCTTCTTCTGGAGCTTAACCCTCCCATATTTTATTCTCCACAGGCCTGTTCCTGGGGACTGTTGTCATCAGACTCCGACTAAAGTAAATTGTTGTCAACAAACAGTAGTACTATTGTAGAAGTATTAGAGAAGGGGTAGGCTTCCTGAGTTGTTTCTTCTTGACTTTACTGTTTGTTGCAGTATTTTTTTACACTGCATTGACACCACACAGTCTGTGTTTTGATGAGACCACGAAAGGCAGATGTTGTTTGATTGCCTCCCGTTTATTAGCTGCCTTCAAGAAAGTGACCATGCTTTAATCTCACTACAGCCCCCAGGGTGTTCACCAAATGCATGGCAGTAGTAGCAGCTCACCTGAGACGCCGAGGATTCCAGATGTTTCCGTATCTGGATGACTGGCTCATAACCGCCCTGACCAGGCATCTTATGCTACAAGCCAGGGACTGTACACTTCAGAATTGTTCCTCCTAGGCATCACCATAAATTACGACAAATCTGCTCTAGCGCCATGTCAAAACTTAATATTTATAGGAGGAGACATTGCAATTACATTGTTAGCAAGCCTCCCTCATGACAGAGTTCGTGATTTCTACCTTCATGTGAACTGTTAATCAGGAAGACACGAGCTTCTGCATAATAGTTCTTCAGGTTCTGGGGAAGATGGCAGCTTTTATAGTACTTATTCCCCTAGCTCGCCTGCATATGAGGCTACTTCAGTGGTTACTTTCCACACAATGGTCAATTCTAGAACTACCAATGTCTCAGAAGATCCTCATAACCAACTCCTGCAAAAAGCATCTCCAGTGGTGGATTCACTCTCCTTTAGTATCTCAAGGCTGTCCCTTCATCTCCTCTCAACCTCAACCCACGGTGACCATGGACACTTCCCAGATTGGGGGGGGGGTTATTATTTAGGGAAGATGGTACAAGGCATCTGGCAGGAACATGAGGCTCACTTGTGCATAAATGTCCTAGAGATGAGAGCGGTGCTCTTGGTGTTGCAAGCATTTCCTCTAGGAATGATAGCAATTCAGTTAGACAAACATGTCAGTAGTCTGGTACATAAACAAGGAGGAACCAGATCTTATCCCCTTTGTCGAAGCTCTAACGGTTTGGCAGTGGGCAAAGGCTTCCAACCGTTTTCTGATTGCAATGCACATCATGGGGAAATCCAGTGTGATTGCACGCAAATTGAGCAAAGCAATGTTATGGCTGCATTAGTGGTCCCTCAATCAGAAAGTTGCAGAAGAGATTTTCTGGAAATGGGGCCAGCATTATTGCAGTCTCTTTGCATCACCTGCCAATGCCAAATGCAGCAACTACTTTGCCCTGATCCCTCCCATGGGAGAGTCACCAAGGGATGCACTTCTTCATGATTGGCCTTCAGGACTCCTCTATGCTTTCCCTCGGATTCCCCTGAATCCCAAGTTTTTACAGAAAGTAAGTCTGTTGGAGACTATGATAATTCTGATTGCCCGCTATTGGCCTAGTCAAATCTGGTTTCCCTTCCTTAGGCCTTATCTTGTGGATGAACCATGGATTCTGAACCCTGCTCCAGAACTACCGACTCACCCATTGGGAAAGGTACATCCCAGCCTACACTACCTCAGATTGACAGCTTGGCTGCTCTGATTCCCCTGATTGCCAGGTTTCTTTTCCTTTCACCCCAGTCAAACATATTTTGTTGTCTTCCCGTAAAACATCTACATGAAGATTTTACAAGAGTAAATGGAATAGGTTTGTAATATGGGCGAGTGATAATCAGATAGACCCCTTTTTTGTGCCCATACATTCTATTCTGGAATGTCTAGTGAAACCTATTCATGAGGGAGCTGCTGCTTCTATTATTAGAGTTCAACTGGCAACAATTTCCAATTTTCATGTGGGAGAAAATGGTTTTACGATTATGTTGAGCAGAGTCTGTAAGGCCTTTTTGAAAGGAACAACAATAAGACCCCCATACAAAAATCCAACACCTCCCTGGGATCTACATTTCATACAGATGAACATTATTTGTCCTCCCTTTGAACCTTCAGCCACAAATTACTCTCTCTTTAGTGGCTATTACCTCAGCTAGAAGAGTTTCAGAGTTGCAAGCCTTGTCTGTCAAGCTCCCACACCTGTTTTTTCATAAGAACAGAGTTTCTTTACTCACTAATCCTTCCTTTTCTTCCAAATGTTGTTGGAAACTAACCTAAACTAATCTATTGAGCTACCAGTTTTCTTCCAAATTACCAAAACAAAGGTGAATAGTCTTTGCATCTTCTGGACGTACATAGACAGTTGCATTTTTACTTGCACAGAACTTCAGAATTTAAGAATCAGATCATCTCTTTATTTCCTACTCTGAGATTAAAAAAGGTCAACCAGTTTTAAAAGTTACCTCATCTAGATGGCTCAGTTTTTGTGTATCCTACATCTACAGCTCTAAGAACAGAACTCTTCCTTTCCTTGTTAAAGCTCATTCCACCAGGTCGATAGCTGCATCTGCAGTTTTCCAAGCAAGGTTACCCTTGGATAATATCTGATGTTCTTCGTGTTTCGCTGTTGCAGTCATCATATTTGGATTATCCCTGCCAGGGTAGCCCTTGGCCGGTCCGAATACCAGAGACTTAGTATTTCTGCATCGGTTGCTGTCCCTTGAGGACTGACATCAGGTAGTCAGTGGTATAAAATAAGGCAGCCGATGCCATTACACCAGTTATTCTTGCCATGGAGCCTGAAGCAGAAGCAGTTTCCACGAGTGCCGGTCATCCGCTACCCGAGTTTCATTTCTGAATTGAAGTTCAAGTCTTCTAAAGCTAAGTACCCCGTTGGGGATCCTTTTATCTTGCACTAACCAATGTCAGAAAAAGTTAATAATTGCCTTGCCTGTGGAAAGCAAATACCACACAGGGACTTCCACTCTTACTGCATCACTTGTCTAGGCCCAGACCACGACGTCCCCCGTTGTCACTTCTGTGCTTTAACGCCAGAACTATCTGTTGTTGGGTCCTTATTGTAGCCAGATATTTTTGTTTACAGTCCTCTAATTCCAATATGGCTTCGGTAAGCCATCCGACAGCAGATCTGAAAAAAACTTAAAGATCAAGACAGAGACATGCCGCACAGGTCCAAACCTTCCGACAATGCTTTTGTTAAGCTAATCGTCAGTAGTCTGGTACTCAGTGAGGTGCTTTCGCAACCCCTGATGCCTGCTTAAGTTGATTCACAGGCTGCTACTGAGACCCTTTTGGAGTCCGGTATGTCACAAAACTCTTCTTCATCTAAGGATCCTGTGGTCGTCTCTACCTTGGATGGGTCCAGAGCCACTGAGCAGGCACCAGCTTCAGAGGAAGTCCTTCGCACCACCGAATCTCGACACAAACCAACGTCTTCTTTCGCGACTATTGTTCTTTCGAAAACAACTGAGTTCCTTAGACCCAGGGTTCGAACCACACCCAAGAAACCGACTACCCACTCCCAGGTGCCTGCTACCTTGCCTCAGTCTCAAATGCTTAAAATGGTTGAAGACCTTATCATTGCTGATCAGGGGAAGCCAAGCTTACCCCCTCAAAAAGAAAAAGAGATCTGTCCCCAGTAGTTTTGTCTGAACAAGAGTCAGATGAATCGGACTATGAAGATATGCATCCCCGCTCCATTTATGAGGATTCTGCTGCAGAGGAATCCATTCCTTCAGCCTCTCCCCCAGAGGATTTTTCCTTTGGGGAAACCATGCATATTTTAAGGGAGCATTTCCAGTGGGAGAGTCAGGACTACCCTCAGTCTAAAAAGAGACTCAGGGAATTCCTAGATCTTCCGCAACCCAGACCCTTGGCCATCCCCCCAGTCCTGGATGTGGTGGATGATGATTTCCTTGAATCCAGCTTGACTCCTGACACTGTACTCCTGCTCCCAGAAAACCAGGCTGGTACTACAGAGTCCTTGACTCGCACAAATATCTTTTTAAAAATCCAACAGCTGACCCTGAGGTCATTTCTCAAGGGCCAATAGGGATTCAAGCAACCTCTGCTAAGAATCCCACCCACTGAGACAGGGATTCCAGAGCATGGGACAGATGGGATAAAAAAGTGTACACCTCAACTAATCTTGCTGTCAGGGCACTAAATTGTCAGTTCCATATGCTTAAATATCAGCAATATACCTTGGAATTCCTTAAACAAAAAATCTCATTTCCTGCTTTGGCAGAATTTAAAGATTTACAAGACTTAATGCATTCTGCAAGTCAAGTAACTAAACACACTTTGGTTTTGATGCCCTAGAAGCTTCTTGCAGTGCAGCAGTCACTGGTTCTGTCATTAGAAGACATGAATGGCTTAAGGAACAACCCCTGCTAAGACCATGTCAAATCTAAATTGTTGGTAGCACCCTTGCACAAAGATGACTTATTTGGCACTAAGGCAGAAGTGGTTTTAAAAAAGATGGAAGAAATTGCAAAATCTATGCAAACAGTTAAAGATTTCTTACAGGTCCTGCCCCCTAGGTTCAGCAGGCATTTTCCGTCCAAGCACTGATTCTTTCCTGCTCAGAGTAAACAAGCCCAGCCTAGGCCGTGTGGAAACAGACCCCCAGACAGCAGCCCCAGGGAATGCAAAGATTTAGGCAGTGGACTACCTCCACTTCAAAACCAGTAAGTTCTAAGACACCCCCTTATGGTAAGAACTCACAATGACTCACCTCCTCCCGACCTCCCCTCTGCCCCCCTTCACTTACCCTAGGAGGAAAACTGTCCTTTCACTCAAGCACCTGGGCCACCATTACCAAGGACCGATGGGTTCTGAACATTGTGTCTCAGGGATACAAATTCTTCTTCCACACACTTCCAGCCCCAAAAGGGTTCCCAGATCTACCACCAAATCAGTAAGCAGAGGCTCAAAAGCAAATCCCTTCCCTGCTCTCTTTAAGGGCAGTAGAGCACGTTCCTGCAGAAAAGATAGGCCAAGGCTTCTACTCCAGACTTTTTCTGATGCCCAGAAAAGAGGGCACCTGGCGCCCCATCCTCACTCTATCTGTTTTAAACACCTTCCTGGTGATCCCAAAATTCAAAATGCTCACCCTTCAGTAGTTGCTACCCATACTTTCCAAGGACGCATGGCTAGCCACCCTGGATCTAAAAGAGGAATGTGGAGGTAGGCTATCAGGTTATCGTGCAGAAAATATCTCCGCTTCAGGGCAGGATCTCAACACTTTTCATTTCTCTGCGCTTCCCTTTGGCTTATCTACTGCTCCCAGAGTTTTCACAAAATGCCTAGCTCTGGCCATTGCCTTTTGCAGACAAATAAATATTCAAAGTTACCCTTACTTAGACCGACTGCCTTATTCAGGCAGACAGCCAGGAAAGGCTGCTCAAACACCTGGCCTTTGTAAAGAGCCTACTAACCTCCCTAGGGTACACAGTCAACGACAACAAATCAAAACAGGTGCCCACCTAAAGTATAATCTTCCTGGGAGCAAGTCTGGACACTGCATCCCAGATGGCATACCTTACACCAGAGAAACTAATTTTCCTGTCAGCCTACTTCTCTTAACTGGCCACCAGGCCCCAGCTTTCTGCAAGAAAAATCCTGCAAGCTCTGGGGTTCATGGCTTCTTGCATGCTCTTCATTCAATATGCCAGACTGCATATGAGGAAACTTCAGTGGTACCTAAAGAGCCTTTGGTGTCAACACTCTCAAGACCTGGGAACTCTTCTACCTATAACTCCCTGCCTCAGAAAGGAATTTCTTTGGTGGGCAACAGCATGCTCCCACAACAAGGGACTGCCCTTATCCCCACATCCCGCCGCCCAGACCCTCACCACAGACGCATCAGACTACGCTTGGAGTGCACACCTGGACAGCAGCTGCATACATGCCCAATGGAGCCCACAGCAAATCCCCCTGCACATCAGTCAAAAAAAGATCATGGCTGTGCAGCATGCCTTGATAGCTTTCAAACCCCTTCTCTCTCCAGGGGTTCTCCTGATCAAAACCGACAACACCACTGTGATGTGGTACATCAACAAGCAGGGAAGGACTCACTCCTACCTTCTATGCAGGCTGGCCATGACCCTTTGGCTCACAGCCTTTCCATGCAAATACACCTGTTAGCACAATACCTACCAGCCTCTCTCAACTCCTTGGCAGACCAATTAAGCAGAAACCTTTTGGACCCACATGAGTGGCAGCTCAACAGAAGTACCTTCTTCCTAATAACTCAGAAATGGGGGACCCCAAAGGTCGACATCTTTGCCTCCCACACCAACCATCAGCTCAGCAAATTTTGCACTAGGGAGCATCACTGCATGGCTTGGAAAGGGGATGCCCTGTCCTTCCCCTGGGTCAACCTCTCTGTCTATGCTTTTCCTCACCTACTTTTCATCCCCAGGGTACTGCTCAAAAGCAGGGAGGAAAAACCAAGGAACATTCTTATAGCTCTAGACTGGCCCCGACAGCACTGGTACTCCTTGATGAGCAGCCTGTCCCCGCTGCCTCCATGCATCTTCCTCAGATTCCAAACCTCCTAACCCAGAGGGTTGCAGACACACTCAGTTTGGCAACTTGGCTTATTCCCTAACCCCAAACCAATCTGCCATCCTCGGTAAACAGGTTCTGGATATTATCCATGAGGCCAGAATGCCCTAGCACCAGAAAGTATTATGCAGTTAAATGGAAAAGGTTCTGCACCTGGATCCAGGCTAAGGGGGCCAATACAGCACAGCACTCCATTCCTCTCATCCTGGATTACTTAGCTGACCTACACAGTGTTCTCTCTTTCTCCTGTATAAAAATTCATGCCTCTGCTATTTCTGCTCATTTTCCCACTGAGCAGCCCATTTTCCTCACACCCTTTGATCAAACAGTTCCTCAGAGGGGCTAGCAACTTGAGGCCCCCCCAGAAGGCCACCAACACCAGCTTGGGACCTTAACTTTGTCTTGGAAAAGCTCACCCTGCCTCCTTTTGAACCAGCTTCTACTGCAGAGCTAAAATTTCTCTCCTAGAAGACCGTCTTCCTTCTGGCCATCACTTCAGCCAGATGAGTCTCTGAGCTGCAAGCACTCCTGGCTGTGGAACCCTTCATCTTCCATGCAGACTGGGTATCCTTCAGAACTAACCCATCCTTTATGCCCAAGGTGGTGTCCAGTGAGGCTGTCAACCATTCAGTTCATTTGCCCACCTTCTTTCCTAATCCCTAGAACAAGGGGGGAAAGGATTCTTCACTCTCTAGATGTGCACAGTCGGCTCAGATACTGTCTGGACAGGACTAAATCCTTCAGAAAGTTGATCAATTGCTGGTTAGCTTTGCTACTGGGGCAGAAGGCAAAGCCATCTCCAAGCAAACCATTTCCAATTGGATAGCACACTGCATCCATTTCTGCTACAAACACCATGGTAAGCTACCCCCCAAGGGGGTCAGGACGCACTCCACCAGAGCAGCCTCCACGTCTGAAGCTTTCCTCAGAGAAGTCCCCACCAGGGACATCCTGCAGACTGCCACCTGGACATCTGTTCACACTTTTACCAAGCATTACCACCAGCCTCTCTTCTCCAAATCCAGGGCAGGGTTTACCTCTGCAATCTTGCAGGGCATCCTAGCAAGCCCCTAGCTTTCTTGACTGGCTCCACCCATTTCCTCAGCTTTGGGAATCTACCCAAATGTGATGATTGCAACGGTGAAACATGAAGAACATAGTACAGTTGTGTACATTTGCCATAAATGAAGATGTTCGAGTGTATTCACTGTTGCAGTCCTGGTGTCCCTCCCTCCATCCCCCTTTTTCTCTTTTTGTTACCATTTTTCCTTGTTCTCCTTTCCTTACAAGGGACATATTGGTATTTATTTTCCACTGGTGGGATTCTTCCACCAGAACCTGGTTTCCTACTTTGGGGGCTCTTGACAGGTTAGGGCAAGAAAAACTGATATAATGGTGTTGGCTGCCTTACCTTATACTACTGATGACCTGAGTTAGTCCTCAAATGACTGCAACCGACGCAGAAATACTAAGTCTCTGGTATTTGGGCCGGCCAAGAGCTACCCTGGCAGGGATAACCCAAATGTGATAACTGCAACAGTGAATGCACTCTAACATCTACATTTATGGTAAGTGTACACAACTGTACTTTCTGCAGCTATGTGGGTGAAACCTCATACCTTCATTACTCGTGGCAAACTGGATTTGGCCTCCAGGAGTAGTGCCTCTTTTGGTTCTATGGTTCTGAGGAATATGCTCCTGTGAGCCACCCAAGAATCGGGTTGCTTGGGAATTGGGTCCCATCAGTGAGAATAAAGCAAGATTGACAACAACACATAAAGAAGTTATGTAGTTACCATAATGTTCCATGTGTGTTGTCCATCTCTACTTTTATTCTCACGACCCACCCTTGATGCCCCCTGCCTATACACCTAGGAGAACGAGTTGTTATTGGGTTGACGGATCGCCATCGCTTCAGAAATGCTTCCTTTGGCCCAGTTATATGTGTACATACTTCAGGTATTGATCCATGCAAAGTCGATGTTCATCGTGTTTCACTGTTGCAGTCATTACATTTGGGTTATCTGCTTGCAGGTAGCCCTCAGTCGGCCTGATTAACAAAGTCTTGCGTCCTGCTTCATTTGCTGTCCCTTCTTCCATGACGTCAGGTCATCAGGGGTATAAAACATGCAGCCAGTGCCATTACACCAGCCTTTCTTGCCGTGCGGTGCCCAAAGCAGAAGCAGTTTGCAAGTGCCGGTTGGCCGACTTCTGAAATTTTCGTTTTCGAGTTTCAGAACCGAAGTCTTCAACTAAAGCTAAGTACCCCGTTGGGGAAACTTTTTCTTGCTCCGTACTGATGTCAGTAAAAGTTAATTGCATTACTTGTGGAAAGCAAATACATCATAAAAATTTTCATTCGTACTGTATTCCTTGCCTAGGCCCTGACCACGACCTACCTTGCTGTTGGTTTTGTGCTTTATTTAATCAGCGCACTATCCGTTGTTGGTATATTTTCGCCTCTAAATATTTCGGTTCTCGGTTTAATTATCCAGAAATTGTCGGTTAGCCATCTGACTACCGGGATTCTGAAAAAACGCAAAGATAAAGACAGAGACAGGCTGCCGAGGTCCAAAACTGCTGATGACACTTCTCCTAAGCCACTTGGCAGTTTGCCGGTACTCAGTGAGGCGGTTTTGCAGCCCCTGATACCTGCTACTTCTGATTCGCAGGCCTTTACTGAGACCCATTCTGAGTCCAGTATGCTTCGAGATGCTTCAAATATGGAACCCGCGGATGTCTCTACCATGGATGGGCCCGGACCCGCTGTGCAAGCACCGGCTTCTAAGGTTGTAATGTGAGAGTGTTCAATCTCGCCGTTTGTTCTTACACATGGGTTCGGAGCCGATCCTCGGCTCCGTGTCGGCCACTTGCAAGCTCTGCATCGAGAAGAAGAAGCTCGAGATCACCTAATACCCACAATCCCTCTCTGCCTTTACCCCAGATCTAGTTTGCCGCTGCAGCGTTCGCATCACTGGGTCGAGCTCGAGCACCTAAGATAAGATTAAGAATTTATTCTTGTATTTTTCTTGGTACTTTTATTATAAAAAGTTGTTTAGTGATATATTGTGTGTGTGTGGTAAGTTTGAGGGATACTCGGTTCCGTTAAGTTTATTAAAACTTATTTAGAGTTTTCCTCGGGGCCTACCACTCCTTACTTGATTTGACAACCGGATTGACTAACCTTACTGGATTCGACAATTTCACCGGACTTGACTACTTTACTGGATTTGACTTTTCATTTTTTATTAGTGACATGTCTGAAAAGGCTAAATCGGGGTTTAAGCGTTGCCAATGTGGGCAAAAGATGTCAGTAACTGACAATCATAGTTCCTGAGTCTACTGTCTTGGCCCTCTCCATCTGCAAGAAGACTGCTCTATTTGTCATTCTTTCAGTGGGAGGGTCATGACAGATAGGCGCAGGAAACTAATGGATAGAGGTTTGTTAAAACCTTCCTTTCAAGAGGCTCTGGATGCTTCTGACCAGGCATCCAAATCCTCGAAGGAATCGAAGACGTCGGAGCCCAAGTCATCGGCTCCGAGCTCTTCAGCTAAAGTTAGATCACCGGTTCCACAGACTTCGGCAGCCGAGTGTTCAACTGTTGTCAGTTTCCGAGCCTCGAGTCTTGGAACTGGTGATGGAGCTCCCTCCCCCGACACTGTTGAGGTCGGCTCCGTCTTCGATTCCTTCGACCCATTCTTCTAGGCCCCTCTCCGACACCGATGTTGACCGTGTGGTGCAGAAATTATTGGAGCATACGGCCTTATCCAAACTTATCTCGGTTTCCACCCAATTGGTGTCGAAACTTGAAGGCCTTCCATTATCTCCATCCATTCCTCCTCCGAGACCTGTCCAGTCTTTGGAGCCGGAAGAGGTTGATCTACTGATTGTGGAGCCCTCGGTGCCAGAACCGTCCTTTTCTCGGTCGGCTCCGTTCACCTCAACTCTGTCGGATCCAGTACCGGAGTCTCGGAGCCAACGATCCATCCTTGGTTCCGGGGCCGAGAGTCGAACCGATGTTTCGGTTCCGACTCTTCCTCTCGGGGCCTCGGCTCGGATCGATTCGGCTCCGTCCTCGGGGTCGGTGCCTTCGGTGCCTGTTTCGGGGATTTTTCCCATTTCTTCGGAACCGGGAGATACCTCGACTCGGGACCCGGGGGCCTTGGATCTCATGAGGAAGGTGTTGTCTACCCAGACAACCACATCAGTAGAAGCAGCCTCTCCTCCCCATAAAGGACCGTTATCTTCCTCTGCACCAACGGCCACATCCAAGCGTCGAGCACCGGTGTCTCAGCCACCCCTGGAGGGTGCCCCCTCTTCCTCGGAGGCTTCTTTGGATGCCCCCCCCGAAGAAGTTCCTAGGAAAAGATTGTGTAAGAGGAGACACTTAGATTCTCCACAAGAATCTTTGACATCCGATACTGACTTGGATGAGTCAGAAGGGTCCGCAAAGTCACCTTCAGAAGATGTCTCCTTTTCTGACATCTTGGAGATCCTAAAGCAGAGAGGTGATTGGCAGTCCCTTCCCCCTTCTGAGGATGAGTCAGTCTTGCTGAAGGCATTCGGTGCTCGCCCTTCCTCCTCCTGGGTCACTCCGCCCTTCGATGAGTTAATGGAGCTGATTGCTCAAGGGCGGGAGACACCTGACATGGTGGAACCAGTCCCTAGGAAGCCTAATAAGTACATCACTGCACCCCAAGACAAGGCTTACCTCACTAAGGGAGTTCCAGTAGACGCCATGGTGGTGGCAGCGGCCACGAAAAAGGAGATGTCGGAATCTTCCTCATCTGTCCATCCGCCTAACAAAGATTCCAGGACTATGGACAGATACGGGAAGCGCATTTTTAGTTCAGCGGCCTTTTCTATGCGATCCCTGAACTATTTGACCCATTTTACACGTCTACAGAGGGATCTAATCAAAGAGCTGGGAGATACCCTCCAGGGTACTACAGATGCTGCTGTCTCAGAGAAAGTTACAGCACATCTCAATACCCTTACATCCATTATTAACTCATCCATGAGGCTGATATCATACGCAGCCGAAGGATCGAGTAGGGCAGCAGCTTCAGCGATTGCTCTTCGCAGACAATCCTGGATGCGCTTATGTTCATTTGCGGAAGCCTTCAAGTCTTCCTTTACTAACGCCCCATTTGATGGTGCCACTCTCTTTGGCCCCAAAGTAAAGGAGACCCTTACCCGGTGTGAACAGGAGGAAAAGACTCTGTCTGGTGTCGGAGTCCGTTTTTCCACCCCATCCAGACCGTACCCCAAAGGGCAACGCGGTGGAAAAATGTGGTTTCGAAAACCCCAAGGATCTTTCCCAGGCACACAGGGTGATGCCCCCTCTAGAGGCAGAGGAGGGGGCAGAGGTGGAAGACGCCGCCCTGGCGGCAGAGGGGGTCCGCAAAACCAAGGTGACAGGGATACACCCCCTGGAAAACCCTTCCAGCACTCCTGAGAGGAGGCCTGACTGTCCTGCTCTGGAGGCAGTCGGGGTCGCTAGCTTTATACCCTCAGGCCTGGCAAAATCTCACTACAGACAACTGGGTAAAAAGCGTGGTTACCAGAGGTTACAAAATACCCTTTCTATCCACTCCCATTCCAAAGAAAAGACTCCCAGATGTGCCGCCCCATCTGCGAGACCCAGCAGCTATAGAAATTTCAAAGCTGCTAGAAAAAGAGTCATCCAACCAGTCCCAGCGGACCAAATAGGATTCGGAACTTACTCAAGGTTCTTTTTAGTTCCAAGGAAGACAGGGGACTGGAGGCCGATTCTGGACCTAAGCAACCTCAACACCTTTGTCAAGAAAGAAAAGTTCCGAATGGTCACGCTTCAATCGATCCTTCCATTCTTACAGAAGGACGACTGGATGTGCTCAATAGATCTGAAGGACGCATACTACCACATCAAAATGGCCAGAGCGTCCAGGGATCATTTGCGCTTCCGGCTGGGAGTCAGTCACTATCAGTTTCGAGCCCTGCCCTTTGGTCTGACCTCAGCCCCCAGGGTTTTCACCAAATGCATGGCAGTGGTAGCGTCTCATCTGAGACGCCTAGGATTCCAAGTGTTTCCGTATCTGGACGACTGGCTCCTTTCTGCCACCACCCGGCGTCAACCGATACAGGCCAGGGATTACACTCTACAACTTTGTGTTCTCCTCGGAATTTCCGTAAATTTTGAAAAATCTTTACTGCAGCCATCACAGCATATCTTATTCATAGGAGCGGAATTAGATACGCATCATTTAATTCTAAGGCTCCCTCCAGAAAGGATAGTCTCACTACAAAGCCACATTTCTCTCCTTCTGTCATCCAAAAAATCCCCAGCAAAGCTGGTTCTGAAGGTCTTGGGTCTCATGGCAGCTTCTCTCATTGCGATACCATTGGGAAGACTGCACATGAGAGTTCTACAATGGCTACTGTTTGCACAATGGTCGTTCCAACAGCTACCTCTGACATACGAAATTCTGATTACAAACACATGCAAATCACACCTAACCTGGTGGCTTCAGACTTGCAACCTTTCCAGCGGAAGACCATTTGTGCTACCCACGCCGACAGCGACGATAACCACGGACGCTTCCCTGATAGGGTGGGGGGGCATCTTTCAGGGACAGACAGTCCAAGGCGAATGGACCAATTTGGAGTACAATCTGCACATCAATGTTCTGGAGTTGAGGGCAGTGTTTTTAGCGTTGCAGCACTTTGCTCCCCTTCTTCCTCTAGGGACTATTGCAGTTCAGACAGACAACATGTCTGTAGTCTGGTACATAAACAAGCAAGGGGGAACCAGGTCTTATCAGCTATGCAGAGAGGCCATGAGAATTTGGCAATGGGTGGAGTCCACGGGTCGCTTTCTGATTGCAACGCACATCCCGGGGTCATCCAACGTCATAGCCGACAGGCTGAGCAGAGCAATCCTGTTGCCTCACGAGTGGTCCCTCAAGCAGTCAATTGCGAAGACGATTTTTCACAAGTGGGGCCAGCCTTCCTGCGATCTTTTTGCGTCTCCAATGAACGCCAAATGCAGGAGCTACTTTGCCCTATTACCCTCCAGGGAAGTCCCCAGGGACGCTGGTGCACGATTGGCCCCGGGTCTCCTGTACGCTTTTCCTCCCTTTCCCCTGATTGCAAAGTTTCTGCAGAAAGCCAACAACCTTCAAAGGACAATAATCCTCATTGCCCCATTCTGGCCTCGTCAAATTTGGTTCCCCTTTCTATTGCAACACCGCATTCGGGGACCTTGGATTCTGGACCCAGAGCCAGATCTACTGACTCACTCGTCAGGAGTTCCTCACCCATCTCTCGAATCACTCCATCTAGCAGCTTGGCTGCTCCGCTTCCCTTTCTAGCCAGGTCTGATTCTCTTACACCGGCAGTTCAGAATATATTAGTGGCTTCTCATAAAGCTTCCACTACAAAGACCTACACCAGTAAATGGAAACGTTTCGTTTTCTGGGCGAATTCTCATCATTTGGACCCTGTTATAGCTCCGTTAAACAAGATCTTAGAGTTCTTAACAGAATTGTTCCATGAAGGAGCTTCTTCTGCCACTTTAAGAGTGCAATTGGCTGCCATTTCCAACTTTCATGTGGAAGAATGTGGGGCACCTGTTATGGCTCACAGACTTTGTAAGGCCTTTTTAAAAGGATCTTTTCATATTAGACCACCAGTTAGAACTCCTACATCACCTTGGAATCTGAACCTCTTACTTTCTAAATTGATGTTTGCCCACTGAAATTTTTATCGTGGAAGACTCTCTTCTTGGTAGCCATTACATCCGCTAGGCGAGTGTCTGAGCTTCAGGCTCTGTCTATTAAACACCCTTATTTGATTTTCCACTCTGACAGAGTATCTCTTCGCACTAATCCATCCTTTCTCCCCAAAGTTTGCTCTACCAATAACATTAATCAGTCCATTGAATTGCCCACCTTTTTCAAAAATCACACTAATAAGTTAGAGTATATGTTGCACAAATTGGATGTCCATAGACAACTCAGGTTTTATTTGGATAGAACAAAGGATCACAGGAAATCTGATCAACTGTTTGTAGCTTTTGCTGACAGCAGGAAAGGTGTAGCGGTTACTAAACTAACTCTTTCCAAATGGCTAACTGATTGTATCATATACGTTTATGAGTCTTCAAATCAAACCTTATCTGTCAAACCTAAAGGACATTCTACAAGATCAGTGTCTACATCCTTGGCTCACGCAGCTCGCCTACCATTAGACACGATCTGTGCAGCTGCTACTTGGGCTAAACCGCATACATTTATCTCTCATTACAAAGTGGACAGGGTTTCTAGGGATAGGGCAACCTTTGGTTCCACTGTGCTCAAGAACGTTCTCCCGTGAGTTCCTCAGGAACATGGAGCTAGGGACGCTACCCATGTGTAAGAACAAACGGCGAGATTGAACACTCTCACATATAGAAGTTAAGTCCTTACCATAACGTTCCATGTGGAGTGTTCATCTCGCCTTTGTTCTTACATTCCCACCCTCCCACCCTCAAGAAGAACGTTCAATTTGGTGCCTGGTCTGGAGTATTCTCCTTCTGCATTTGCAGTGGTTGTATTTGTATGATGCACATGTGTGTATATATATATATATATATATATATATATATATATATATATATATATGTATATAGATGATTTCTTCATTGTGTAAATTTTGGTATGAGTGTGCTCTCTCTGGCTGCTGGTTTGCTTGCAAACTAGATCTGAGGTAAAGGCAGAGAGGGATTGTGGGTATTAGGTGATCTCGAGCTTCTTCTTCAAGATGCAGAGCTTGCAAGCGGCCGACACGGAGCCGAGGATCGGCTCCGAACCCATGTGTAAGAACAAAGGCGAGATGAACACTCCACATGGAACGTTATGGTAAGGACATAACTTCTATTTCAGGCCTACGGACTTGCATATTAAACCAACGCCTCCTTCTTTACTTGGGCTTAAATCTCGATCCATGCCTAAAAAATCGAAGCCCAGGCTGCATGCTCAGGCCTCTATGCCTAAAAAAACAAATGATAAGAATGGCTGAAGATCTAATAACTCTAATCAGGGGTAGCCAACCCCCCCCCCCTTTCTAAGAGGCCTAGGACTGAAGTTGATTATGAATCTTCTGATCAGGATTCTGTTTTTTTCTGATTCTTCTGATGACCTGGATGTGCCTTTATCTACTTATGAAGATTCTGATGCAGAGGACTCCATTCCCTTTGCTTCCCCTCTTGAGGTTTTTTCTTTTGGGGAAACCTTACATACTTTAAGGGAGCATTTCCACTTGGAAAGCCAGGATGTTTCTGATTCAAAAAAATAGGCTTAGGGATTTCCTTCTCCTACCTCAGCATAGGTCTTTAGCTGTTCCTCCTGTACTAGACATTTTTGTTGATGCTTTTTCGGAATCTAGTTTGGCCCCTGATTCCCTGCCTGTTGCTCCCAGAAAACCTAACAGATACTACAGGGTCCCTGAGTTCCACAAGTTCCTTTTTAAAAATCCTATTGCAGATCCGGAGACTATTTTACAGGGGCCTAAGGGCATTAAGGCTTCTACTGCCAAAAATCCTACCTCTTCTGATAGAGTCTCCAGGGCGCTGGATAGATGGGGGTACGAAGGTTTACACTTCTGCAACCTTGGCCATTAGGACTTTAAACTGCCAGCTTTATATGTTAAAGTATCAGCAACATGTTATTGGACTGCTTAAACAGAAAATGATGTTGATTCCTGACTGTGTGGAAAATAAAGAATTACAGGATTTAATGCATTCTGCTGAACATGTTGGAAAACATACTTTGCAATGTGGTTTTGATTCATTAGAGGCCTCTTGCTGGGCTGCTGTTGCTGGGTCCGTGCTCAGAATGCATGCTTGGCTTAAGGAGCAATCTTTGCCTGACCATGTTAAAGCTAAATTGTTGGATGCTCCTTTAAATCAGGACTGCCTGTTTGGCAACAAGGCTGAGGAAGTTCTTAAAAAGATGGAAGATAAAGCTAAATCTATGCAAACTATTAAAGATTTTTTTACAAGTTCAGCCTCCTAGATTTAGTAGGCACTGGCCCTCTAAGAATTGGTCCTTTCCAGACCTTTCCAGGGGGGGGGGGGGGGAGACAGATTGAGAACTCATTACCTAGGACAAATGGGTTTAAAATAGTGTCCCAGGGATACAGATTTCACTTTCACATGTTGCCAACACCAAATGGGTTGCTGGTCCTACCCCCAAATCAGTGGGCAGAGGCCCAAAAACAAGTACTTTCTCTCTTAAGCATGGCGGCTATTCAACTGGTACCAAAGGAGGAAAAGGGACAAGGTTTCTACTCGAGACTTTTCCTGGTACCCAGAAAAGACAATTCATAGCATCCTATCCTGGACCCGTCTACTCTAAACACCTTTTTGGAGATTCCAAAATTCAAGATGCTGACTCTTCACCAATTACTTCCTATGCTAGGCAAAGCTGCCTGGTTGGCAACACTAGGTTTAAAAGAAGCATACCTGCACATCCCAATCAGGGAATCTTGCAGAAGATACCTGCGCTTCAAAGCAGGCTACACGCACTATCAGTTCTCTGCACTGCCCTTTGGCTTATCTACTGTGCCCAGGGTGTTCACAAAGTGCCTAGCTCCAGTTATTGCATTTTGCAGGCAAAGAAATATTCAAATATACCCATACCTGGACGATTGTCTAATTCAGGCAGAAAGCCAGGGCATACTTTTGAATCATCTGGCCTTTGTACAAAGGGTTCTAACTTTTCTGGGGTACACCATAAACGAAAAGAAATCACACCTGGAACCCTGTCAACAAATTATATTCCTGGGAACAAGCTTGAATACAACTTCCCAGATGGCTTACCTCACGCCAGAGAAACAAATTCATTTGACAACCTACTTCAAACAAGTGGCCACAAAAACCCTGCTATCTGCAAGACAAATACTGCAAGCCTTGGGGTTTATGGCCTCCTGCATTCTTCTAATTCCATATGCAAGACTGCATATGAGGAAACTACAGTGGTATCTAAAAAGGCTATGGTGTCAACATTCTTAAGACCTGGAAACAATGATTCCTATCATACCTTGCTTACGCCTAGAGTTCCTTTGGTGGGTAGAGGCCTGTCACCAAAACAAGGGACTACCTTTCACACCACCCCCTGCCGTCCAACCCTAACAACAGACTCATCAGACTATGCATGCGGGGTTCACCTGGCAGGAAAGTGCATTCAGGCAAATGGAACCAAAGTCAAATGCACCTCCATATCAATCAAGAAATGTTAGCTGCACAGAATGCTCTGTTAGCCTTCAAGGACCACATTCTTCCAGGACATCTAATAGTAAAGATGGACAACACCACTGTTGTGATACATAAACAAGCAGGAGGGGTATACATTCTTACCCCCTCTGCAGACTAGCCATGGCATTGTGGAACACAGCCTTGAGCTGCCAAGTGGACTTACAAGCTCAATTTCTGCCAGGAAAATTAAATACACTGGCAGACTGACTAAGCAGAAACCTCATGGACCCACACGAGTGGAAACCGGAACCAAGGATTTTCAACCTGTTGACAAGCAAATGGGGGAGCCCAGTTATAGACCTGTTTCCTCTCCCCAGAACTACCAATTGGACAAATTTTGCAGAAGGACTCCCCACAAACAAGCCTGGAAAGTGGATGCTCTGTCCTTCAGATGGAAAAACCTAACAGTCTATGCCTTCCCCCGTCTGCCTCTGCTCTCCAAAGTACTACTAAAAATCAAACAGGACAAACCAAGGATGATTTTGATTGCTCCAGACTGGCTGCGACAACACTGGTACCCCCTTCTGCGCAGTGTGCCACTGTTATTTCCATGGCACCTGCCTCAGACCCCTTCCCTACTGTCTCAGCAGGAGAGCCAGATTCTGCACCCTCCGCTTCTAACACTGAACCTTGCAGCCTGGCTAATTACTTAATCTCTCCTTTACCATCCCTCAACAAATGTGTGATGGATATCATTTTAGAGGCAAGGAGGCCTACTACTAGAAAATCTTATGCTGAAAAATGGAAACGATTCTGTGTCTGGAACCAATCTCAAGGGATGAGCACAGCAGAGCCCAATTTACCTCAGATTTTACAGTACTTAACTGAGATGCTTCACAAGAGCCTGTATTTTTCCTCCATTAAAATCCACGCCTCAGCCATTTCATCTCATTATAACACAGAACCTCCCCTCTTCTCTTATCCACTGCTCAAGCAGTTTCTCAGTGGTGTCAAAAATTTGAGACCACCCAGGAGAGCTCCAACCCCAGCCTTGGACTTTAACTCTGTCTTGGAGAAACTCACTCTGCCTCCTTTCGAGCCAGCTGCTACTGCAGACTTAAAATTTCTTTCTTGGAAAACAGCTTTCCTTTTAGCAATCACTTCAGCTAGAAGGGTTTCTGAATTACAGGCCCTTATGGCAGTGGAGCATTTCATCATCTTTCATGCGGACAGGGTGTCACTCAGAACCAATCCATCCTTCATGCCGGTATCCAGTGTGGCTCTTAATCAGTCCATTCATTTGCCAAACTTCTTTCCCAATCCACAGAATAAAGGGGAATGGATACTGCATTCCTTAGATGTGCACAGACAACTTAGATTCTACTTGGACAGGACTAAACCTCAAAGGAAATGTGAACAACTGCTAGTGGCATTTGCTACAGGGGCAGAGGGGAAGGCTATTTCAAAGCAAACCATTTCTAAATGGATAGGTCATTGCATTCATTTCTGCTATAAGCACCATAGAAAACCTATCCCCTAGGGGATCAGACCTCATACCACCAGGGCTGCATCTACTTCTACAGCCTTTCTCAGAGGCGTCCCTACCAGGGACATCCTAGAAGCTGCTACCTGGAGTTCTGTACATACTGTCACCAAGCATTATCATTTGCCAATTTTCTCTAAATCCAGAGCTGGCTTTGCCACTGCAGTCTTGCAGGGCCTTATAGCTGGCCCTAATGCTCTCTAAATTCCTCCTCCCAACCATAGCTTTGGGGATCTACCCAAATGTAATGACTGCAACAGTGAAACACGAAGAACATAGTACAGTTTGTACACTTACCATAAATGTAGATGTTTGAGTGTATTCACTGTTGTAGTCCTGGATGTTCATCGTGTTTCATTGTTGCAGTCATTACACTTGGGTTATCCTGCTGGCAGGCTACCCTCAGTCGGCCTGAATTCCAAAGTCCTGGTCTGGCGTCGGTTGCTGTCACCTCTTCCTTGACGTCAGTGCGCCAGGGGTATATAAGATGCAGCTGATGCCATTTTCTTCAGTCTTTCTTGCCACGTGGTGCCCGAAGCAAAAGCAGTTCGCAAGTGCTGGTCGGCCGACTCCTGAGATTTTCGAAATTGAATTTCAGAACCGAAGTCTTCACTAAAGCTAAGTATCCCATTGGGGAAACTTTTTCTTGCTCCAGACCGATGTCAGTAAAAGTTAACAATTGTATTTCTTGTGGAAAGCAAATACCTCATAAGGATTTTCACTATTACTGTATTCCTTGCCTAGGCCCTGACCATGACGTTGCTAGTTGTCGGTTTTGTGCTAGATTCAACCAACGTACTATTAAGCGTCGGTTTGATTTTGCTTTACATTACTTTGGCTGAAGGTTTAATTACATAATGCAGTTGGAACAACTGACGACCGGAATTCATAAAAAAACACAAAGACAAAGAAAAGGGCAGGCATCCGAGGTCCAAAACCGACGACGAATTCTCTTCTAGGCCAGTCGCCGGTTCTCAGTGAGGCACTTTCGCAGCCCCTGACACCCGCTACCTCAGAGCCACAGGCCGCCTCCAACTCCCACGTGGAGACAACTAGGCCTCTGGAAACTCAAGGTATTGGGTCTATGGAAACTATTCCCTCAGATGGGTCTGGAGCCGCTGAGCAGGCATCGGCTTCTGAGGGTGTCTTCAGACCTACACAGCTTACTATCAAGTCCACTTCAGCAGCCAAGGCAAAGTCTAAAATACCATTAAAGGCAAAGAAACAAGTACAGCATTCTCCAGGACAGTCATCCATGCCAAAGAAACAGATGCTTAAAATGGCCGAGGACCTAATTACTTTGATCAGGGGTTCCCATCCCCCTCCTGATAAAAGGCCTATGCAAGACACTGACTATGACTCCTCTGACCAGGTTTCTATTTCCTCTGATTCCTCTTCAGAACAGGGATATTCTCTTCCTCCCTATGAGGACTCTGATGCTGAAGAATCTATCCCTTCAGTCTCTCTTCCTGAGGATTACTGTTTTGGGAAACCCTGCACACCATGAGGGAACATTTCCATTGGGAAAGCCAGGATTACTCAGAATCCAAGAAAAGGCTCAAAGACTTTCTTTTACTGCCTCAGCACAGGCCCCTTGTTATCCCTCCTGTACTAGATATTGTTGATGTCTTTTCTGAATCCAGTTTGTCTCCCGATTCTTTACCCCCTGCACCAGTCAAGCCAGATAGGTACTACAGGGTCCCAGACTCTCATAAATTTCTTTATAAAAACCCTACTGCTAACCCAGAAACAATCTCTCAGGGTCCCAAAGGGGGTCAAGGCTTCCACTGCAAAAAACCCTGTTCCCTCTGATAGGGATTCTAGAGTACTGGATAGATGGGGGAAAAAAGTTTACACTTCTGCTACTTTAGCTGTAAGGGCTTTAAACTGCCAGTTTCACATGCTTAAATATCAACAATACCTAAAGTCTTTGCTAAAACAGAAAATGCTTACAAGCACAGAATGTCCTGACAGTAAGGAAATGCAGGATTTATTGCATGCAGCTGAACAAGTGGGAAAGCATACTCTGCAATGTGGTTTTGATTCATTAGAGGCTTCTTGCAGAGCCGCAGTTACGGGCTCTGTCATTCGAAGGCATGCTTGGTTAAAAGAACAAAGTTTACCTGATCATGTTAAAGCAAAATTATTGGATGCTCCATTACAGCATGATACTTTGTTTGGTGTTAAGGCAGAAGAGGTGTTAAAGAAAATGGAGGATAAAGCAAAATCAATGCAGACAGTAAAGGATTTTTTACAGGGTCAGCCACCTAGATTTAGCAGGAACTGGTTTTCTAAAAATTCGTCCTTTCCAGTGTCAGACAGGCCACAAAGAGGCAGATACAGACGCCCAAGAGGCAGATCTCAGCCCCAAGGCTCATACAGACCTAAACAATGGGGTGATTCAGCCCCCAAAGGCGGAGAAGACAAATCACAACCTTATAGGAAATGGTCCCAATGACTTCCCTCTACAAAAGCCAAGCACTTGCCTTTTGACAGCACCCTTAGGGGGAAAACTAGCACTTTTCTTACAAAAATTGGCAAATGATCACCCAGGACAAATGGGTACTGAATATTGTTTCTCAGGGTTACAGGTTCCACTTTCACACCCTACCAAGGTCAAAAAGGTATGCCAGACCTGCCACAAAACCAATGGGCAGAGGCACAAAAACAAATTTCTGCTCTTATGGACATGAAAGCTATTCAAAAAGTACCACAGCAAGAACAGGGGCAAGGATTTTACTCAAGACTTTTCTTGGTACCCAGAAAGGACAAAGCCTGGAGACCAATACTGGATCTGTCAATTCTAAATACTTTCCTGGATGTTCCAAAATTCAAAATGTTGACACTGCAGCAACTTCTACCCATGCTGGGCAAGACGGCTTAGCTAGTTACTTTGGACCTCAAGGAGGCATACCTGCATGTCCCAATCAGACAATCTTGCAGAAGATACCTCAGATTCATAGCTGGTTCAATGCATTACCAATTCTCTGCACTGCCCTTTGGCTTATCTACTGCGCCCAGGGTCTTCACAAAATGCCTGGCACCACTAATTGCATTTTGTAGACAAAAAGGAATTCAAATATATCCCTACTTGGACGACTGCCTTATTCAAGCAGAGAGCAAGGGCATTCTACTAAAGCATCTGGCATTTATAAAGGAGTTACTAATTTGCCTAGGGTACACAGTAAACGAAAATAAATCAAAACTAGTACCCTCTCAAGAGATAATATTCCTGGGTGCAAGCTTAAATGCAACTACCCAGATGGCTTATCTCACGCCAGACAAGCAAAGGCAACTGACTCATTACTTTCAAATGATGGCAACAAAGACCCAGCTACCTGCAAGAAAAATTCTGCAGGCTTTGGGCTTCATGGCATCTTGCATCCTGCTAATTCCATATGCAAGACTGCATATGAGGAAGCTACAATGGTACCTGAAAAGTGTTTGGACTCAACATTGCCACAGCCTGAAAACAATAATAACTCTTATTCCCTGCCTGCAACAGGAGTTTCGATGGTGGGCACTGGCCTGTCACCACAGCAAGGGACAGCCTTTCACTTTACCCACAGCCAGGCAGACACTAACAACAGATGCATCGGATTATGCCTGGGGGGCACAAATGGCAGGAAAATGTATTCAGGGCACGTGGCCCACGGACCAAATGCATCTTCACATCAATCAAAAAGAGATGCTAGCTGTACAGAATGCCCTGACAGCCTTCAAGGATCTACTACATCCAGGACAATTATTACTAAAGACGGACAATACTACAGTTATGTGGTACATAAACAAGCAAGGGGGCACACATTCCTACTCCCTCTGCAGGCAAGCCATGACTTTGTGGAACACAGCACTGACCTATCAAGTACATCTGCAGGCACAATTCCTGCCAGGAAAAAAAAATACTCTGGCAGACGAACTAAACAGAAACCTCATGGACCCTCACGAGTGGAAACTAAATTCATAGGTCTTCAGCATGATAACAAGGAAATGGGGATGCCCAGCCATAGATCTCTTTGCCTCCCCTCACAACTACAGACTACGGAGATTCTGCACAAGGACTTATCACTCACAAGCATGGAAAGTGGATGCTCTCTCTTTCAGCTGGAAAACCCTAACAGTTTATGCCTTTCCACCACTGCCTCTCCTTCCCAAGATGCTCCTAAAAGTCAGACGAGAAGCCAAAAATGATTTTGATTGCCCCAGACTGGCCACGCCAGCACTGGTACCCAATCCTAAAGAGCTTGTCTCAAGGCCCAGCCTGGACTTTACCTCTAGTTCCTCATCTTCTGACTCAACAAAACAATCAGATCCTGCACAGCCAACTCAGAACCTTAAATCTGGCTGCATGGCGGATAATATAGACATTCAGAACACTTCTCTCCCTAAAGCTGTTATGGAGGTCATTTTGGAAGCCAGGAGGCCCAGCACCAGGAAATCTTATGCAGAAAAATGGAAGAGATTCTGTGCTTGGAACCAGGCACAAGGACTTGAACCACTTGTTCCAAATATTCCTCAGATTTTACAATACCCAACTGAGATGCTGGACAAAGGCCTATCCTTCTCATCAGTTAAGATCCATGCCTCTGCCATTTAAGCTCATTACAATATGGATCCTCCTATTTTCTCTCATCCACTGCTAAGACAGTACCTCAGAGGGGCAAAAAACAAAAGACCCCCAAGGAGAGCACCGATACCTACATGGGACCTCAACTTTGTCTTAGAAAAGCTCACACTACCTCCTTTTGAGCCAGCCAATACAGCTGACATAAAATTCTTATCATGGAAAACTGCTCTGCTCCTAGCAATAACTTCAGCAAGAAGAGTCTGAGTTACAGGCATTAATGGCAGTGGAACCTTTTATCATTTTCCATCCGGACAGGGTTTCTCTAAGGACAAACGCAACATTTATGCCAAAGGTAGTATCCAGTGTGGCTCTTAACCAAACCATTCATTTGCCAACATTTTATCCTAATCCCCAGAATAAAGGGGAGAGACTTCTGCACTCTTTGGACATACACAGGCAGCTACGCTTCTACTTGGACAAAACAAAAGCTTTCAGAAAAACTGAGCAACTGTTTGTAGCATATGCTGCAGGATCACAAGGAAAGGCTATCTCAAACCAGACTATTTCAAAATGGATAGGACGCTGCATTCATTTCTGCTATGCACAGCATGGCAAGTCAGTGCCTAAGAATATTAGGCCACATTCTACCAGGGCAGCAGCCACTTCAGCAGCCTTTCTCAGAGGAGTACCAACCAAGGAAATTTTGGAGGCTGCAACTTGGAGTTCAGTGCACACTTTTACCAAACATTATCACTTACCTCTTTACTCTAAATCCAGAGCAGGCTTTGCCACTGCAGTTCTGCAGGGCCTCATAGCCACTCCTAATCCTATTTAGACCCAGCCGCCCTACCTCAGGTTTGGTATTCAACCCAAGTGTAATGACTGCAACAGTGAAACATGATGAACATAGTACAGTTGTGTACCTACCGTAAATGTAGATGTTCGAGTGTATTCACTGTTGCAGTCCAGGTTACCCACCCTCCATCCCCCTTTCTTTGCTGGGACTTATCTATACTTCTCTATCCTATACAACCTATATGGTGTATTTGCTTGTAGATGAAGGCATTGTTTTTATTTTACTGTATGCTTTTATAATCAATATGTATTGCCTACCTTCTTGGGGGCACCTGACATCTGGGGCAAGAAAAACTGAAGAAAATGGCGTTGGCTGAAACTTATATACCCCTGGCGCACTGACGTCAGGGAAGAGGCGACAGCAACCGACGCTGGACCAAGACTTTGGAATTCAGGCCGACTGAGGGTAGCCTGCCAGCATGATAACCCAAGTGTAATGACTGCAACAGTGAATACACTCGAGCATCTACATTTATGGTAGGTAAACAACTGTACTTTACCCTCTCTCCAGCCCCCTAACTTCTTTTGGCTATACCTCTGCTTTCCTTTACTATGCTTAAAAGCCTTTTTGGTGTATTTGCATTTTTGTTGGTGGTATATCTTTGTGCTTTTATGTTTAATTGCTTCCCATTATGGGGGCACCTGACATCTGGGGCAAGAAAAACTGATGTAATGGCGTCGGCTGCATGTTTTTACCCCTGACATCTTGGAAGAAGGGACAGCAACCGACACAGGACCCAAGACTTTGTTAATCAGGTCGACTGAGGGCTACCTGCAAGCAGATAACCCAAATGTAATGACAGAAACAGTGAGTACACTCGAACATCTACATTTATGGTAAGTGTACACAACTGTACTTTTTGCTCAATTGTATGATTTCATGGTGGGCAAACAAAATCTGAGGATGTTAGGGAACTGCATTATGGGTATGAATGGATGTCCACGAGCTTTGCTGAAGACCTTGAGCTTTTGGAAAGGCTGAGACTGATCTGACACATTGGATCTGACCCATCAGTGAGAGTTAAGGTTGAGATGGACAACACACATGGAAAGTTATGGTAAGTACATAACTTCATTATTAAGTACATATTGTAGTAATTAGTTAATTCGTTCACGTGACTGCAAAATGCAGTACTTAATTACCAGTTGAATGTGTAATTACCAGTTTAATCTGGTCCCAGTGTTTAATTGGGGTTGATTTTTATCCTTGAGCCAGACTAGTATTGAGACCCTTTTGCCCTCACTGCCAAACACCCTCATCTTCTACAAAGATCAGTTGCAGTGTAGTTTCAGACCTTAGTTTTATATTTCATTTGTTCAAGGTAGATGAGGAGACTTTGCTCGTTGATATTCCTAGATGTAGTTTTCATATTTTGGAGCAGTTCTACCCCACTCCTATATTTCTTCACAGCAGTTACTTTGTGTTTTCTCACAATGTTGTTTAAAACATTGTTTTACTCAGTTCTACACTCTTGGCAAATTTCTAGTTAAAAAAAAAAATAGTGGGAGAATTTTACAAACACAGATTAGAAGACTACTCTTTGCCTAACTAACAGTCATTTCAGGCTTCCTTCAACACCTCTTCCATTCGTTGCACATCTATATAGCGGTGAAGATTATCCTTTGGAAGGGGAGGCAAGATCTTCTACCATTCTGTATTGAAGCCCTTCTGTGACTGCCATGAACTTGTCTGATTTGCTTTCTCTTTCCTAAGAACCCAAGAGTTAGATTTTGTTTCCACTTGGATGTTATCTAGAAGCTCCTCTAGCCTTATTCCTTGATCCTTTCTGTGTGGTGTATTTATATGCTCCCTAGAAGATATTCCTCCTCCCTCAGGGTAGTTTTTTTTGTTTGTTTGTTTTATGGTCAGAGAATTTCCTAATGCTTGTGTCATATCCACATGGTAGAATCTTTCAGCAGTCTCCGTATTTTGTATTTTGGCCCACTGCATAGACACATTATAGTCTTTATTTTTGATTTTTCTGGTAAACGCTCATTCTGCCAATGTCTGTGGCCTGGCTTCATCCTGTTATGACATATTTTCCATTACCCAGTCCATTATGACCTTTTGCTTAATTCAGCCTTGACTTTGGGGTTTTATGGTGAGGCATAGCACTTTAGTCTGCTGCTTGGGTATATTCTTTGTTTTGCATGTGCACCCACAGCTGCTTCAGAGATCATCCACAGGCCTTCACATGGAGATCCAATGTCCTGACTGACATTTATATTTGCAGTTTGGCGTTTTATTTGGATTAAAAAAACAAACTCAGTCTGGCACACCAGCGCCTATAAAGGCAAATGAGAAGTCAACAGGTGAATAAGTTGTCCAAAACACCGTTACAAGAAACTCTAGCAAGACACCTCAGTTGAAATAAATAGATTTAATCACATAAAATTAAGCATGACCATCCCTCCAAGGGAACTTCATCAGAATAACAAACTGGAGTTATACGAACACTTATATACTACCCCAGTTCATTACATCACCACATAACTAACCATTGGTGCATCCAAATTAGTAAAAATTAACATAGAAAAACTGACATGTAAAAAGTTAAAATAACTATAATAATAATATCTATAATGAAACAGTGATTGTTCTGAAAAATCAAATTGCACCACGTCACAAATGCAGTAAATAACTCAACATTTGATGTTTGAATATTTTAATATTTTAAAGCTCGCTTTTTTAAAAGTAGGTATACTTGAGTAATGTTTGTTCAAACCTGGAGGGGTGCAGGCCTCCAGTTTCAACTGCCAAATAAGTTCCTTATATTCCAGACAGGTTTCCCAATCCCCACCGCTTTCGGGGAGCTTGACCTGCTCCAGAACCCAAAACCTAAAATTCGCTTGGGAACAGTTTGATGTGTGCTTATACAATGAATTAGTATCTTTTCTTCTACTAATATCATATGTATACTCATAAATCCTCTGTTTTAAATGTCTCTCTCTTTTTCCAGTATAATAAGCTGCACACACTGAACAGTAAGCAATGTAAATCACGCCTTTTGTGCAACAGGTGTGGTAACCAGATGCTCTGTTTGTTCTGCATCCCGTTCAATTGCAGTTCAGCCAAGTTAGAAATAAATGGACACTGGGCACATCCCACACTTAAATGTGCCCAGTCTAATACTAGTACCTTGAATACAATATTGGATGTAACGTTGTTTGTACGGAATTTGTAACTAGGGGGTACCCCAAAAATGTGATGAGTCTGATTAAACATGAGATTTTGAATGGTTGGGGGACTTGTTCCTTCCATTGATGCGTTGAAGTGGTGAATCTGTTATTGATCATTCACCAGGTATTGTATCTGTGGATTTAGCTGAAAATGGGGAAGATCCAGGGCAGCAGATTTTGTCTTTATAGGCTCCAGTGTGGCAGACTGAGTTTGTTTCTTTGGTACTGGTTTATTTTACTTAGTCTTTTTTCACCGCTTTTGCGTTTTACTTGGATTGTAGACTTGTACGTTTTCCTTGGAAGGTCTGAAGTCAGTGGTTTCTTGGGGAAACGGTCCTTTTCCTCCAAGTTTTGGCTTCTCTTTTCTGATTGACCCACTGTTGTACCTTGATGTGGTATATAACCTTTTTCCATAGGTACTCAAACTCTTTTCATGTTCAGCTGACGATTGACTGTTGGTCCTTTTTAATGTTGTATCTGGCTGTGGTGGATGTCATTTGTGACATATGCATCTTTACAGCATCTTTGGATGATCCAAACTACATTTCCTCCTTGGAGACATCAGAACCTTTTGTCCTTTGGAAGGCTGTTTTCTTTCAGCCCATGGTCTAGCTTCTCCTTCTTGATTGTTAGTTACTACAGAATATGCAAGTCACTTCCAGTTGCTCTGCCATTGGCATTTAATTCCTAGTGGTGTTTCTCTGTGCTACACTCTCACCAGACTCTCTGGCATTCGAACTTCCTCAACTTTCATGTCCCTTTGGAGAAGTTGTAATTTGTTAGTCTACTTGTTTTGTAATCTGCTGGTAGGTTTTGTATTGCTTTGGCCTCACACAGCTACATGACTGTTACTGAAGCTTGGCTGTCACTTTCTACGTGTAGGGTAGGAGAGTTTGCAGATGTTGAGCACATATTATTTTTATTGCCAATTTTCAGTGTATGTTTTTAACTTTGCAGATCTTGGGGACATAGTTGCATTGTGGGTATCTTCTGTACCTTAGATTACTCCACTACCAATTTGTGTCTTACAAAAGTATTCTTAGGAAAGACTTCCAAGGTGGCTGCACATTGAGTACCAGGTTAGTTTCAGCTCTCCCAAAGGGGAAACCAGAAATTCAGACGAGAGCGCTAGTCAACTTGTATTTTTGGGTAAATTTCAGCTACTGGCTAGTAAGTGGACTGCCTGGATGGCAGCAAAAAATCAATCACAAAAGGTGAGGAAAAAACTGACTGGGAAGAATTCTGTAGCTGGTCAGCAAAGAGCAGGGCAAACTTCAGATCTGGTGCAAGACATGATTTCCAGTAACCAAGAAGTAAAAACAAGTCAAATGTACTCAGAGCTGATTAAAATAAACAAAACACTGAAACAGTATATCAGTTCAAATAACAAAAGGCTGAAAGCTTTAAAAAGAAATTCAGATGATGGTACAAAACTGCAGAAAATTTGATGTTGAAATGAAGAAAAGGCTGGGCGAATATGAGCTTGCTCAAGAAGAGATGTTTCTGTAAATAGTAGAATTGAAAGACAGAGCATGTAGGGAAAAATTAAGATGCAGAGAACCTGGAAGGAACAAACAGTATTAATTTTATGATAGTACAAATAACTCCTGTTATGGAATACTAGTCCAGTTGTTTAAGTGAAAGGGCACATCATGTGTATGCCCCAAACCTGGTCATGTGAAAGCAACCTAGACCTTTAATAGTAGCCGAAGGAGTTGATTCTGACAAAACTGTGGCAGAAGGACAAAGTACTAAAAATAGGTGACAGTGTTTGTGGAAAATGATTACCCACTGTACATCAGGAAGAAGAGTAAATTTATTCTACTAATCAAGGAATGTCGAGAAACAGGTGTGAGATTCAAGCTGCTGTTCTCTTCGGGATATTCCTTCCTGGAGGGGCAAAATCATTTTTTGATGCAGAGCCCGCTAAGCAGCAAATGCAAAAGTTTGTCCAACAAAAAGTGAGTCATGACAAAGACATTGCTTGTTCTTCTGGTAATAAATATCACAGAGAGACTGCGCTAGTGAAACCTTTTCCAGTAATGGAAGATGCTTGAGATACCGAAGAAAAAAGCACAAGAATTGACTAGAAGAGCCGGGAGTATGTTGGAAGTGAAGCAGAGACTGGATTTGGGAGATGGAGATCAACACAAATAAAATTAACAACTTGGAAATTGACAAATAAATGTGGGACTAAAAAGCATTAATTATATTTGTGAAACATGGCAGAAGAAGAAAACCTGGGAATATTGGACTTTTTTGACTTTTGTTAAACTTGTAGGGGACTCTAAAGCATATGCCTTACTTCATACCATTAGTGTTAGAAGAACATTTGGGGGGGGGCAAGGAAGGAAAGTGTTAACTGTAAGTAAAACAAAATATTGTTCTTAATAGTAGCATTTTTGTAATGTGTGGTATAATCTACATACTGTAAAGTTTTCTCGGTTATTTTCATGTGTAATGGGGATACAAAGTAAACAGGTGCCCCTGTTTATCTTCTTTCTTTCTCCTTGTTCAGTTTTAAGAAATGTAGGGACCGCCCTCTTTAAAAAGAAGAAAAGTCAGGTCAAAAGAGCAGGATACAAAAAAACTGATATGCTTTTTTCATTCTTGCATAAGGGAATGATTGGATTAAGGCCCTTGGCTTGAACTAGTGACAAGTTTTAAGAAAATGCAAATAAAAAAGAACATTGTCTAGCAAATAAAGGAGTACTTAATAGAAGCAACTCTGTATCTGGTTCTCTTGTCTCCATGGAGACAATCTGATAAAGCGCAACAAAAACAAAATATTTCTTTGAGTGGCTCTGAGATGTTTTCTGAAAGCATTCAAGTGTTTTCTCAATCTGGGTGATGAGACAAATCAAACAACACTTAGTAGAAGCACAGGCTGTACCATGCATCTTACCATGGATATCCTTCCTGTAGAAGCACAGGCTGTACCATGCATCTTACCATGGATATCCTTCCTTTTAGTTTAACCCAAGTTTGTCAGTGTAACTGTCAGTCTGGGACAATTGTTCCTATTAGGAGGATAAAACTTCAATATTTGAAGATGTACATAATTTTGTGTGTTAGTATTAAGTTAATAGGTTCTAGGTATTTATTGGAGTGTGTTTTTTGTTTTGAGAGCTTTCAATAAAACAAAACATTTTGTAAGATGTGACTTGGGCTAACAAGAAAATTAACAAAAAGCTGTTACAAATAAAAGGTGGGAATAATAACTTTTTAACATAATGACACTTCCTCTGTTAACATTAAAACTAAATGGTCTCACAGATGTCTACAAAAAAAGGAGTAGTAGTGAACTAAATTCTAAAACAAATTAGAGTGCAAATAGCTATGCTACAGGAGACACACTTGGAAAGGTCTGAACATGTAAATTTGATAAAGAAAGGTTTTTCAGGATGGTTATTCAGTGGAATACCTGGGACAAAGGAAAAGAAGAGTACTTATTAACTGCAAGAGGAGCTTCAGTAATGATAGAACAGGGTAATAAATATAATAATGGTAGATGTGTTGTTGTCAGTCCTACCTTTATTCTCACGCAAGAGTCAGATCCAATCCATCGGACCCATCTCTGCCTAATGCTGAAGCTCGTGGCTTCCAACTTAGCTCTTGGACATTCTACCCTTACCAGAATACACTTGCCCATTACCTCAGATCTCATTTGTCACTTCACTGGAGACGTGGTCCTTTGCTAGCTCTGGGCTGAGTGAAAAATGTTTTGCCATATTTCTTTATATTTCTTCATATTTTTAGTTTTCCTAGACGTTTTAAACTCTATTTAGCTTATTCTTGGATTTTCTTATAGAGAACTAAAGACTTGTACCCTTCCTACCCTCCTAACATCCATTTTTTTATTTATGGTGTTTCCCCCTTCTATTTAGCTAGTTTAGCATTTCTTACTGTTTAGAGTTTGCTGTTTTTATTGGGACTTTTCCATTCTTCCTTTTTTTCCCAATTTCATATACACATATATGTGTGTGTGTGTGTGTATATATATATATATATATATATATATGTATATATATATATATATATATATATATATATATATATATATATGATGTATGTATCTTGGTTGTGTTCTGATTGTTTTTGCTTAGCTGTACTGTTTATTCACAACTTATTATTTACTCTTGTTGGTGAATATGTCTCAAAAGGATAAGGGAGATAAACCGTTATACGTTAAAAAATGCACTCAGTGTGGGAAGAAAATGCCTTTGAGTGACTCTCGCACTTTGTGTGTTTGGGGCCATTACTTTTGCAGTATATGTCACACCTTCAGCCAAAGAGCTCTCTCAGAAAGGTGCAAAAAGCTCATGTTAAAGGGTATGATACAAGGTCCCTTTGCTGAAGCAATTTCAAGTAGCAAGGAGTCCTCCCTATGGTTCTGCTTTGTTGTCTTCCACTCAAAAGTCTTATAAACCGAAGAAAAGGTCTCCAGTGCTGACAAAAACTTCGGAGCCAGCAGTAAAAATATGTTGTCTGCTGCAGTTTTTCTTTCAGAGCAGTCAACTCATGGATCTGAGGGAACTTTAGAGTATTCTAAGTTATCGGCTTCGATTCCCTCAGCTCTGATAATTGGCACTATATATGGAGCTGATTGCCTTCCTTAGAAAGAGTATCCTCTTGGCTCCCACTGATCGCCTTCCTTAGAAAAAGTGTCCTCTTGGCTCTCATCTCCAGTCTTTCAGAAATCACCAGTCCTTTCCGTCTGTTCAGCCAGGAATCTTTCTGATGAAGACGTGGATAGGGTGGTTAACAGGCTGTTGAAGACACCGGCTTTAGTCAAATTATTGCTGGATTAGAGCCCAAGGGCTTTGGATCCAGCGAAGTCGCTCCCTTCTACTACTACTACTCTTCCTCCTCCAACCCGTCTTTCACGTTTGAAACAGGGAGGTCTTGAAGCCTAGGTTGTGGTCTTGTCAGATCAAAGACCCACTTTTTCTTTTTCTCCGACTTTGGCTCCGAGTTTCTCTCCTCTGTCGGAGCACAAAGAATCTGGGAGCTGTGGCTCTCTGCCCAGACCAGGGGGCAGGGATCGAACATCTTTTTTTTTTCAGCTCAGACCTTGCCTTTCAGAGCTTCAGCACGGTTGAGCTAGTCTCCTACCTCAGCCTCAGATCTTCCGTCCTTGGATCTTGGGGGACCTTTGGCTCTGATGTTTTTTTCGTTGGCTCTGGGGAGTTCCTTAAATCGGGGGCAGGGGTCAGTTGAGGCCCTGAGGAGAGCTTTGTCTGCTTCTCAGTCAAGGGTGCAATCTTTTCAGGATCTCCCTTCCCACCCCATACCAGTGCCTTCTGCCTCTTTCACCCCTTCCACAGGGACAGTGGGATCCCAAGCCTCATGGAAGTCCCTAGGGAGACCCTCATATCTTCCAAAACTTCTCTAGATTACCCCACTGAAGAAGTCCCTCAGAAGACAACTTGCAAGAGGAAGCATTTAGACTCCATGGAGGAGTCCGCCACCACAGATACTGACCTTGATGAGGCTGAAGCATCCCCATGGTCTCCTCCAGAGGATGTATCATTTGGAGACATTCTAGAAATGTTAAAACTGGGAGGTGGCTGGGAGTCTGACACCCCTTCAGTGGAGGAGTCTCAGTATACCTGATGGCATTTTGGTCTCCCCCTTCCATCATTTGGGGTAACCCTGCCTTCTGATGAACTTATTGAGTTTAATCTCTCAGAAGGCATGGGAGACCCCAGACAACATTGATCCTACCCTAAGGAGGGGCCATATAAGTACATCACCTCACCTCTGACAAAAAGTTTCTTACTAAGAGAGTTGCAGTAGATGTCATGGTAGTGATGGCCGTGACTAAAAAAGGAACTTTCTGAGACCAGTTCCCACCATTCATTCTCCTAATAAAGATTCTAGGATGATGGATAGATATTGGAAGCACGTCTTTTCTTCAGTGAGCTTTACTTTGCACTCACTGAATTATTTGATGCATTTTACTAGGTTGCAAAAGGGATCTGCTGAAGGGAACTATTAGATACCCTACAAGGAACTGTGACTGATGAGGTCACAGATAAAGTAGCCTCTCAGCTCGCCACCCTAAATTTAGTTGTTGGCTCCTCCATGAGACTGATTTTGTATGCAGCAGATGGAGAGAGTAGAGCCGCAGGTTCAGGTGTCTCTATTAGGAGGCAGGCCTGGATGCGACTTTGCGATTTCATGGAGCCTTCCAAGTCTTTCTTTGTGAATGCCCCCTTCAATGGCTCATTTCTTTTTGGGCCCAAAGTGAAAAACAACGCTCACCAGGTGTGAACAGGAAGGCAAGACCTTGTCTGCTGTATGAGTACATTTTTCCACACACTGACCAGGCTTTATCATCCCAAAGGTCAGAAAGATAGTGGGAGAATGTGGTTCCAAAAATCTTAACAGTCTTTCCAGGGCACACAGGTTGAAAGTTCCCCCAGAGGTAGAGGAAGGAACAATAATGGAAGACACCGCCCTCGCAGCATGGGAGACCCACAAAAATCAGGCCTCTAGAGATTCCTTTTTTGGCAAGCCCTTTCAGCGCTCCTGAAAGGAGCCCTGATTGTTCACCTCTGGAGGCAATTGGGGGTTGGCTGTCTGCACCCACAGGCCTGAATACACAATACAAACAACAAATGGGTTCATCAAATAATATCTAGAGGTTACATGATGCCCTTGTCCATCTCCTTCCTCAAAACAAAAGAATCCCAGATGTGCCATCCAGTCAAAGGGATCAAGCAACCAAAGTAGTACAAAAGTTGCTAGACAATAGAGTCATCCAAGAAGTCCCTCCAGACCAAAAAGGTTTTTGAACTTGCTCAAGATTATTTTTGTTGCCAAAGAAAATGGGGGACTGGAAACCTGTTCTGGATCTCAGCAATCTAAACAAGTCGATCAAAAAAAGCAAGTTTCAAATGGACACTTTACAGTATATTCTTCCTTTTCTAGGAAAAGACGATTGGATGTGCTCGATAGACCCTCAGAATGTGTACTACCATATAAAAATAGAGAGATGCTGCAGAAGGCATCTGCACTTCCAGCTGGGAGACAGTTATAACCAGTTTTGAGCACTGCCCTTTGGGCTCACTACAGCCTTCAGAGTGTTCACCAAATGCATGGCAGTGGTTGCGGCTCACTTCAGACGTCAAGGTTTCAGAGTGTTTCTGTACCTAGACTGGCTCCTCAATGCCACGATCAGGTCCGAACTCTTAAAGGCAAGCGAAACTACTATAAATCTTTGCTCTCATCTTGGAATCACCATAAATTTCTAAAAATCTGCTCTAGAACCCCGTCTAAATCTGATTTTTATAGGAGCACATTTAGTTAAAAGAAAAATGATAGCGAAACTTCCATCAGACAGAATTACTTCATTGAGAAATCAGGTAAAGGTTGTTATTCACAAGAAAAGAGTATCTGCAAAATGAGTACTACAAGTCTTGGGAACAATGGCAGCATTGATAGTACTAGTACCTGTAGCCCACTTTCATATGTGGATCTTGCAATAGTTGTTGTCAACTCATTGGTCCTTTCTAGAACTACCAATGTCTCACAAGCTCTTGATTACCGATGTATGCAGAAAGGATCTTAATTAGCGTATTTATTCCAATAAAGTCAGTCAAGGTTGCCCGTTTGTACCCCATCAGTTCTAGGCCACGGTGACCAAGCATGCCTCACAGGGTGGGTGGGGCATTATCTGTAAAGGACAGTCCAAGGCACTTGGTCCCACCTCAAGACCCATCTGCATATAAATGTTCTAGAGATGAGAGCAGCACTTCTAGCTTTGCAAGCCTTTCAAGACTCTCTTCTGTGGGAATGATAGCAGTCCAGTCAGACGACATGTTTGTAGTCTGGTACATCAACAAATGGGGAGTCACCAGATCTTATCCCCTTTATCAGGAAGCCCTCAGAGTTTGGCAGTGAGTGATAATCTTCTAACTGCTTTCTGATAGCAGCACACATTCTGAGGAACTCCGGCATGATAGCGGACAAGCTCAGCAGGGCAATTCTGATGGCTCATGAGTGGTCTTTCAAACAACAAGTTATCGAAAAGATTTTCCAGAAATGAGATCAGCCTTGCTGTGATCTCTTTGCATCACCCATGAACAACAAATGCAGCAGCTACTTTGCCCGAATTCCCCTTCAGGGGGAGTTGCAGAGGAATGCAGTTGTACACAATTGGCCCCTGGGACTTCTATATGCTTATCCTCCAACCCCCTTGATTCCCAAAGTATTACAGAAAGTAAGTATGTTGAAGAGAACACTCATCTTCTTTGCCCCTTATTGGCCCTGACAGATATGGTTTCCTTTTCTTTGACCTCATCTTCAGGAAGGTCCATGGATTCTGGACCCAATTCCAGACCTACTTTCACTTCTGCAAGGGATGGTTCTTCTGGACTTGAAAAATCTAAAATTGACAGCATGTCTGCTCTGATTCCAATGATAGCCAGGCAATCCCCTTTTATCTTCTCCAGTGAGATGCATTTTGCTTTCTTCACATAAATCTTCCACACAAAAACTTTACAGAAGCAAGTGGAAAAGATTTGTTGTGTGGGCCGTAGACAATAATGTTGATCCTTTTACTTCACTCTGGATTTTCTAGCAAACTTTTTTATTGAAGGTGTTGCTGCAGCTAGTGTAAAAGTTCAATTAGCTGTAGTTTCTAATTATCATCTAGGAGAGAATGGTTCTAACATGTCCAATAAGCGTTGTAAGACTTTTTTAAAAGGAATTTTGTTGCTGATACCATCTTACAAAAGTCCTTCTCCCCCTTGGGATTTGAATTTTGTATTATCTCATATGATTCATTGTCCATTTGAGCCTTTGGCAAATGGTAACTTAAAATTCTTGACTTGTTAATTTTTCTGGTGTCTATTACTTCAGCAGGAAGTGTTTCTGAATTACAAGCATTATCTATAAAACCTATTTGCTATTTCATAAAGACAAAGTTTCATTACAAACTAACCCTCCATTTCTGCCCAAAGTAGTCTCTGTGACTAATTTCAATCAGTCCATTGAATTGCCATTTTTTCCCCAATTTCCAAAACAAAGGAGAATATCTTTTATACTTATTACATGTTCACAGACAATTGTGTTTTTACTTGCACAGAACAAAGGATTTCAGAAAAACAGATCAGTTGTTTGTTTCCTTTTCTGAAACAAGAAAAGGCTTGCCAGTTTCCAAAGTTAGCATGTCAAAATGGCTTTCTGATTGTATCACTTTTATTTATAAATCCCAAAATAAACAGTTGCCTAAACCAAAGTGCATTCTACCAGAGCTGTAGCTGCTACTTTAGCTTCTCTGGCCAGAGAATCTTTAGATAATGTTTGCCCAGCATCCACATGGTCAAACCCCATACTTTTATTAGTCATTACAAAGTGGATTTTGGATCAGTGGTTCTGAGGTATATTCCTCCATGAGCCATGCAGGATTCAGGTTGCTAAGGACATTGTGCTTTATGTGAGAATACAGGCGAGATTGACAACACACAAAGAAATTATGTACTTACCATAACGCTCCATGTGTTTTGTCCGTTTCCACCTTTATTCTCACAGCCCTCCCACCAGTCCCCTTCCTAGACTCCTGGAAGAATGGGTGATGCAAAAAGACCTTCAAGAACTCCTTATTATTTGAAATGTTTTTTTAAGTACTTTGAATATTATTACTTCTGTCTTCTTTTATATAATCACTGTGGTGGTGGTGCTGTGGTAGCGTTGTCGCCTCACAGTAAGACGTTGTCCTGTTCAATTCTCAGCTAGAGCGTCTTCTGCGTGGAGACATGCATGAATGGGCGTACCTTCGTTGAAGGTTGTGCATCAGGGCTGGCAACTCTGCACATAAAAATCTGCTGCCAACCATTAGTGGACCGGAGTTCCACTGTGGCGACCCCTAACCGGAAAAAGCCGAAAGACACTACTACTACTGTCTACTTTATTGGGCAAGCAAGATCTGAGGTAATGGGGAAGCTCATTCTGGGAAGGGTAGAATGACCAACAGCTTAGTTGGAGGCCACAAGCTTCTGCCTAAGGCCAAGACTGATCCGATGGATCGGAGTACCCATATGTGAGAATAAAGGTGGAGATGGACAACACACGTGGAATGTTATGGTAATTATATAACTTCTTTATTTGTAGTGGTAAGGGACTACTGGCAAGAGAAGAGGATTATACTGAGATGTATTTGTATTCCACCTAAAACTGTTATAATGGAGCTTAAGAAAATTCTGGGAGAAATAATAGGTTCCTAGGTTGGTACTAGGCTATCGGCCCTAGGGCCTATACAAGCCTAGCCATAACAATTCCCTGGTTATTTCTTCCCACAATATTTACTTTCATTTAATCAACTTTCAACAGGGAATATTGCAGCTGGGGACTGGAATTTGATTTGCTGCAGTGAGGATGTATCTGAGGGGCCCAGAAGGGAAAATATAACAAAGGAGAGTAGATTGTTGAAGAAATTTATGAAAATATTTGGGATGGAAGATGCGAATTCAGTAGTGGGAGTTTGGAGTGAATCTACATATTATTCCCCTAGATATAAAAACTGGTCTAGACTAGACAGAACATATATTTTAGAGGAACATGTGCATTTAATTGAAAGTTTTGATACACATCCAACAGCAATTTCAAATCATGTGCCAATAATAACTAAAATAAAAATGCAGGGTAATGAAATAAAAATGAGACAGTGGTACTTTCCCACCTATCTTTTGAAAAGAGAGGAATTTAAGGAATGGGTAGTGGAAATTATTCGGGAGTTATTAGAGAAAATAGAAATCTCTTCTGAAAATATAGGGAGTGGGATAAAATTAAAGTGGAGTTTAAAAACAGGGTGGAAATAAAAAAAAAAGAGAGATGCTTAAGAAGTAAGAAGAATTAGAGTGACTGACAAAAGTTAAACTATTGCAGAATGGGGGAATCTCACAGAACAAGAAGAGGGGCAGTTGCAGAATGCTAAACAGAAAATAAGGGATTACTTTGATAATATACATGAATTTAGAAAGATTGCTGGTATGCAACTGTTTTTTGATAACCACTCCAGAGCACAAAAATTTTTAGCACGATGACTCCGGCAACAAAAAGTAGAAAGGGTTGTCACCAAGCTTAGGGAGCCTAGAACAAGAAGATAACAAGAAATCATGTAGAGGTACTACATATATTTTTAAAATTTTATAAAAGTTTGTATAAAGTAGGGAAATACAGAAATCAATAAAAGGTACAAATGGAAATGTTTATGGAAGGATTAAATATGACCACTTAGGAGGTAGATGAGGCTTGATTACTATCAGGATAGGAGGAGATGAGATAAAAATGGTGATGCATAACTAATCCCCAGGAAAGTCCCCAAGAATAGATAGTATTCCTGTAGAAGTCTGGAAGCTAGGAGGGAAAAAACTGATAAAGATCTGGAAGGCTTTGTTTAACAGTATTTTAAGAAGAAAAGAAGCACCAACCTCCTGGAAGAAAGCATTGGTGGCTGTAATACCTAAAGACTCATCAGATATAGCTTCATACAGGGCCATTTCAGTCATAAACCTTTTGTAAGGGAGGCAAACATTTGACAACATTAACAGAATATTGATGATCCAGAGGGAAGCAGAATGTAAGAAAATACCACTGCTGTTGGTATGGCGTCATGTAGAGAAAACATTCGATAGAGTAAGCTGGGACTTTATGCGCAGAACTATGAAAGCAGTTGCATTCTCTGATAAAATTATGATGTTGATTTAGGAGGAAATATAATCGGTCAGAGACAAAAAATTAAAGTGGGTGGATTCCTCTTTGATAATTTCTGTTTCACCAGAGCAATTAGGCAGGGGTGTCTTCTTTTTTCTTTATTTGCATTATATTTAGAATCATTGGTAAAGAATATAAGGGACTCAAATTCAAGGATATAATTAGCATGGTAGTCAAAAAAAGCTGTCTCTCTTTGCATATGATAAAATTTTTCTTCTTTTGGCTTTTCCCATTCGGGGTTTCTACCGTGGAACAACAGTCCGTAGAACCATTTCACAGTGGAGTTTGTGTCAAATTGCCAGCCCACTGCACAGCCTTCCACTGAAGGTACACACACAGACAGACAGACAGGGCCAATTTAGAGTGTCCAGTCCACTTGCAGTATGTCTTTGGGATGTGGGAGGAAACCTGAGCACCCAGAGGAAACCCATACGACCACAGGAAGGACCTGCAGACTCCACACAGAAGGCATTCCAGCCGAGAATCGAACCAGAAAACCTCTTGTTGTGAGGTGCCAATGCTAACTGCTGCACTACCACAGCCACCCAGATGATATTTTTTTAACCTGATAAAACCAGAAAAGGACATGTCAGTGTTGTGGAGCATTTTCAGACATTTTAAGTATTTTCGGGATACAAAATTAATGAAGCTAAAACAAAGGCAGTAGCTGTAAATTATGTACCCACTCACAAATTGGTTTAGCAATATCCATATATATGTGGACATGATAAAATGAAGTACTTGGGAGTATGGATTAAAAAGGAATCATTGCAGCTAAGAATATGTGGGAAGAGTCTTGATAAAAGATTGAACAAAAACTGAGAATTTGGAAGTTCCATCGTATGGATAGCGAGATAGAAACAACATTTTTTTTAGCCCATTTAGTTTTATACACAGGTCATTTATATTTTTATCAACCAGAGGAGAAGTTGTGGTTGGCAATTAATAAACAGCTAAAGGATTTTATCTGGGAGGGGAAGATGTCAAGAGTTAAGTGGGAATAAGCTGATTTTTCCCATACAGCAAGCTACTCAGGAATTATCCAATTTGAAGGCATATTTTAGAGCTACACAGTTAAGGCTCCTGTATATAGCAGAAGCAAAAACCTGTAATTCAAAGTGGAAAGGGATGATGACAAGAAGGGAAGCACAAGAAACGAGAAGAGACTGGTATTTTGGATGCAGAGCCTTGGGAGGGAATAGCAATAACCATACAGAATATTGTATTCATAAAGTAGCAGAAAGTATTCTAAGAACTAAGCCAAAACAGGAATGGAGAAAGAAGACTTTCCGATAAGGATGACTGCAATTTGGGATGCAGACAATAGGCATGAAGGGGCTGGAATTTATTGGAGAAAACTAGCAAAAGAACCAACATATTTGGTAGCAAATAATTAGAGAGGGAAAGGTGATAGAATTGGAAGAGGCCAAGAATTTATTTGGACTGCAGGATAGAGATTGTCTTCCCTATCAAGGACTGATATCAGAGTATAGGCAAAGAGAAATAAATAGGGGGATCCTAAGTGAAAGAACAGCACTGGTAGAGTTTTTAATAGAATCTTGAACAGAAACTGCGGTTAAAAAAGGAATAACTAGTAGGCCATGTAAAGTATTGCATGATAACTATAAGACTCAATCAGAGGAGGTTAGAAAGGACTGGGAAGAGAGACTGGATAAGCAATTCACAAAGAAACAATGGGGTTTTATGTATGTCTCCTAAAAATGCAACAAGGTCTAGAAGATTTAGGATCTTTGCTTTGCTTTGAAGTGTTTACATAGGTATTTGTATATTCCAAGTATACTCCAAAGAAATTTTCCTCAGGTAGATAGCAAATGTTGGAGGTGTAATGGGGAATAAGGAGGTAATTGTGAACACATTTTCTGGAAGTGTAATGTGCTGGCATACTTTGAAAATTCCCTGCAGGCTACTTTATCAGAAATACTGGATGAGCAAATTGGAATGACTAAGGAAATGATTTTTTTGAGCTGTGATACAGAATCAGAATTGCCTAGATGTAGTAAGGTCTTGTTGAGTTTAAATATGATGGCTGCCAAAAAAGCAATTGCTAGGGAATGGAAATTGAAGTCTAAACCAATTGTACTAGAAGTAGTGAATGTAGTAATGAGATAAAACAAATGGAAATGGGATCTTCAGAAAAGGGTTAGAGAAAATTTCATAGAAAACAATGGAAATTGTGGGAACAATACACGCAGATGGGGAATGAGGTTTAAAAGAAGGCAGGATTTGAATGAGTTATATAATATTTGACTGACAGTGACTCGATAGATTACAAGTAATGTTGTAATGTTTGCAACTGAAATTGTCAATCTGATTTGTTTTTATTTATATAAATGTATGATTGCCCATGTCATAACTGATAATTTAATAAAGATGTGTCTTGTTTAATAAAAAAGAATGTATTCTTAGGGATCCACCCCTTTCAGGACAGTCTCCTCCAGAATTCCAGTCTTAAGCAGCTAACTTGGTACTATGACCTGTAGGTAAAGGGTATGAAACTTCCATCATCAGATGTGAAAGTTACATTCTTATTGTAATGATGGTTCTATGCTGACAGTTTCACATCCTTCATCATTCCCTATCTCCTTCTTGACCTTTGGGCCTAGAGCAAGCTATGGCATGAATTTCTTTCTGCTTGTTCCATTCTCCTTTTCTGTTGCTCCAGCTTTGCAGGCTTCAGAGATCTGGAGACAGGGCCTCTGGCACTGTGCATTATGGGTAAAGAGAGTGGGATTAGGCTGATCTGAAAGTGAAGTGGAATGAATAAGTGCCTTGACATTCTTGGGCACATAGGTGTAGGTTATGAAACTGCCAGCTGAAATCTATCATTATGAGGAGCACATAATGTTTGTGTAGTTAAACATTTTGCCTTAGTGGAGTAAGCCATGCAGCATACTTTCAGAGAAAAGTCATCAGGCACTGCATTGGGAATTAACATCAGTCAAGATACAGCATCCTTCACAGAACAGGAGAAAGTAGCATGTCTGGCAGACAAAAGATCTCTGTGAGACTGAAATTACTTGATATGAATCTACTGGTTGTATGACAGAAAATCAAAATATGCTGTACATTGGAGCACCTTTTACAGGGCTAAAAACTGTCCAAGAAGTGATGAGCAAGTTAAAATAACCAAGGTAATCAAAATATCCTGAAGATATGGAAGAATGCAACACAACTTTATTTGACAAAGAACCAGTTTCAGACGGTCAATTTTTGTAGTAGAATCTTCTAAGTCAGCTGTGATTGATACTGTTCGCACATATGCCATTTAGGTTATTATTTTGTCAGGCTCTTAAGAAGCCTTACCTTGTGCTCTACTCTCATGGTAGTTTTTATAGTTTTAGCCCTTATATTTTGCATACAAATAACAGAGAGATGGGCCACACAAGGATATATTAGAATATTTACATATTCCTCCTGTCTGTGGGGTGGCAGGGGTGAAATTTATGGCTACCCATCCATTCGGCATTTGAAATAGTCAGAGAACTACTTAGCTTTATGTGGAGTGGAAGACTGTTCCACAGAAGTGATATTCTGTGATACACGCTTATTCCATCAACATGTTCTGTTTATTTTGCAGAAGAAATTGAGATCCTTGAGCTGGTGCTTGGTACCACTGGACATCTGAATGTGTAATAGGTCTGAAAAATCTATATGCAAGATAGAGTTCGCTGCTCAGTCACCTATGTGATACTGAAGAGATGGTCAGCGCTTTGAGAAGGTCTGCATAGCTTTCACGATTTATGCCCTTGATTATTATTTTAGTAAGAAAGCATTTGGTTGCTCCACTTGTGACAAGAGTTTGGGCAGGTACATATCAAAACGGGGATTATTCTGTTTTACTGGACGAAGAATAAAACAGTTAAATCCCTGGATTTGGATGGAGTACCTTTAGATATAAGCCGTGCAATTAATTTATAAGCTGTACATTGAAACACGACTTGCTTTCTTTCCTAAATTGCAGATCAAAGGACAGTTTATTGTCAACAAATGTTCCCAGATCTCTAACTGCAGGATCAAATTTCAGGGATGTGTTGTCATTCTGATAGTTACAAGGGGAGTGGTGCTTGCCAAAGGATACAATTACACACTTCTTGGCATTTAGTTTTAGTGACTGGTTTTTATACCAGCAATTGTTTGGGACAGGCCTTCTTGGAGGATCTTGTTGTCGTTTGGGGAGTTTTATAATATCACCAAGGTGTAGTCATTTGCAGACTTGTCAGCCACAACCCTTAACATTATCTTTGACCTCATCTCCAAAAAAGTAAATGCCAAAGAGGATTGGCTCAGGGACTGAACCCTGGGTTACATCCTTAGTGCCAGGTGTTTTAAAGGAGGTATAGCCACCTACCCTAACTGCCTGGATTCTGTTTGTCTGCCAGTTTATCCGTCAAATTGCACAGAGATTGACATTTAGTTGGGGAGAGTTTATCTATGCTTCCCGAATGTGGGATAGTGTCAAACGTCTTAGTAAGGTCTATATAAGTGCTGCTCACGGTTTTGCCCTTATTTATTGCTTTAGTAACTTTTTTGAAGTAGTTAACTATATTAAGTAAGCAGGACCTGCACTTGAATCTGAATTGGGTTTGGCAGAGAGTCTTTGTGTTTATCTGTGTAGCTGTATTTTAATTCCGCAATGATAGCTTCCAAAACCTTACAGCTGTTCAACTATTAATGTGAAGTTTTTCTGTCTTGCTGTTCATTCTTACTGATGGGTTCAGAGCCGATCCTCTGCTCCGACTCGGCCAACTGCAAAAGCTCAAGGTCTTCATCCAGCTCAAAGCCAACTCCCTATCCCATGAATGCACCCTGATCTTCCCTCAGATCTCATTTGCCGCTGCAACTTGATCGAATGTTCACCAGCTCTGGCCAGTGAATAACTTTATTTTTTCTCAAAAAAATAACTGTTAAAATAGCTTAGTTGGTTACTTAGTCATTTAGATGGTGTTTAGTCTATACTTAGATTATTTAGATAATATAATTAATTAGGGACGGTTTTTTTAGTCCTTCTTTTCTCCCTATCTTTATCTCAGTTAGTTTAATTACTGAGAAATTAGTGGCCTTGTTTTTAGGTCTTTTTTCTCTTCATCTTTAATATCATATTAAGAGTGTGTTTGTATTAGATTATAGCCCTTCTTTTTTACAGGGCACATAGTTATCTTTACTAATATTAAAATTAGATGTTAGTGGCCATGTTTTAAGGCCTTTCTGGTCTTATCTATAGCATTACATTGTGTGTGTGTGTGTGTGTGTGTGTGTGTGTGTGTGTGTGTGTGTGTGTGTGTGTGTGTGTGTGTGATTTGTTAAATTACAGCCCTTTTTTTTATTTACAGGGCAGTTAAAAATTTATATTAATAGCCAATTTTCTCCGAGCCTTCTTTTCTCAAGACTTTACTAGTATGTTTGTGTGCAAATTACTTAGAGCCCTCGTTTTTACAGGGCATTGTTGCTGTTATTTAGTATAGTTAGTATTTGCCTTTGTACCTTTGAAAGTATGTCTCAGCAGGAAAAGGAAAAAGCCAACTCTGGCTTCAAAAAATGCCCAAGATGTGGGCAAAAGATGTCTGTAACTGATGAACATACTGAATGTGTCTGCTGTTTGGGTGGGGTACACCTGCAGGAAAGCTGTGCTATATATGCCACTCCTTTAGCTCCAGAGTGTTGCATGAGAGAAAAAGAAAAGTCAAGGATAAGGGTCTGTTGAAATCCTATTTCCCAAAAGTCGCTGGATAAGTCTGACAAGCACTCAAAAAATACTTCGGAACCAACAAAAAGTCCATCTACTTTGAAATTAGCTTCTAGTAAAGCTTCGACATCGATTTCACAGCCTTCGGAACCGACTATCGTTATGGTTAGGAACTGGTCCCCGACCTTGGAGCCAATATCTACTACATTAAAGTCTCCCGTATTACAGTCAGTGGCTTTGTCATATTCTTCACGGTCCTCAAGTAAACTGTCTGATTTGCATGTGGACCGCGTGGTGAAGAAGCTTTTACAGGTACCGCACCGACCCCTGGCAGCTTCGAAACCGACCTTAGTTCTCCCAACATCTTCTGTTCTTCCTCCAATCTGCATGGAAGTTTCAGAGCTGGAGAGCATGGAACTGATGATCGCGGTCACCTACTCTAGGTTTTTCGGCCCCAACTGAATTGATGTCTTCACTGCCATCCGAGGGATCTCAGGGCCGATACTCACCGTTTGGGTCCAGGGAGGATAGTAGGACCGACTTGGTGCCGACTTTACCTCTCGGGGCTTCAGCTCGAGTGATTTCAGCCCCGACCTCTGGCTCGGAGCCCTGTACTGGCGCAGATGGTTTCCATCCAATCTTCGTATCTGACAGATTCCTCTCATCGGGACCGAGGGGCCTTCGAGGCTATGAGGAGGGCTTTGTCTGCCCCGATGACCATTCCATCAGTTTTAGCAGCTCCCTCCCTGAAAGCACTGGTGTCTGCCTCTTCATCACATGTTCCATTAAAGTGTAGAGATCCTGAGCCATGTTCTTCCGAGATCTCTCCAGAAGCTCCCATTGAAGAAATGCCTAGGAAGAGACTCTGCAAGAGGTAGCATCTGGACTCTCTAAAGGAGTCAGTCACTTCGGCCTCTAACTTGGATGAGTCAGAAGGGTCCCCACGGTCCCCCTCAGAAGATATCTCCTTTGCAGATATCTTAGAAATTCTTAAACAGAGGGGTGGCTGGAAAGCCCTTAACCCTTTTGATGATGGGTCAGTCCTGAAGGCTTTTGGGTCTCAACCCTCAATCTCTTGGATGTCTACACCCTTTGATGAGTTGCTTGAATTACTCACTCGAAGGGCATGGGAGTCCCCAGACATCATGGAGCCTGTGCCCAGGAGGCCTAACAAATTTATAACTAGCCCTCAAGATGGACCTTACTTTACTAAAGAAGTACCTGTTGATGCTATGGTGGTAGCAGCAGCCAAGAAGAAGGAGTTATCAGAGACTTCATCTGTTCATCCTCTTAATAGAGAATCCAGGATTATGGACAGACACAGGAAGTGTATGTTTAGTTCAGTGGCCTTTGTCCTTCGATCGCTGAACTACCTTACACATTTTACTAGATTACAAAGGGATCTCCTGAAGGAGCTAGGAGACACCCTGCATGATTCTGTAGCGGTGGGGGTTTTGGACAAGGTAACTTCCCAGCTCTTCACTCTTAATTTGATAGTGAACTCGTTGATGCGTCTGTTATATGCAGCTGATGGTGCGAGCAGAGCAGCAGGTACAGGAATCGCTCCCAGGAGACATTCCTGGATGTGCTTATGTTCCTTTGTGGAACTCTCCAAGTTTTCCTTCATTAACACCTCCTTTGACGGTTCGTCCCTTTTCGGTCCAAAGGTAAAGGAAACTTACTAGGAGTAAAAAAGATGGAAAGACCTTGTCTGCTGTCTGAGTACGTTTTTTTTACTCCCGAATAGACCTTACCCCAAAGGGAGAGGAGGTGGAACGATATGGTTCCATAAATCTCAAGGATCTTTCCAGAACACTCGTGGTGAAACCCCCTCTAGAGGCAGAGGAGGGGGTAATAATGGAAGGTGTCGCCCATGTGGCAGAGGGGCTTTGCAGAACCAGGGCGACAGAGATCAGTTCTTTGGCAAGCCCTATCAGCACTCCTGAAAGGAGGCCTGACTGTTCATCTCTGGAGACAGTCAAGGGGATGCCTATCTTTGTACATAGACTCCTGGCTAAAATAACAAAAGACAGCTGGGTACAAAGCATAATATCCAGAGGATACTCAATTCCCTTTGCCACTCCACCTTTTCTAGTAAAGAAAATCCCAGACATTCCACCCAGTCGCAGGAACCAAGCAGCCTTAGAAGTCCAAAGGTTGCTGGACAAAAGAGTCATCCAGCCAATCCCAGCATACCAGAGGGCATCCAAAACTTTACTCAAGGTTCTTTTTAGTTCCAAAGAAAACAGGACTGGAGACCTGTTCTGGACCTAAGCAGACTAAACAGGTCAGTAAAAAAGATGAAGTTCCGGATGGTCACGCTTCAGTCAATACTTCCCTTTCTGGGGAAAGACAATTGGATGTGCTCTGTAGATCTTCAGAATGCGTACTACTACATAAAGATGGACAGATCATCTACGTTTCCAGCTGGGAGCCAGCCATTCTCAATTTCGCACTCTGCCCTTTGGTCTCACTACAGTCCCCAGAGTGTTCACCAAATGTATGGCAGTAGTCACCGCTCACCTGAGATGGTTGGGATTCCAGGTGTTTCCATATCTAAGACTGGCTCCTCACTGCCACCACCAAGCATCAACTTATTCAGGCAAGGGACACAACCTTAAATTTCTGCAATCAATTGGAGATTACCATCAACTCAGAAAAATCTGCCTTATCGCCATCGGAACAGACAGTCTTTATAGGAGCAGAACTAAACACAGTTTCAATGACATTAAGTCTGCCTCCAGAAAGAATTTGTCTCTTACGAAGACAAATATTAGACCTGCTTCCAAGGAAAAAAGCCCCAGTCTCAATGGTACTCAAATTGCTAGGATCGATGGCGGCAGCATCATTGCCATTCCCCTCGCTCGAATGCACATGAGAGTTCTACAATGGCTCCTATTCTCTCAGTGGTCCTTTCAGGAACTTCCAATGGCACACCAAATCATCATAATGAATACGTGCAAGAAGGACCTTCAATGGTGGCTGACATCTCAACATGTAACTCAGGGCCGTCCATTCGTTCTACACAATCCCATAGCCATGGTGGCCACGGACGCTTCCTTGATGGGAGTGGGGGGCATTATCAGGGAAGAACAGCCCAAGACACGTGGAAGAAACATGAGGCTCATCTGTATATAAATGTTCTGGAGATGAGAGCGGTACTTCTAGTGTTGCACTCCTTTCAGGACTGTCTACCTCTGGAAATAGTTGCAATTCAGACAGACAACATGTCAGTGGCCTGGTACATAAACAAACAAGGAGGAACCAAATCTTACCCAGTGTAGAGAGGCCATGAGAGTATGGCAGTGGGCAGTCTCCACCCAGAACTTTTCTGATAGCAACCCACATCCCAGGGAAATCCAATGTGATAGCAGACAAGCTAAGCAGGGCAATTCTACTGCTTCATGAGTGGTCCCTATAGAAACAAATAGCGGAGTGGATATTCCATGGGTGGGGCCAGCCTTGCTGTGATCTCTTTGCAACCCCAACAAACACGAAATGCAGCAGCTACTTTGACTTGATTTCCCCGCCGGGGATGCTCAAAGGGATGCACTGGTGCACAATTGGTCTCTTTTATGCCTTTTCTCCCTTCCCTCTGATTCCCAAAGTATTACAGAAAGCAAAATTTCTGGGAAGGATCATGATCGTATTAGCCCCTTACTGGCCTCAGCAAATTTGGTTTTCCTTCCTCCAGCCTCATCTCTTGGAAGAACCCTGGATCCTGGACCCAATTCTGGATCTGTTGACCTATTCATTGGGGGCTCTTCATCCTTCTCTTCATTCCCTCAAACTGACAGTTTGGCTGCTTCCGTTCCCACAATAGCCAGGATTTACAACCTCTCAGCTGAGGCCCAACATATAACATCCTGCCATAAATCATCCACCAGAAAGTTATATCTTAGCAAATGGAAGAGATTTTCTTTGTGGGTATCTCGGAATGGGTATCTCGGAATGATGTTGATTCTTATCTAGCTCCAATCTCATCTATATTGTAATTTCTAACTAAACTTTTCAATGAAGGAGCTGCTGCAGCTACCATCAGAGTTCAATTAGCAGCGATCTCAAACTTTCATCTTGGCTTCCAAGGCTCCAATGTCATGCCACATCAGCTTGCTAAAGCATTTCTTAAAGGTACCATTCATTTGTGACCACCAATCAGAGCTCCAGTCATGCCATGGAATCTAAATTTTGTTCTCCAGAATCATATTACCTCCTTTTGAACCAGCCTCGTCCTGTCCTTTGAAATTCCTTTCATGGAAGACTATATTTTTGATGGCCATTACTTTTGCTCGGAGGATTTCTGAGTTGCAGGCCTTGACCATCAAAACCTCCTTATCTGATTTTCCATTATGACAGAGTTTTGCTCAGAACTAATCCATCCTTTTTGCCAAAAGTTTGTTCGGAGACAAATCTTAACCAATCCATTGAGTTGCCCGTTTTCTTTCCTTAATGCACAAATAGGATGGAACACATGCTGCACAAACTTGATGTTCATAGACAACTCCGATTTTATCTAGATAGAACAAAACAATTCAGATCAACGGATCAGCTCTTTGTTTCCTTTTCAGAGTCAAAAAAGGGTGCCCCAGTGACATCAGATTGCATTTCCTTCATTTATAATTCAGAGAATGCTCCCTTAAAACAGAAAATAAAGGCCCACTCTACTAGAGCTGTTTTAACCTCATTAGCTTTTTCAGCAAGGTTACCATTAGATTGTATTTGTGCAGCAGCTACCTGGTCAAGACCTCATACCTTTATCACTCATTACAAGGTAGACAAGGCTTCCAGGGACAGGGCCGCCTTTGGTTCCACAGTTCCGAGGAATATTCTTCCGTGAGCCACCCAAGAAAGATGGTGCTTGGGACACTACCCATCAGTAAGAATGAACGGTGAGATAGAACAACTTCACATTAAAGAAGTTATTTACTCACCATAACGTTCCATATGAGTTGTTCATCTCACCTTCATTCTTATGTCCCACCCTCTGACCCCCATCCAGTCTACTTGAAGTCCGTCACCTTCCTTATATGGTGTATTGTCTCTTATCCAGCTCTCTGAGTGGCATATTAATACTACTAGGTAGTCAGTTGGAAGCAAACAATATCTGAGGGAAGATCAGGGTGAATCATGGGATAGGGAGTTGGCCTTGAGCTGGTTGAAGACCTCGAGCTTTTGCATTTGGCGAGTTGGTGCCGAGGATAGGCTCCGAACCCATCAGTAAGAATGAAGGCTAGATGAACAACTCACATGGAACATTATGGTGAGCACATAACCCCTTTTTCTCTACAACTTCTTCTGACTAGTCATTTGCATCACTGAATCGAGTCAGAATGAGATAAAAATATGTTGAAAACTGATAACTCGGCAGTAAGAATTTCTGGTTTGTAAATGGAAAAGTAGTATGTGCTGTGAAGGGACTGAAAAATACCAGGAGAAGTTGGATAAATTGTGATATTGGAACAGAAATATTTTCAGTTCAGATGTCTTTGTTGTTGAGTTAGATGGACTTAAGCAGTCCTGGTCATGGAAGATGGCAAAGCAGTGATTTAAATAAAAACAAAACAAAAAAAAATAAAACATTGACTATTGAATTCTCTAGCTGAGTACATTATTTTGTCAGGATTCTAGATAAAGATCATAAGAAGAGCCACTCTGACAATGAAATCCTTTCAGTTTCAGAAATTGTAGCAGGATTTCATCACATTTTCAGAAAACAAGGTCAGAGAGGAGAAGCAGAAAGTTTTAAGAAACTTTCTTCAGTTTGAACATGCTTTTATTCTTAAACTGCAAAAGCTGCTTTGTAGTTCAGAAAGTAAAAACTGAATGTATATTCGTCTTGAAACAGATTGTTATTGATTGTGAGGTTTGCGTGAAGTACAGCAGACCTAACCTTAGCTCATTGGTGGCTTCCTTTGGCCTTTGAGTTGAGTGAGAGTTGCTGTGGACTTCCATGAACTTTAAACGGACTCTTGGTACCTTCATTTTGTTTACCTTTTTAAATGTGTCACTTCTAAAAAAAAAAAAAAAAAAAAAAAAATCTGTGCAATCCTCAATAAGCAAACATGATCCACTTCAGGAAATACTCATTGATGGTGTAAGAATTTGGTCATGATGCAATTAGAGATATGGTTGAGAATATCAATATGGAAACTGATGATAATAGTGGTATGTAATCCTTGGAACAATGGACTTATAGAAACAGATAATCAGATGTAAACATAAATAATATTAAGTAAAAGCTATTAGTGGATTTGATTGGGAAATTATGTTTAAAGTGGGGACTAATGACAGAAAATAAAATATGCAGAAAGTCTGTGGCTGAAGTCCATATCAGCTTTGTATTTGATTAGAACCCAGAACCCAAAATTCCCTTCTGCATAACTTGCCTGTTGTAGAAGAGGACCACAAGGAGCATGGCAGTGGGAGAGAGGGCATATTTCAGCATTATTTGCATCAAGGAGAGCATTTGCCAAAATAGGACAAAATTCATTGAGTATAGTGGAAATAACCTTCATTTTCAAATCTTTCATTTGTGGTTTTCAGTTGTGTACTTACAGAAGGGCTGACTTACCAGAACTGAAACGACTGTGAATAGTCATTGGCCACACTGGAGATGTGGTGTTTGAGAGCCATGGTGCTAATTTTTCTAAGTGTGCATAATTTCCGGTTGCATAAAGTTAAGACTGAAGCGGAGTACAATAAAAATGAGAGTGATGACATAAGAGACTTGCAAGAAGTTATACCAAAGAACTCATAAAAGGGAAATTAAGATGAGAGGGGAGTATTTAGAAGGAAGGAATTGAGAATTTGGTACCACTGGAGTAAAGCAGCCACATGTTACTGCCATGAGATAGTAACCTTAGTCTTAGAAAAGTCTTTTTTTTTCCAGATAAAAAAGGTGAGGCATACAAATTGAGTCTTAGGGCAGAATGGTAAAGTTACAGGAAGGTACACGTTCTGGTATAAATTGAAATTTTTACACCATGCTGATATTGCAGACACAGAAGGGCCTGTTGACATGCCTCATCTAGAAGGTATTCACATTAAACCAAAAACTGATCAGCTAAAGCTCCCTGACTCCCATACTGAACATGATATACGTCTGACTGAGGACATGCTGTTTGAATCAGCAAAACAGAATAGAGACCTGGAAAGAAATCATTTTTGAAGAAGTTGATAATTTTGGCTAGAAATGCATCTCGCCTGTTTGGATGTGGATCCCCAAAGAAACTCCAGAAGGAACAAAAACGCCCAAAGTAGTCTTGTGGCTAAGGTTTTTAATCCTTTGCAGAAAAGAATTTCCAAACATTTCAACAAGTTGTGCATCAGAATCTTTTAAGTCTTTTTGGTCATAATTTGTAAAAGAGTGAAGGTTCATTCCATGGACTTTCAGTCTGCAGTTTTATTCAAGGTATGTAACTCTCTTGTAGCATTTATCCGTCCCCCTTAGAGGCAAGGTAAGTGGGATGGTTATGTAAAATCATTGGATGTATATGGTTTGGCAGACAAATCCTAGTTCTGGTATAAGACAGTGAAAATACATGATGAAATCTGGCAGGAATATCCCACAGTTTGACTCTCTTGTGTTCTTCTGGCTCAAGGGAAACAAGGTAACTAGAGTGCCTATTGACCATGTGGATAACCAATTGATTGATTGCATATCTTTGCCACATCATTTATTCCGTACCTGAAAACTGCGCTTCAGGCTGGCCATGAAGAACATGACCACTTTTATAATGGGCAATTGGATGTGACTACTGTTAATGGAACGGTGTTTGTTACACCAGAAGAATGACATTAAAAAAATAACTTCATTCTGTCACCATGGAGCAATCTGGGCAGAGAAAATAGGAAAATTGTGTAGGCTACTAGGCAGACTAGATTACGTGTTATCATCGATACTTCTGTTATTCAGCATTGAACATGTCACTATGTAGACCATTCATGAAATAAGCAAATCTGTTCTTCAGATGCCTGGAATGATGTTTCCCATATGGTCTAATGGTTAGAGTTCATGGTTTTCATCCAGGCAGTTCAAGTTTAAAAGAAGTACGCAAGGTTGATGGTAATGGTTAAAGTTTTCTTCTCACAGACACAAAGTACAGGGTTTGATTCTAATCTCTGGTTATTGACCGGGCTTGTAATAGTTCGCAGACTGATTGCCTAGTATCATCTGTGAATCTAGAAGTAGTTTTAAAATCCCAGCCCTGTGGGGAAGGCTGAACACCTAAAACTAATTGTCTTCAGTGAAGCTTCTCATGGAAACCTAACCAGTGGTGGCACTCAATACAGTCATTTGATTGTTGTGGTGGGAGAGCAGCTAACATTCTCACCCCTTTGTTGGCAGACAGAAGGAATTAGTAGACTGATTCACTTTGCCCTAGCAGAAGATTTTGCCATGTCAGATAGTCTTAAAAATGTTTTTAATCTGTTCTGTTCTAAACTCAACATTGGTCCAGGTTTTGACACCCTCAGATAATCCTTGTCACAGCTAAATGCATCAGCCAACGAATGGTTAACACTTAATTATGTTAAGTTGCCTCTCTCGCCTTCATTCTTGCTGGTTGGGTTCGGAGCCGATCCTCGGCTCCGACTCGGCCATTTTCTAAAGCTCAAGAGCTATTTACTGGCCGGAGGCCTCCCTATATCTTACAATGCCTGGTGCTAGATCCCCATATCTCGTTTGCCGCTTTAGCTACGAAGTTGCGCTTTACTGGCTCAGGTTGTATTTAACTTTTTTGTGATACTTAGTTGTTAAAATTTAGTATATATTTACAGCTTTTTTAGTAGTGTATTACTGTTAGATTAGTTTTAGTACCCTCTTTATCTTTAATCCCTGTGTTTTCTTCCTTTTAGGAAACTCGTTTTTACTTAGAGAGTTTCTCCCCTCCCCCCATATCTCCCTAAGTAGCCATTTTAATTAGAGGCTAACGCCTTCTCTTTTATAAACCCTTTTTCCAGTAGGAAGTAGTGTTTAGCCTTTGTAGTAAAGATAAATTTCTTTATTTTTCTAGTATCGTTACTTTCTTTAAATTTTTGTGCGAAGGTGTGGGACTAGTGTGTGTGTGTGTGTGTGTGTGTGTGTGTTTGTTTCTTTACGCTAGTCTAGTATACTTCCGTTGGTATCCCTTTTTCTTGAGCATGTCAAAGGATACCAAGGTATCAGGGTTCAAGAAGTGTGACTTGTGCTGTCAGAAAATGTCTCTGACAGATGGTCACACTTCTTGTGTTTATTGTTTGGGCGCCCTACACCTGCAGGACTCTTGCTCGGTATGTCATGCCTTTAGTCCAAGAGTCCTGCAGGAGCGTAGGAACAAGTTGATTCTTAGAGGGTTACTAAAATCCGAGGGGTCTCCGGTGAAGCCTCAGCCAGCGAAAACCCCTAAGCCCACCAAGCCGCTGGCTCCCAGTACGGAGCCGTCGCCAGGTGGAGCGTCTGCTTCCATTTCGGTTATGGCCGGAACCGAAGTATCTGAATCTCACTCTGCTCCGACCTTGGTGTCAGAACTGTCAGGGAGCTGTAAGCGATCTAGGTCTCCATCCCTAGAGTCGATTCACTCGGCTCCAGAGTCGCCTTTACTACAATCTGATTGGAGCCATCGGTCCCACTCTTTTCGGTCCTCGAGGCTGTCTGATCATGACTTGGAGAAGGTGGTTAATAGACTCCTCAAATCGTAGGCCCTGGCTAAAATGTTAATTAGCCCTCCTCATCAGGCTGTGGCTGTTCCTGTTTTTGAAGTAGTCCCTCCTCTGACTCCTCCTGTCAGTTCGGAGCCGGAGTTTGTTGGGGCTCGGATCTTGGAAACGGCGCCGATGCTTCCCCTTTCGGCTCCGTCGTCTGCTCTGATTTCTTTAATGGTTCCGTCCTTGGAGGGATCTGGGTGCCGAGACTCCCTCGGCTCCGAGGGGGTGAGTGGCATCTGACCCTTGTCTGATCCCATTCTCCCTCTTGAAGCCTCGGCGCAGGTAAGCTCAGCTCTTACATAGGCCTCGGAGCCATCCCTTTCGGTGCCGGGGAGGATTCTCATCTTTTCGGAGTGGGGACCCTCTTCTCTGCCGGACAGGGGTACCTTTGAGGTCATGAGGACCATGCTGACTTCTGAGTCTGTACCTCGATCAGCCCCTTTGGCTCCTCCCCCCAGGGTGCCTGCTTCGGTCTCTGCCCCTCCTCCAGATCCCAAGCGAGGGGATCAAACACTCCAGGTCACCTCACTGGGTGTAGCTTCCTCTTTCGAGGCCTCCCCTGAAATTTCAGAGGAGCCCCCTCGAAAAAGGAAATGTAAGAGAAAACCTGTTGACTCCCCCGAGTCTGTCACGTCAGATACCGACTTGAAGGATTCGGAAGGGTCCCCAAGATCCCCCTCTGAAGATGTCTCTTTCTCAGACATCCTTGAGATCCTTAGGCAGAGGGGGAACTGGACTGCCCTTAACCCTTCCTCAGGACGAGTCGGTATTCCTGGACGCATTTGGTTCTCGCCCCTCCACCTCCTGGGTGTCTCCGCCTTTCGATCCATTGATGGAAGTAGTGGCTCGGAAGGTGTGGTCAGCCCCGGACACACTGGAACCAACCCCCTGCAGGCCCACTAAGTTTATTACGGCCCCTCGAGATAAACAGTTTTTGACAAAGGGTGTCCCCGTTGATGCCATTGTGGTAGCAGCGGCCACGAAAAAGGAGTTGGCTGACACTTCTGTACCTGTTTGTCCCCCTAATAAAGATTCTAGGATGATGGACAGATACGGAAAGCTGATGTTTTCTTCAGCGACCTTCTCCATGCGGTCGCTGAATTACTTGTGCCACTTCACCCGTCTCCAGAGGGATCTCCTCAAGGAGCTAGGAGATACCCTTCAAGATCCATCAGCTGCGGGGGCTCAAGACAAGATTAACTCCCAGTTGGCGACTCTTAATTCAATCGTCAACTCCACCATGTGGCTCATTTTGTATGTGGCTGATGGGGCGAGTAGGGCCGCAGGCACAGGCGTGGCTTTGAGAAGACATGCCTGGATGCAGTTATGTAATTTTGCTGATCCCTTCAAGGTGTCTTTCACCAGTACCCCTTTTGATGGTTCGGCTCTGTTTGGACCACAAGTGAAAGATACCCTTACCAGGTGTGAGCAGGAAGGCAAGACTCTCTCTGCCGTGGCTGTCCGTTTTTCCACTCCCTCTAGACCATACCCTAAAGGTCAGAAGAGTGGAAAGATGTGTTTCCGGAAACCCCAGGGAGCTGTGCCTGACATACGTGGCGATTTTCCCTCCAGATGCAGAGGAGGGAACAACAATAGATGCTGCCCGCGGGGCAGAGAGGGTCCACAGAATCAGGGCAGCAGAGAATCTTTCTCTGACAAGCCCTTCCAGCACCCCTGAAGGGCTGCCCGGCTGTCCGCCTTCGGAGGCAGTTGGGGGAAGATTGTCTCTGTACCCAGAAGCCTGGTGTCTCATCACACGAGACAGATGGGTACGGTCTATCATATCCGGAGGTCACAAAATCCCCTTTGTCCACACCCCCTTAAAATCAAGCAAGCCCATCCCAGATGTTCCACCAGGTCTAAGGGAACAGGCAGTACAAGAAATTTCAAAACTGCTGAAAAAATGGGCCATCCAACAAGTCCCAGCAGACCAGCAAGGATCCGGAATTTACTCAAAGTTCTTTTTGGTACCAAAAAAGACAGGGGACTGGAGACCCATTTCGGATCTCAGCAGACTAAACAAGTCTGTTCAAAGAACGAAGTTCTGGATGGTCATGCTTCAGTCCAGTCTACCCTTTTTGGGTCAGGACAATTGGATGTGCTCCATAGATCTTCAGGATGCGTACTACCATATCAAAATGGACAGGCGTTCCAGAAGGTTTCTCCGCTTCTGGCAGGGAGCCCATCATTACCAGTTCAGAGCCCTGCCCTTTGGTCTCACCACAGCCCACAGGGTGTTCACCAAATGTATGGCAGTGGTTACCGCTCATCTGAGACGGCAAGGATTCCAGGTGTTTCCATATCTAGACGATTGGCTCCTTACTGCTACCACCAGACATCAATTGCTGAGAGCCAGGGATTATACCATCCAAACATGCTCCAACCTAGGTATCTCAATAAATTTCGAAAAGTCTGCATTGTCGCCTTGTTAGTCTTTAACCTTTACAGGCGCAAGATTAAATATGAAAGATCTGTCCGCAAGACTTCCAATAGATAGAGTGGCAGACATTCGCTGACACGTACAGGTATTATTAGGATGCAGAAAGATTCAGGCCAGATTCATCCTAAAAACCTTGGGTCTCATTGCAGCAGCGATCATATTAGTTCCCCTGGCTTGCTTTCACATGAGGATTCTCCAGTGGATGCTTTTCACCCAATGATCCTTTTCAACAACTTCCTATGTTTCACAAGATAATCACGCAGTCATGCAAAGACCACTTGACTTGTTGGATGATCTTCCCATCAGTACCCCAGGGCAGACCATTTGTCCTTCCTTCTCCAGTTGCCACGGTGACCATGGATGCCTCCCTGATCGGGTGAGGGGCATTTTCAGGGCAGGACTGTCCAGGGCACCTGGCAACCTCACGAGTACCACTTGCACATAAATGTCTTGGAGATGAGGGCGGTGCTTTTAGCGTTGCAAGCTCTTCAGAACTCTCTACCCACTGGGACCATTGCAATTCAGACAGACAATATGTCTGTAGTGTGGTACATCAACAAGCAGGGTGGAACCAAGTCCTATCCCTTATGTCGAAAAGCACTCAGACTATCTCCTCTCAGTGGTTTCTGACAGCAGCGCACATCCCTGGCAAGTCCAACGTCATAGCGGACAGGCTAAGCATTGCTATTCTCATGCCTCACGAGTGGTCTCTCAATTGGACAGTAGCGGACAAAATCTTCCGCAAATGGGGTTAGCCTTGCTGCGACCTTTTCGCAACTCCTTTCAACAGCAAGTGCAACAGTTTCTTCACTCTCTTCCCTCTGCCCGGACACTCACCCAGAGACACTCTAGTCCACGATTGTCCCCAGGGACTTATGTATGCATTCCCACCCTTTCCCCTAATTCCCAAACTAATTCAGAAAGCTACCTTGCTGGGGTGCAGGATGATCCTCGTTGCTCCCTACTGGCCTAGACAAATCTGGTTCCCATTCCTGCATCATCACCTTCTAGAGCAGCCTTGGAATCTGGACCCAGTTCCGGACCACTTGATCCATCAGTCGGGCAGGCTGCATCAATCTCTTCAGTCTCTCAACCTCGCTGCTTGGTTGCTCCACTTCCAACCTTAGCCAGGCTTCCCAGTATTTCCCATTCAGTGCGTGAGATTATCTTTTCTTCGCACAAACCTACAACCAGGAAGACTTATGCTAGTAAGTGGAAACGTTTCTCTTTCTGGGCAGAGGCTAGAAATATAGATCCTTTTATGGCCCCTGTCCATAATGTCCTAGACTTTTTAGCAGAACGTTTTCAAGCGGGCTCCTCTTAGGTTCATAGGTTCATACTAGGCTATCTGCCCTAGGGCATTTATAAGCCTAGCCAGAGTATGTTTGGCTTTCACCACCCATTTTAAATTAATTTTGCTATGTCCTTTTTCGAGGTTAGTATACTGTGCCTCTGTCTAACAGTGACACAGAAGTGATACCCGGGGTAAACCTACGATCTCCCATCCACTCATCAAGATTCCTCTTGAAGAGAGTCAATGAGGGACTCTGCCTAACCTGGACTGGGATTTTATTCCAGAGTGAAGGGAGCCTCTGGGTTATGAATCTGTCCCTCCAGCATGTCCTATTTATTTCAGTGCTGAGGTTCAAGTCTCTCGAGTGTGTAGCTCGATGGGATTTGGATTTTTTGAGGTGCAGCATGTCCCTTAATTCCAGGTTGGACATGGCTTTATACGTCAGGCACAGGTCGCCTCTGAGCAGGCGATATGCCACTGAGTAGAGCTGGAGTTTCTTTAACCGGGCAGCATATGGCATCTGTTTGAGCCCTTTGATCCTCTTGGTGAGGTACTTTTGGGGTCTTTCCAGTTGCTGCAGGTGTAAGGTACACCCCAAATGGGGCATTGTACTCGATTATGGGCCTGATGAGGGATGAGTAAAGAGGCACGATGACCTCCCCTAATCTAGATGTGAATCCCTTCATGATTAGGTGGGCTATATAAAATGTTTTTCTAACCACTTTGGCCACGTGGTTGTCAAATGAGAGATTGCTATCAACTTGGGTCCCCAGGTCCCTAATTACTTCTTCTGTACTTAATGGATTACCACCTATGTGGTAATTTGTGGGCACTTTGTTTTTGCCAAAGGGGATGACTATACACTTTTTGGTGTTTAGCTTGAGGCCATGGCTCTGGCACCAGTTGTCTGTTTCTATGAGGCCCTTTTGGAGGATGCTTGTGTCGGCTGGAAAGTCGATTATGGCACCCAGTTTGCAGTCATCTGCGGACTTGGTCAGCCACAGTCCTTCTGGGTTGGCCTGTACCTCCGAGAAATATATACCGAACAAGAGAGGTCCCAGTACTGAGCTTTATGGGACGCCCCTTGTAACTGGTTTGGAGTCTGACATGGCTTCAGCAATTCTAACCATGTGGGTTCTGTCCTTGAGCCAGTTTGCAACCCATCTAGTGACATAGGGGTTTATATTTAAGCTGGTGAGCTTATCTATAATGTCCGAGTGGGGTATTGTATCGAAGGCTTTTGCGAGGTCCAGGTAGGCTGTGTGGACCACCTTCCCTTCGTCAATGGCCTTAGTGACTGTTTCAAAGAAGTCGACTAGGTTTAAGAGGCAGGATCTGCCCTTAACAAAGCCGAACTGGGTAGGATCCAGTGTCTGTAGGTCCCCAATATCTTTATTTATGAGGTCCATGATGATCCTTTCCATACCTTTGCAGACCAAGCTAGTCAGGCTTATGGGGCGATAGTTTCCAGGGTCCGTTGAGGCACCACCTTTGTGGAGAGGGACCACTGTTGCTGTACGCCACTCTTTGGGTACATATCCTGTAGTAAGGCTGAGATTGATTAGCTCTTCTTGGAGTTCATGTAGGACGCAGCCCGGGACACCGTCTGGTCCCATTGATGCTGTGTTTTTTACTTTGGAGAGGGCGGCTCTTACTTGAGCATCTGAGATGTCAGGGGGGGGGCAGCACTCTGCTGGGATAGATATTTGCCCTTTTGGTGGGGAGGGGGGGGAGAAGTTTGCGCTGAACCTGTCAGCTAGGATGTTGGCAATGTCTGTGGGTTTGGTGTATTTTTTGTCATTTTGGACTAATTCTGAGTCTGCCATCATTAGAGTTCAATTAGCGGCAATCTCAAATTTCCATACGGGCCTTTCAGAAACCAACATCATGTCCCATAAGCTTTGCAAAGCCTTTCTTAAAGGAACGATCTTGCTCAGGCCTCCAGTGAGAGATCCCCCGCCTCCGTGGGACTTAAATTTGATAATAGCTTCCTTGATACTGCCTCCTTTTGAACTGGCAGCTTCCTGTTCCTTGAAATTGCTTTCTTGGAAAACCCTCTTTTTGGTGGCCATTACTTCAGCGAAGAGAGTTTCTGAACTTCAAGCCCTATGTGTTTGTCCTCCTTACCTAATTTTCCATAAGGATAGGGTTTCACTCAGGACTAATCCTTCGTTCCTTCCTAAGGTCCCCTCCAAAAATAATTTGAATCAATCCATTGATCTACCAGTCTTTTTTCCAAATTATTCCAACAAAGCTGAACACAAATTACACCAGTTGGACGTTCATAGGCCATTACACTTCTATTTGCATAGGACTGAAAAAATAAGGAAATCAGACCAACTCTTCCTGTCCTATTCGAAGGGCAAGCAGGGTCGACCAGTGTCTAAAGTAACCTTATCCAGGTGGTTGTCCTCTATTACCCTTATTTATCAGTTGAGGAATAAAGAACTGCCTGCTAAACCTAAAGGCCACTCTACTAGGGCTTTAGCTACGTCGGTAGCCTTTCAAGCAAGACTACCAATGGAAGCCATTTGTGCGGCGGCCACATGGGCCACCCCTCATACCTTCATTTCACATTATAAATTGGATGTGGCCTCTAGGAGTAGAGCTGATTTTGGTTCCACTGTGCTCAAGAGTCTGTTCCGATGAGCCACCCAGGACTAAGGTGCTAGGGACGCTGTCCCAACCAGCAAGAATGAAGGCGAGAGAGACAACTTAACATTAAGACGTTATGTAGCTACCATAACGTTCCATGTTAGTTGTCTTCTTCTTGCTCTCTTTCTTGCGTCCCACCCTCCATCCCCCTAGCCTAGATAGACCGAGGAGAGTCCTCCTACGAGTCTTGTCACTGGCTGAGTCTTACCTGATTTATGTCCTTTACCTTTCTTTAGCCCTATAGCTGAAGTCTTGCTATTTGGACAGTTGTCCTTTGGTATTGTTATGGTGTTAGGTCTTCCAAACGAGATCTGGGGATCTAGCGCCAGGCATTGTGGGATATAGGGAGGCGTCGAGCCAGTAAATAGCTCTCGAGCTTTAGAAAATGGCCGAGTCAGAGCTGAGGATCGGCTCCAAACCCAACCAGCAAGAAAGAAGGCGAGAAGAAGACAACTAACATGGAACGTTATGGTAGGTACACAACTTCTTATTTTTCTCTAACCGGGTTTTGTCTGGAAATTAGTGGAATAAAACCACATGTTAAAACATGGAGAATTCACAGGTTCCAGTATATTGTGGTTGGAGACAAAGCAGCTGGCAGATTTGTTCTTACCAAGAAGGGGCAATTCCACCCTTAGGTTTCTAAATGCACTTGAGGAAGGAACATGTCATACTGACTATTGAATCTCTGTGCAAAATGTTAACCTGTGTTTTCTTTTTACAGACAGAGGAGAGATTGTTTGCAGTTATTTTCTTTTTTGTGGCTTAAGTTTTTGCCAAATTTTTAGCAGTATCTGCCTTTGTTGCAGTGAGAAAGGGCTTTTGCAGCAGTTTAGACTATGAAATATCCTCATCCTTGTTTGTGGTGTTATCTGTGCAGCTTGGAAGTTCTAAAGAGTAAACTCCATGGGCAGGATTCACGAAGGCTTGCACGGAGTCTAAGAGTGGTGTAAGACTCCATGCAGCCTTCGCGATCCAGGAACAGCCCTAAAGTCCGTGTAAGAGACCATCTAAAACATCTCTTACACAGAGTGGGCGTGGATATGCTAATCACCTCACTTGCAGCCCAAAGGCATGCAAATGAGGTAGATTAGCGATCCACGAAGCCCAAAGCAGCCCGTGTAAGAGCCGTTTTAGCTGCAGAAATGTACTCAGTTGACAACTGAGTACGTTTCTGCAAAAACCATAATGGAGCCATGTCAGCTCCAAATAAAGGGTGCATATGTGTCAGGCAGCATGCGAATGGCCAAATATGTGGCCATTGGCAAGGTACCCTGATGCAAATATGAAAAATTAATTTTTTTTTTTCTGTGATCGCCGATGTTTAAACGCAGCGCAGCCCCGCGCAAATGGGCTGCGCTGTATAAAACATAAAAATGAAGGTTATAAACACACAAATGTGGGTTTTATGCAATACATGGATTTACAATGCAGGGACCAGCAGACCAAAAACAACATGGCCACCGTTTAGTGATTGCTAAGGGGGGAAGCTGAGTCTAAGACCTGTAACTAAGCATTAGTAGGCAATCTGATGTAAATGAGTGTTAGGATACTGAATTCCACTGTCACATAGCAAATGAGCACATTCTGAGTAGTGTAAGAGATACATAAGGGGGAGGAATAGAGTAGGAGATAGGTGACATCACAGGGGGGAATGGTAGAAAGAAATGCAGTTCATTGGAGGTCAGTGTTACATGACAGATGTCAGACACATATCATGGAAAGAGGAGTGCCACAACATAAACATGGGAAAGTCAAGAAATGGAAGGTGTACACTGTTGCATACACCAAAGTTTCTTGCTGGGCATGCACGCACACGTGTGCGTGCCATGAAGCGCGAGTAGGGCAGTGTGTGCGCGTGTAAGGCAGACTGAGCATGTGGGAGCCTGTTGGCAGACTTGTAAGACTGTTTGCGCTAGTGTGCGCGCGTGTAAGGCAGACTGAGCATGTGGGAGCCTGTTGGCAGACTTGTAACACTGTTTGCGCTGGTGTGCGCGCGTTTTAACCCGAATAAGCAGATGCTGAACCGTGTAAGCATGTGTGCGTGCATGTAAGCCACTGTGAGCGTGTTTCTGCTGGTATGCGCGTTGCTCCCCCCTGAGGAAACAGAAAGGAAAAAGGAAGCAACAGAATTAGTAGGAAGCTAGCAGGGAACACTGCTGGAGCTAGCAGGTGAAAACAATTAGAAGCAGGCAATTACACAGGCAGAATAGTAGCTCAGCCAAGCACTTAAAACTCTGCAAACAGCAGTGCAGGATGTTTCTCTCAAGAGACACTGCAAGACAGGAGTAAGCTATTAGAAGTGAAAACTGAAAAAGCTGAACTCAGAACAGAAATGCTAGGGGCTGCCATAGCTGTCATAAGGAGACATAGGCTACTTGCTGAGGGTGGTGACAATGCAGATGGTGCCAGACAACCCACAGTGAGGAGACGGAGAAGAGTGTACAGGCCCAGGGTCACCTACCACGGGTTACATGAGCTGGAGATAGTAGAGCGCTTTAGAGTTGACAGAGAGCTCCTGCAGCAAATTGTCGAGCTGTGCAGGCCACGCCTCACAAACAGAACTAACAGAGGGGAACCCATCCCAGTGGAAACCAAGGTATGTGTTGGCATAAGAATACTAGCAACAGGTACCTTCCAGAGACCAACTGGTGATATGATGGGGATATCACAGGCATCAGCCTCCAGGGTACTGCACCAGTTCCTGGATGCCATGTCAGCACATGTCGGTGATCATGTATATTTCCCCAGTGCCCATGAGGTATTGGCCAGCGATATGCGTCTCTTCCAGCAAATAGCGGAATACCCTGAGGTTGTGGGTGCAATAGACTGCATGCACATATGCATCAAAGCACCAGCTGGTGAGCTGGGTAGGGCCTACATTAACCGCAAGGGCTTCCCCTCCATCAACTGCCAGGTCGTGTGTGATGCCCAGGGCATAATAATGAATGTGTGTGCTGGCTGCCCTGGGAGCTACCATGATTCCCATATCTGGCATTTGACGCAGCTGTACCAGACATTTGCCAATGGGGACATTTCACATGGACACCTAGCGGGGGATGCAGGTTATGCACTGGAGCCGTGGCTGATGACACCCATCAGGAACGCGCACACACCTGAACAGGAACGCCATAATGAGGCACACGCACAAACACGTAATGTAATAGAGCGTGTGTTTGGGCTGCTCAAGTCACGGTTCCAGTGTCTCGACACATCTGGTGGAGCCTTGCAGTACTCACCAACTATATGTACCCAAATTGTCATGGTATGAGCTATGCTACATAATATGATCTTGCGAAAACAGCTGCAGCAGGACCAGCATAGGGCCGGGCCAAACAGCCCCTCACCATTGCCAAGGCCATCACAGGCAGAGCGTGACTCGGAGGAGGAACAACTTCAGCCTGCCCCACTAGGCAGAAGGAGGCGTGCCCAGTATGCCCTGGCCTTGGCAAAGAGGCAACGCATCACACATACACTGGCTCAGTAGGAACCCTGGGAATGATACCCCTCTCTGACTCACTCATATATAATAACATGGATGCCTAAAATGACATAACCTGCTCTCAAACATGTACAGAGAGTGTAATATGTGCATCAGTCAGAGGCAGCCCTGCAGCACCACCTGAGGCATGAATGCCATGTGTTAAGTAATGTAACACCATGTAGTATATGCACACTTGAGGACCCAGACTAACATCCCACCCTCACCAAGCATGATGCCACAATATGACAGTGGTATGATCAATTGCAATAATTGGCTGAAGTATTGCAGTTAGTCAAAGGGGATCCAATGTGTGCCAGCATGGGATGACATGCTGAGCATGACATGATGCTCCACCTGCTAGGGATGGCGTACACCTATCAGTCCAGGCCTTATGGATACTGGCAAAGGCTGTCGTTACCCACAGCGTGCCCTGAATAGGTAAGGCTCAAAACACAAACCCACCTCCATAGGTATCACAAGGGATAAGAACCTAGATGTAATGCTACCCAATGCCAGAAGTCTAAACGGCAAGATGCATGCAGTGTAAACTCACCCAGTATGGAGAATGTTGATACCTGTCCTGTAACAAAAAACTGGGTCAAGGCTCACAACAGCACTCTAACACTACCAGGTTACACCTCATACTGTGCTGTACAGTCTCAAAACATGGAACAAGCTACAAAAGGAGGGTGACTAGCAATAATTGTCAAGGATAACCACACCCCCATGTTGGTACCATAACAAGAAGCAGCATGGACTAGCCATGGTCAAGTAACAGTGGCTAAAACTGCTTCCCAGTTTATAGCCTGCTACAGACTACCATCCTAACACCAGGAACTGCACCTGGCCTATGTTGGAATACATGAATATATCAAGCCCCCCAAACCACATTATATTGGTTGACTGAAAATACCCAGACATAGACTGGGAGCATTATACTAGTTCCAACACTGTAGGAGAAATGTTCCTAGAATCCATAAACCAAAATGCCCAGGAACAACGTACCACTCCCACAAGAGGGGTAAGCATACTGAATGTGATAATCAGCAACATGGGTACTGGATGGCAAGATGAGAAGTATATCCCTCACTGGTAAGACCAGACCATAGAATAATCACACCGGATATACACATCCTGACCACAGTCCCTGGCCAGAAAACCACAGTGAAAAACATGTGTAAAGCAAAAGTTGCACTCCTCCAAACTGATGTGGAATCCATTAAAGGCCCTGTGCAGGTGCAAAATATGGGCCACACCTCAGAACCTGTTCTACAGGCATTCCATGAACACAGCCAGGAATGCTTGGATTATGCAATCCCAAATAACAACAAGACACAATGCCATACACGCAGGCATCTGGCATGCTGGACTCCAGCCATTACCAAACCATGCAAGAGAATGAGGAAGCTACTACATGATAGAGCAAACATAAAAAGGGAAGTAATCACTGATCAGTAGTATGGCAATAAAATATGTCCACACATACAATCCACTAAGGCCAGCTACAACAAGTTGAATCTGTGAATCCCGAGGCAATGTTACACCTGCCCCAAGTACACAGACAACCCTCAACTCCCCCTAAGAAATACAAATATATGTGAGAGATGCAACCATTTATCCAAACCGGAGGCTGAGCTCCCTCATCTCAGTACTGTCAAAACTAGTCAAGAGGAGAAGGTAACCACACACACCACAAACCCAGTCCCACATAGACCTATCACAACTGCAAACCAAAGACATAAACACAGAAAAACATTCCTGGAGGCCCTAATTACAAACACAACACACCAACAGAGGCCTCCAAAGCAGACCCCCAAGCAACCACAACCTCCAAACATAGCACATGCAACACATAGTACACAAAGCTGGTGTGCCAAACAGTCACAGGCCAGAAGGCGAAACAACATGCCTGATACAGTTGTAATAGGTGACTCCATAGTCAGACACACTGCTGTCCCGCTCACAAGACTGAACAAGGCAAAGGGTACAGAAAGCTGCCTGTAGGCTGCTACAATACGCCACATAACACAAGTACGCAGGTCACCCCAAAGCAAGTAGAAATATGATGCAGTCATTGTCCATGCTGGCGTGAATGACTTGAGATGTACCTCCCTGGACTACATGAAAAGAGACATAGATGAGCTCTCCGAGTATGTACTCCAGGCCGGTATGACACTGACCGTTTGCAGCATCCTACCCTCACCAAGAATGATGCCACAGTACAAACACAGAATGATCAGCTTTAACAAGTGGCACAATTACTGCTGTCATTCCAAGAGGATCTAATGTCTGTCTGCTTGGGATATCATGCTTGACAAGCCATGCTGCTGTTCCAGGGATGGCGTGCACCTGTTATCCCTGGGCGCCTGGATATTGGATAAGGCTTTTGCCACCTCCATAGAGCCTTACGTAGGCAAGGCTGAAAAGACTAACCCACCACCCTAGAAAACATAAGTGGTAAGAAACATAAGGGTAATGCTGACCAATGCCAGGCGTGTAAACCGCAATATGCATGCTCCTGAGGCCCTCCCCAGTATGGAGAACATCGATGTCTGTGCAGTGACAGAAACCTGCTGCAAGCCTCCTGACAGCACACCAGCACTACCAGGTTATACATCATATCATGCGTTATGGCCCCAAAATCTGGACCAAAACATAAAAGGAGGGGGAGTATCCATATTCAGCACAGACACCCATACGTCCAGGTAACTGACAATGCACGAAGCATCAGAGACCACCCATGTGCACCTAACCGTAGGCAAAAATGCTGTACAGTCTGTAGCATGCTACAGACCACACTCTCACACACAGGAACCCCACCCAGCCGTCCTGAAGACACTGGACAGTATGAATGTCCCACCAAATACCAAACAAGGTACTCACAAATTACCACATAGGTGGTAAACCATTATGTATGGAAGGAGTAATTAGGGACCTAGGGACACAAGTGGACAGTAACCTGTTATGTGACGCTCACATTGCTATCTGGCTAGGAAGACTGTCTATATTGGACACCGTATCATGAAAGGATTCACATCTACGTCAACAGAGGTCATTGTGCCCCTGTACTGTTGTCTTATCAGACCCATAATCTAGTGCAATGCCTCATTTGGGATGTACCTTACCCGACACCTGCAGCAGTTAGAAAGACCTCAAAGGTACCTCACCAAGAGGATAAAGGGTCTCGAATATATGTCATATGCTGCCTGGCTGTAGACACCCCAGCTGAATGCAGTCACATACTGCCTACATAGAGGCGTTGTATGCCTGTTGTACAAGGCCATGTCCAACACAGGAGTAATGGACATGCTCCACTCCAGAAAACACAAAGCCATCGGAGCTGTGAGTGAGAGATGTCATCCTCAACACACAATGAAATAGGATGTGCTGGAGGGACAGATACATAACCCAGAGGCTCCCTACACCCTGGAACAGAATCCCACTCCATGTTAGGCAGAGCCCCTCACTGACACACTTCAACAGGAATCTTGTCAAGTGGATGGATGATCGTAGATGTAAACTGGGGGTCTTCACTGTGTCACGTCCAGACAGAGGCACAGTAAAGTAAATCATAAATGGCCATAATATTCACATAGCAAGGGGTGGCGAAAGCCACACACACTCTGGCTAGGCTTATAAATGCCCTAGGGTGGATAGCCTAGTATGAACCTATGAACCTATGAAGATACAAATTGTACAGGACACTAAGGATAATCACAAGGCTTTCTCAACTGATGGTAGGAACCTTGTTGGGAATTCATGGATATGCTCTGAATCATTCAAATATTACAAACAACATACCAAACACGCACACATATTGCCAACATACAACCTGACAGGTGCAGTGCAACCCCCAGAATGCAAAATATCTATCCCAGCAGACTGCTGGCCCCCTGACATTGCAGATGCTGAGGTAACAGCCAGCATCTACAAAGCAAAACACACAGCAGCAATGGTATGAGATGGTGTCCTGGGCTGAGTCCAACATGGACTCTAAGAAGAATGGAATGCCAAATCACACTACTGCTCAATGTCAGCCTTTACCACAGGATATGTACCCAAAGAGCAGTGTACAACAATAGTGGTCCTTCCCAACAAAGGTGTTGCCTTAATGGATACTGCAAACTACCACCCCAGAATCCTGACAAGCTTGGTCTGCACAGCTATGGAAAGGATCAGCATGTACCGCAGACATAAAGATATTGGGGACCTACTGACACCAGACCCTACCCAGTGTGGCTTTCTTAAGTGCAGATGCTGCCCCTTAAACATGTTTGACTCATTTGAAACAGTCATTAAGGTCATTGATGAGGGCAGTGTGGTCCACACAGCGTAGCTGGACCTTGCAAAGGCTTCCATACAATACCCCACGTGTTCATTATAGATAGGCTCACCAGCTTAAATATAAACCCCCTATGTCAGTAGAGGGGTTGCAAACCAGACCAAGGACAGCATTGACATGGTCAGACATGCTGCTGCCATGTCAGACTACAAACCAGATATAACTGGCATCCCACAAGGCTTGATCCTGGGACCTCCCTCGTTTGGTATCTGTTCCATAGGTACAGGCCAACATGGAAGGACTGTGTCTGAACATGTTTGCAGAGGACTACAAACTGGCCACCATATCTGACCCTCCAGCTGACACAAGCATCCCACAAAAGGGCCACATAGAAACAGACAACTGGTGCCATAGCCATGTCAGCAAGCTAATTGCAGAAAAGTGTATAGTCAACTCTTGTGGATATACATAAGTGCCCACCAATTACCACATAGGTGTTAACCCATTAAGTACTTAACATGTAATGAGAGACCTGGGGACATAAGATGATAGATATCCTGCATTGGACAAACATGTGGCTGTAGTGGTTACATAAACATACCATATACCCACCTACCATGAAGGTTGTCAGATCTAGATAAGGGGAGGTCATTGTGGCTCTGCAGTCATCCTTCATCAGCGTTACAATTGACTACAACAGCCCCTGTGGGGGATGTACCTCAGCAGACACCTCCATCAACTGTAAAGTCCCCAAAATACCTCACCAGGAGTATCAAAGAGCTTGAACAGATGCCATGTGTTGCCTGATTAAACAAACTGCAGCTCCACACACTGCCATACTGCCCACCCAGAGGCAAGCTGTGCCTGATGTATAAAGCCATGTCCAAGCTGGAATCAATGAACATGCTGCACCTTGTACAATCTGAATGGCAGTGAGCTATGCACATGAGAGACCTGAACCCCAGCACTGACATACATAGGACAAGCTGTACTGAATGATCCATAACACAGAAGCCACCCCCACTCATGAGTAAACTCCCAGTACAGGTTAGCCAGAGAGTCACACATCGACTCTCCTCAAGAGGAATCTTGATGAATGGATGGGAGATGGTAGGTTTACCCTGGGTATCACTGTTATGTCACGGGTAGACGGAGGCACAGTATACTGACCATGACATATGTCATGGCAAACTCCACCTACAATGTGTGTTGAAGGACAAACACACTCTCCGACTAGCATTAGAAATGGCCTAGGGCACATTGCTAGTGTTTGCCAATGTACACCTATGTTGTGGAATACACTACCAATGTTGGACAAGCCTGGTTTAAATAGTTCATATCTGAACATAATGCAACATGGTCAGATGTGCACAACTGGCCCCTAACCAGCTGTTGTGCTCACTATGAAAATGTAAAGCAGTGATAGGACTAAAGGCCAAGATACTGTCCACCGCAGTGAAAGTACTGAACCAGTACACTATACGGTACTACAGTGTTAGGTCAGTATAAAAGGATGTTGACAACTGTATGCAAAGTATCCCATGCAAACCCTGCAGGCAGAGTATAATCCCTGTTGTGTTCAGACACAAAGCAGTTGGACAATAACTACACAACTTGACACACAACCATAAACGTGAGATATTGTTGAAGTTCACACTCATCCACAAATGTGGTGGGCTGCAGAGTTAAACATGGAAAGCTCACACTGGGCATGCCCGCACACTTTGGGAAATGAGACATATGTCAGACAACATGCCATGGGAAGCCTGAACTGGGCATGCTCACACTTGGGCCAAATCTCAGTTTAGCATTTGGCCACACATATCTGTTGTTTGTACGTGTAATTCCAGGAACCAACCACATTACAGCAATCTGCCCAGTGCACACAGTTAAATGACTACAGAGACATACGTGATATAGTGGATCCCTCCCATATTCAAACATCTTCCACAGATACACAAGTTGTTCATAGAAACAGGGAATACTATGGCAATAAAGACCTGCAAACAGTCTATCAGCAACAAATATTGTGCATCTGACAATTAAACGTATGGGTGTAGAGGTCAACACTAGGCTGTTTGCCCTAGGGAATGACTGCTTAGCCAGAGTGTGCTTGGCGTCTGCCTCCCCAGTACAGTAGGCTACTGTGCCACTGTAAAGTAGGTCACATAAGGCACCATGTGAGGCTAGTGTGCTGTGCCTCTGTCAAGCAGGGACACAGTGGAGATCCCAGGGGTTGAATTTGCTAAGCCACATCCATGTTGTTTGTGTGTGCTGGAAGAGGGTTGCTGAGGACCTCTAACAGTACGTGGGCATCAATAACAGACTGAGGGGAGCCTTATCTGCATTGTCTGGACAATTTAACTGTCAACACTTTGTCGTGATGATTATGAGGGATTGAAGTGTCGTTCCAGTACTGTTCAGAGATGTCCTCCCTCTGTGGGCTACTGCTCTGCAATGTATTAGCTCACTCTGTCTGTTGGACAGCTCATATATGGCTGGTGTACACCTGACAGGTGTCCTGTTGTGGAGCAGTCATGGGTATATTTGGGATAGCATGATCAATGCAAACCTTCTACATGCTCATAGAATGCAATTGTCAAGGAGTATGCAGAGTGGCCTGTATACTCCCCCAGCATGGGTCCTTTGAAGTCTTCCACCCCAGTCTTCACAAGTGTAAAGTCTGCTTTTGATAAATACACTTTGTTTGCAGTGACAACCTTGCCTGGGGGTGGGGATGGGATATGGATGTCCAGGGAAAGGTGGGTATGGCCACATATCAACAATGGTGGTCTACTTCTAGTGTGGAGCAGTGAGTACCCATGTTGTAGATGGTCAGGTGCAATATGTATTCCCCCTTGTGGCTGTGGTGAGTGGTCCTGCCATAGCACATGGACTCACAAATTGTAGTGGCTGTAGGGTAATGTTGTAGAGGCCTGAGTAGTTCCCACACACAACATACCTGTACCTGATGTTAACAACTGGAATGGTGTATGTGAACACCTGCATATCTTGGCACTGTTCCCAGGGAAGCAAAGTGTGTCTCCTGGATGTGGGAGGGGTGGTCCAAACTGGTTGTGTTGTGTTACAGGTCCTGTGGTCACGAAGCATGTTATAGAACATAACCTGCCAGTGCGATGTGCATAACTGACCCTGAAGTAGGTGGCTGCAAATGCATATATATGCTATCCCCCACCTGACAGGTAGTACAAGATGTACATACTTATGTAGAAATAATGATGTCAGCACCCTATAAATACTGCAGGTGCAGAACAGATGCCCAGTAATTCAGATAGTGTGCTCTGCTAATGCGTCTCCCTCAAGTGTCATAATATAGTTAGGTAGGGGTTTGAATCCTGCAAATGCTCAGCATGTGTGTGTGAGCGGGGTTGGTGTGTGTGCAAGTCTGTGTGAGGGAAATGTCCCTTTTGGCAACTTTGAAAACACAGTACAGGATGCACATTCCCCTTTCTAAATACTGATGATGTCAGCACCCTATAAGTACAGCAGGAGAAGGGAAACCTCCCAGTAATGCGAATAGCGCGCTCTGCTAAGGCATCCATCTCGAGTGTCATAACATAGTTAGGTAGGGGTTTGAATCCTGCAAATGCTCAGTGTGTGTGGAGGGGGGTTAGTGTGTGTGCAATTCTGTATGAAAGAAATGTCCCTTTTGGCAACTAGGAGAACACACTACAGGATGCACATTCCTCTTTCTAAACACTGATGATGTCAGCACCCTATAAGTACAGCAGGAGAAGGGAAACCTCCCAGTAATGCGAATAGCGCGCTCTGCTAATGCGTTCATCTCGAGTGTCATAACATAGTTAGGTAGGGGTTTGAATCCTGCAAATGCTCAGTGTGTGTGGAGGGAGGGTTAGTGTGTGTGCAATTCTGTATGAAAGAAATGTCCCTTTTGGCAACTAGGAGAACACACTACAGGATGCACATTCCTCTTTCTAAACACTGATGATGTCAGCACCCTATAAGTACAGCAGGAGAAGGGAAACCTCCCAGTAATGCGAATAGCGCGTTCTGCTAATGCGTCCGTCTCGAGTGTCATAACATAGGTAGGGGTTTGAATCCTGCAAGTGTGTGTGTGTGTGTGTGGGGGGGGTGGAAGTAGGGTGTGTGCAATTACATGTGTGAGGGAACTGACCCTTTTGCCAACCAGTACAACACACCAGCTGCTGCATATACCAATCTCTACACAGAGATGATGTGAGCACCCTACAAGTACAGCGGAAGAGGCCAAATCTCCCAGTAATGCAAATAGCACGCTCTGCTACTGCGTCTCTCACTACTGTCATAGCACAGTTAGTTATGGCTTTGAATTCCACACATGCCACATGTGTTTTTGTCACACAGAATGCCCATGTGTGTGGGTTGTTGTTCACAATAATGCATGACATTGATTAAACCAGTAATGGCAATGGACACAGATGATGTATGTGTGTGCCAAATACACATATGTACCTGTGACCTTCAATAGTTCCCATGGGTCATACCAGCCTGTGCCACATGCTCAGAGAGCCCTTCCATGTTTCCTATCATGTAGTCCAGGGAGGTACATCACAGGTCAGCCATACTGGCATGGACAATGACTGAGTCATATGTGTCCATGCCTCTGACTGACCTGTATGCTTGTGTCATGTGGTGAACCATAGTGCCCCATGGGCATATCACTGTGACCTTCACCTTGTCCAGCCTGGTGAGCGTGACCTCACTGTACCGGACAATAAAGGAACCTAACACAACTGTAGCAGGTGTGTTGTCTAGCCGTACAGGCTGTGACTGTTTGGCACACAGGATTTGTGTGCTATATGTTGCATGTGCTGTGTTCTGGCTTAACGTATGCCTGTGTACCAGCTGCAGAGGTGTCTGCTGCTCAGGCAGGATGCTCTTCTGAGGCTCCATGAATGGCCCAGTGTGTTCACGTGTTTGGATTGCTGTCAGTGTAGGTCTACATCAGACTGGTATTGTAGTCACTGTAGTATTTCATGCCACCTGACAGGTTATGCCAGTACTGGGTTCGGGGTGCTTAGTCCCCAGTTTGGCTATGTGGTTGCATCTCATACATGTGTTGTACGTCCATGTGTAGGGGAGAGGGTTGACTGTGTACATGTGGCAGCTGTGACATTGCCACATGACCCACATATACCACGACTGTACCATAGAGGTGACTGACAAGTGACCTTTGCACATGCTACCATAGTATTGTGATTGCCATGGTGATTAACAGCACATAGGGCCAATGGGGAACAATGTACATAGGTTCATAGGTTCATACTAGGCTATCTGCCCTAGGGCATTTATAAGCCTAGCTAGAATGTGTTTGGCTTTCGCCACCCATTTTAAATTAATTTGCCATGCCCTTTTCCGAGGTTAGTATACTGTGCCTCTGTCTAACAGTGACACAGATGTGATACCCGGGGTAAACCTACAATCTCCCATCCACTCATCAAGATTCCTCTTGAAGAGAGTCAGTGAGGGACTCTGCCTAACCTGGACTGAGATTGTATTCCAGAGTGAAGGGAGCCTCTGGGTTATGAATCTGTCCCTCCAGCATGTCCTGTTTATTTCAGTGCTGATGTTCAAGTCTCCCGAGCGCGTAGCTCGATGGGATTTGGATATTCTGAGGTGCAGCATGCCCATTAATCCGGGTTGGACATGGCTTTATACGTCAGGCACAGATCGCCTCTGAACAGGCGGTATGCCACTGAGTAGAGCTGGAGTTTCTTTAACCGGGCAGCATATGGCATCTGTTTGAGCCCTTTGATCCTCTTGGTGAGGTACTTTTGGGGTCTTTCCAGTTGCTGCAGGTGTCTGGTAAGGTACATCCCAACAGGGGCATTGTACTCAATTATGGGCCTGCTGAGGGATGAGTAAAGAGGCACAATGACCTCCCCTGATCTAGATGTGAATCCCTTCATGATGAGGTGGGCTATATAAAATGATTTTCTAACCACTGTGGCCACAAGGTTGTCAAATGAGAGATTGCTATCAACTTGGGTCCCCAGGTCCCTAATTACTTCTTCTGTACTTAATGGATTACCACCTATATGGTAATTTGTGGGCACTTTGTTTTTGCCAAAGGGGATGACTATACACTGTTTGGCATTTAGCTTGAGGCCATAGCTCTGGCACCAGTTGTCTGTTTCTATGAGGCCCTTTTGGAGGATGCTTGTATCGGCTGGAGAGTCGATTATGGCGGCCAGTTTGCAGTCATCTGCGAACATGGTCAGCCACAGTCCTTCCGTGTTGGCCTGTACCTCCGAGAAATATATACCGAACAAGAGAGGTCCCAGGACTGAGCCTTGTGGGACACCACTTGTAACTGTTTTGGAGTCTGACATGGCTCCAGCAATTCTAACTATGTGGGTTCTGTCCTTGAGCCAGTTTGCAATCCATCTAGTGACATAGGGGTTGATATTTAAGCTGGTGAGCTTCTCTATAATGCCCGAGTGGGGTATTGTATCGAAGGCTTTTGCGAGGTCCAGGTAGGCTGTGTGGACCACCTTCCCCTCGTCAATGGCCTTGGTGGCTGTTTCAAAGAAATCAACCAGGTTTAAGAGGCAGGATCTGCCCTTAACAAAGCCGAACTGGGTAGGACCCAGTGTCTGTAGGTCCCCAATATCTTTATTATGAGGTCCATGATGATCCTTTCCATAGCTTTGCAGACCAAGATAGTCAGGCCTATGGGGCGATAGTTTCCAGGATCCGTTGGGGCACCACCTTTATGGAGAGGGACCACTGTTGCTCTATGCCACTCTTTGGACACATATCCCGTAGTAAGGCTGAGATCGAACAGTAGTTTTATGTTTGCTTTTAGAAATCCAAAGAAATGGAAAAACCAGAAAGTATTTGCTTGTGCAGGAAACACCAAATTTAATAATCAAACTCTCCAAAAACTCAATACCACGAACAGGAACATTAAAAATAAATCCACATTAACGTTTTTCACCACATACGTTTTCGTCCTATTACAAACTTCATCAGATAACTACCAAAACCCCAACCTTTCCTTTTATAATACATTAATTCAATAATTCAATAAATTAATTAATTAGTTAAAATACTTTGTTTGCACACTTTAAAAATCGCTATCAAACCTGGTTTTTTCATGTCATATGAAATGTGAGGGAGCAAATTAATGATGAATGCAATCTCTTGCTCCTAGAGCTTAAATACATGTGTCTACGTGCTTCAGACGCTTGTCATTTATAACGGGCTGTCATATATTAAATATAAGATACCATAATTGTTGCTGTGGGACTATTATATTTATACTGATGAAGGGAGATCATTCATACTGTTTATGTCAATTCATTTGATAATAGAAAAATCCCAGGTTTCACTTCGGGGTAAAGAAGTTATCAAATCTGATTTCTCTCTCCAACTACCTTCTTAATTCCTCGAAGGCAAGAATTATCTTTGTCTACTAGGTGAATAAAGATAAATAAAGTTGCTAGTTTTTGGTAGTTTTAGCACGTGATCAGATAATTTGTTCAGAGTATGTGAAATTTATACTTAGAATGTATTTAGCCATATTTTTTAAATAAGTCTTGAATATTGTTCAAATATTACCTTAAGCTGTTACACTTGCTACATGGTTCGCATAATCCTAGGTGATTGTTAAAATGCTTTATGTTTCATGGTTGTTATATACGTGCAGATTTATTGTAACATTTAAAGACATGTATTTTATAACTAATGCTTTTTATGTACACTTTGATAGTTTCTGCTTAGAGCCTCTCCTTTTTTTTTTTTTTATTAAGGATTGGAAAGAAAAATTAGACTTCTTTTAGCTTGTTTAATTGAACAGACGTGTCAACATATCATTAATGTGGGCTTCTCCATTTCTAACACAAACACACGTCACTTTACATTTAACTTTAGACTAGTAGGGTTGCTTGTTAAGTGTAATGCTAGTGATCTAGGATGACGATCTGCAGGAATAGTAATACTCTGTATATATGTATAGATTTGTTTTGGTTATTGCATGTATGTTTTTTTACTTCTTCTACTAAGGTGTTGGGGTGGTTAGGCACCGGGGTCTATCAGAGGAAGTGTTTTGTTAAGAAGTTTTTTGCTACCTCTACAGTTATACTTTATTTTCTCTCAAATTATGTACCTTTACTCTTATATTCGCACCTCACCCTGTTTAAGCTTTGTATAATATATTCTCAGCTTTCAATATCACACTCTGTTTACTCAACTATCTCTCAACTCAAGTTTTCTTCACTAATTCAACCTATTAGTCTGTCTCCATGAGCTGGACTATTGATAGCTGGAATGTCAAAGGACTACAAAATCCTGCCAAAAGAAATTTACTACTTCACCTTATCTTCAAATCTCAGGCCAATGTATGCTTCCTACAAGAGACACACTTGTCAAAAGAGAGTTGGGACAAATTTTCCTCCAAGAAATGGATTAGAACCATTATAGCAGATGGGGATAGTACAAACTCTAAGGGAGTAGCCATCATAATTAAGAATCAATTTCAGGATTCCATAAACCTAGTCAAATCCGACAAACATGGCAGGTGGTGCTATTTTACTTCTACTCTCCTGGCACAACTAATCCAGTTCTTTTTCTTAACCTTTATGGACCTTGCTCTCAACAACACACCTTCATTCTTGAAATCTATAATATTCTCAGTTCGTTTCCAAACTATCTCTATATAATAGGTGGTGATTGGAACGCTGTAATCAACCCTAACTTAGACCGTACCAGTAACTCGTTATCATATAACTTTCAAGCCTCGGTAGCTTTAGAAGAACTTATTTCAGACTTTTACCTTATCGACACTATTGCTTTTAGTAACATCTTAACTAAGGACAATCTATACACCTTTTACTCTAACTGCCACAAATCTTGGTCACGTCTTGACTTTTTTCTAGTCTCCAATTTTTTCTCTAAGTTTAACAACACTTTCAGTAGTGAACCGAGATTCCTTTCTGACCATGCAAGAATTTCCTTTAAAACTATATTTACGCGCACTGCTTTTTCCTACTCTAACTGGTCTCTTAATAACAATCTTTTACATAGCAAGGAGATTCTAAACAAAATTAACAATACACTCACTGACCTCTATTCTAATCTTGAAAATTCCAACATAACACCTGATAAACAATGGGCAGCGTGCAAGGCAGAATTAAGAGGATTTCTAATCAGTAAAGCCTCATTCTTCAAAAAACTCAGTAAAAAAAAAGAATCTGCCCTACTCATTACCCTGGCATCTCTTGAAAAAAAACAGAGAACACACCCTGACTCAAAATTAGAAGATTTAATTAAAACAACACGTAAAGAATTACTTGATTTACACTCTCATAACTACTCCCTTCACGAACAAAGACTTATTGCTACTTACTCTGAATGGGCACAAATTCCCTCGAGAACTTTAGCTAGAATACTTAAAAATAACAATGGTGCTGCCAAAATCTCTATCCTTCTATATAAGGATAAACTTTACAAATCTGATTCTGAAATAATTCAACTTTTTCATGATCTTTATTCTGATATCTATAGCAAAAATGACCAAAATTCCTTAAACCCCCAAATAGAAATCTTTCTCAACTCAATTGCTGCCCCTTCCCTTAATTCAGATCAGGTGTCCTTATTATCCGCTCCGTTTAATATTCAAGAGATTCAAAATGTCATTAATAATCTCAAATTAGGCAAATCCCCTGGCCCAGATGGGTTTACCACTAACTTCTTTAAAACTTTTAGCTTAAAGATCGCCCCTATTCTTCTTAAGATATTCAACTTTATTATAAGAAATGGAATTACTGACCTGCACTGGAATATATCTAAAAGCGATTTTAATTTTAAAAATAATCATGACAAAACAGACCCTCACAGTTACAGACCCATCTCGCTTATCAATGTAGATATTAAAATATTTGCAGCTGTTCTGGCCAACAGACTCAAACAGATAATGCCACATATAATTTCTCAGGATCAAGCTGGTTTCATGAGCAACAGACATACATGGGATAATACTTTAACTCTAGACTCACTAATACATTTTACTAAAAGAGATAAAAATCCTTTGTACGCCTTGACTCTTGATGCCTCAAAAGCGTTCGACAGAGTAAACTGGGTCTTCTTATTCTCCACCATGACTCACTTCAATATCCCTAAAACATTTATAGATATGATTAGAATTCTTTATACAAACTCTTATACTTCCTTATATATTAATAAAAAAAGCTCTAACACGATTATGATTACTAATGGAACAAGACAAGGATGCCCACTCTCTCCTTTCCTGTTTAATATATTTATTGAACCTTTCTTCTTATATATTGTTCAGAATACACACCACACTATCCCCAGAATTCTGAATACACAAGTTGCCTTATCGGCCTTCGCCGATGATCTAAATTTATACTTTCAGTATCCCAATTCTGACCTACCAAAAATTATAAATGCAATTAACAACTTCTCTAGTGTCTCTAGCCTCCAAATTAATAAGAAAAAAATCATTTATTCTCCCAATTAACCCTGACGCTCATAAACCTTTTTTTTTCCCAGAATCCTCCTTTCATATCTCATATAGTATCAAATATCTCGGCATTAATTTTGAACACAACCAAGCCTCTGCTCTTCAAAACAATTTACTAAAATCCTGGGCTACTATTTGCCAAGATCTACAAAGATGGAAACTTCTTAATCTAGCTTTTCTATCTAAAGTAGCCATTGTGAAGATGAATGTTCTACCGAGACTTCTTTATCAATTTAATGCTACCAATATAATGATATCAAATAATCTCTTCCTTAAATTTAACAATAACATCGCAAAATTTCTCTGGTTTCCCAAGAGAGTTAGGATCTCATACTCTAAACTTACTCTCCCCAAAGAGAAAGGAGGAGTGGGCCTTCCAAATTTTCATTTATATTACACGATTATCTGCTCAAACAGGTTATTGTCCATTTCATACATGGATCCTAATCCACTCAGCCATACTCCTGCCTGGTTGAAGATATGGCACCGTCATGTCACCTCCAACAAAATCAACCCGAAAGCTATCCCATTTCTTTCCCATTCCTCTCTATATGACTCCAAATTACTCCCCTTACTGAAGCATAAAATTAGGTTATTTCAAAAATTGATCAAGGACATTAACCTTGAAAACATTCTCCCCCTTCTACAACCACTACACCTGAATCCAAATATTAAAATTAACAACAATATGTTTGATCTCTCTAAGTTCTCCCTTATCAAGGACTTTACAGTTTGGGACCTCCTTAAACATAAGTCCCTATCGATCACAGAACTACGTGCATCCCTCAAGGCCAATAACAAATACACAGTTATCCTTCGTCAACTACGTGAAACCATCTCCTCTCAAGTTGTCTACACTACACCTGATTCTTTGGGAATCAATAAAATATCTGAAATTATCTCTACACTTTTAAATCCCAAAAAAACTGTCTCTTCCTCTTACAATATACTTAAACCATTATTAGATAATAATAATTGCCTTTTCTCCACCTTCTGGGACAATATAGGTTCTCCCATTACGGAAGATCAAAAACTTTTAGCCATAAAAACCACCCTTGAACTTGCTCCCTTCAAAAAATTATTATATACCCAATTGATGTTAAATAACAATGCGTATCATTCACCTGTAATTCTCAACAAATTTAATCCTAACAACTCCGCTGCTTGTTCTTGTTGCCCTTGCTTGAGAGCAGATCTTCATATTATGTGGCACTGTAATCATTCCTATAAACTATGGTGTTCTCTCAAAGTGCGACTAAAAAAGATGGGTTACTATAACTCCACTCTCTCTTGGCAAACAGCCATACTGAATATTCCCCTTTCCAAAATGCCTAAACTTCACCTTCACATTCTCATCACTCTCTGCTCTTTAATCAAACTCTACATCACTTATAACTGGATAGATCGCACAAAATTGTCATGGCAGGGTTTCAAAGAGATGGCATTAAAATATATATCAGCTCAAAAATTCATTATCAATGGTCCTAGAAAGAAAGCCTACTTCGCCAATCTATGGAATTGCCTATTAGATGTAATTCTAGGTGACTAATACCTTGTTCATTTCATATGTGACATTCCTCTGCAATTTCTTGTTCTATCTATCTTCCACTACTAATTTTTACCCAACGGGGTGTTTATATCTTTCTTTGTCTTACCTCTTTAATTCTCTCTTTTGATACTGCTCTTATACATTTAGGTAGCATGGGGTTTCCTTTTTTTGTTTTTGTAAATAATGTATCTTTTTTTTTTTCCTTTTCTTTTTTAGTGGTCTTCAATGCCTCCAGTAGATTTATATTTCACCTAATGTCTCTTATTTTAGAATTGTATTCTAGTACTGTCTGTAATTCTTTATTCAGGTTCATCCACATGGTTATCAACCTAGAATGTTTTGTATCTCTATTCTGTTTGCATTGAATTTACTTTGAAAACAATAAAAAAAATTATTTGAAAAAAAAATAAAAATCGCTATCAGATTCTTTTAAAACAACTGACATCTGTAAATATTTGTGAATACATTTCTAAAAAAATAGATGCTGATACCAAATTATTTGTAATAAAAATCTCATTTAAAGAATATTTAAAAGCTTTGTATTTAAATATACATTCCTTAGGGATACATCATTTTACAAAAACAGTAAATAAAATGCCATCTAGTGGCCATTGCTTGAATTAAATCTTGTATGCAACTAAAAAAGACTCAAAAGAAATATAATTAACCTAGTCCTTGTTATTTTATGGTTTTCATATAACATCTATTCTACACCATCTCCATTATAAATCGGAGAAATTCTTAATATTAAAACCTTAAAACATAATGTATAGGTGGCAGTCAATAAATATTTGTGAAACAGGATTTTTTTTAAAAAGAAAACATTTATAATTTAGCTGCTCTTAATTTTAAAATAGGTACTATACTTATGTATTCATTTAAGCCTGGGGGTTTATAGGCTTCTAGTGACATTTGCCACCGCAACTCTCGATACTCTAATCTTTCTTCCCAGGGCCCCCCTCTTATATCTTTTTCTGTATGTTCTAATACAGTGAAAATAAAACTGGATTTCTCGCATACTTTGCTGTGCTTATACAACGCGTTGGTCTCTTTACAGTTCTTAATGTCGTTTAAGTGCTCAAAAATTCTTCTTTTTAATTTCCTTTCAGTTTTCCCTATATAGAAGGAATGGCATTCTTTACAAATAGTTAAATATACCAACCCTGTGGAATCACAGTTGTAAAAATGCTTATCATTGACTATAACCTTGTTTCTACTATTAATGTAGGTGGTATTACTATTTGAAATATTTACACATTGGGCACACCTACCACATTTGTAGGTGCCTTTTCTCCTTCTATCATGTGGGCCCAAGGAATTCTTGTTTTCTAATAGATTTTTTATACTCAAAGAATTTTTGTACACTATTTTAAGGGTATTATTACCCCCTAAGTCTAGTTCCGTTAATTCAATAAATCTATCCCATTCTTTGTTAAAAATCTTTTTTATTTTATTATTGATTGTGTTATATTCCAAAGTCAAGGCCAACTCAAAATTTTCCTGTTTGTTATCATGGTTCTGTCCAATTGTGTTGCCAATCTCCTTCTCTTTTCTAACTATAGGGGCAAGTCTGGTTTCCCTACCTGCAACAACCTCTTCTCTGATTTCCTTAATAAAGTTACTAGGGTAACCCCTTTCTTTGAACATACTCTCCAACAGGTCGCATTCCGTACAAAAGTCCTGTTCATTACTGGTCATTCTACTTCCTCTCATGAACTGCCCCTTTATTATATTCTTTTTTACATGTATAGGGTGAGCACTATCAAAGTGAAGGAAGGAATTACAGTACGTGACTTTCCTATATATTTTGGTTTCTAAGTATCCTTGGTCTTTATATATTTCAAGATCCAAGTATTGTACCATATTATATGTCACCTTATAGGTGAATTTCAAAAAAATTACACATGTTGTTAAGATATAATAAAAAATCATTCAATTTTTCTTCTCCCCCATTCCAAAATATAATTATGTCGTCCAGAAACCTGCGATAAGTTGTCAAATAAGGTTTAAATTCACTTTCCAGTACATATTTTTGCTCCCATTTGGATAACACCAGGTTTGCATAGGTTGGGGCGCAGGCCGCCCCCATAGCTACTCCCTGAACTTGTTTAAAAAATTCTCCATTAAAGAACAAGAAGATGTTAAGTTGTCAATCTCGCCTTCCTTCTTGCTGGATGGGTTCGGAGCCGATCCTCGGCTCTGACTCGGCACTTGCTTAGCTTGAGAACTCCTTTTACCAGCTCGAGGCAACCCTATATCCCATGATGCAAGGCGGGACTACCTCAGATCTCGTTTGGTAGCTAACATACCCTGCTAAGGAAAAACCTAGTAGAACTAGGAAAACAAAAAACTCCTAACAAATGACTCTTCTACTGAAGACTCAGGAGGGAACAACCTGAGAAGAGGAAACTCTTCAAGATCTGTCCAGGCCAGGGGGATGGAGGGAGGGACGCAAGAAAGAAGGCGAGAGAAGACAACTAACATGGAACGTTATGGTAGGTACATAACTTCTAATTATTGTGTAAAACCATTTCCATAAGCCATTTGCTAACTATCTTGTCATTGTGAGTTATATTCCCATCTTCAAACACTGCTTCTTCAAACATTTCCAAACCTTCCCCGTGTGGGATGGATGGAAAAAGATCTATTACATCAATAGTTACAAAAATGAGATCATCTATCTCAGTTATGTCCACAATAGTTCGTAGTAGGTCCCATGAATCTTTCAAAATATGCACTTTTTGCAACCATGTCTTTTCAGTTTTGTTATCCACAAACATAGCTAGGGCATTAGTTTTGGACCCATTAGCTGCAACTATTGGCCTTAAAGGGGGGTCAGCTTCATTTTTATGTATTTTGGGGATCCCGAAGATGGAAGGAACTTTAGGTTTATCTACCTTTAAAAAATTATAAGTTTCCAAATTAATCAGTCCTTCCACCATTATGTCATATAAATTCATGTCAATCCTGTTGTATGCCACATTTATCTCATTTTTTGACACTGATTCATATTTGTTCTCATCCCACAATATCTTATACATTCTACTGTCATATTCGATGTTTTCCATAATAACAATTCCTCCCCCTTTTATCAGGCTTCATAACTCTTATGTTTCTATCTTTTTTCAGACTGCTTAAAATGTCTTTCTCCTGGTGGTTTAAATTATTGTCATGTAGGAAACCATTTTGTTCAACTTTCCTAATTTCTTTCTCTATTACCTTTTCAAAGTTCTTTAGTTGGGGGTGTAAAGGTGGATTGTACGTGGACCTCCGTCTTAGTATTGAATCACTCTCCTTTCCATTATTATGGAAAAGGATTTTTAGATTGACCTTCCTTAAAAATACTTTTAAATCTAACAATGATTTCACCACATTCCCTTTAGTGGATGGGATAAATTTCAGGCCCTTGGAAAATAAGCTAAAATGTCCTTTTTCTAATTGTATAGAGCTAAAATTATAAATGTTAAAATGATTATAAGTCCACTTGTTACTTTCTTTAATAATCTCGTCACTTATGGGAGGGATTGGGGTGGGTGGGGATGAATGAAGGGACATCAATAGTTCCTCCTCCCCCTCCCTCTCCCTCTTCTCCCCCCTCTCCAATAAAAATTTCCCTCTCTATCTCCATATTTGTTAAAAATTCTCTCGGATCTCCTAAGAGGGGGAAATTCTTCTTCATTAAATATGTTGTCTTCATGTGTCTCCTGATTGTCTAGTGGGTCCCTAGTGTCATTATTTCCAGATTTATCAAAGTTACCCCTTACTCTATTTCTGGAGGGAGGGTTAGGGTAACAAATCTTGCATTTATACTCATTTAAATCATGTTCCATCTTTTTATATTTCCTTTGAATTAAATCATCCATATTTTTGTCTATTTCCTTTCTCATATTAAAGTATTTAACTTTTTCTTCTTCTATGGTAAATAACAAATCATTCGTGATGGTTTTGTCTAGAGCTTCTATTTCTTTTAAAAGCTCTTCCTGAACCCGGATGTTTTCTTTAACCATCAATTTTAACATTTCAATACCACTTTTATTAAATAAATCCAATAATTCTAGATGAAAATTAGACCCAGTTATGACACTGTTGGGGTATTTGTAAAAGCGTAAGCCTTTAGGCACTATCTCTTTCAGAATACATTCCCTTAAATATGTGTTTTCCACATTCAAAGCCCTATATTTACTCATTAATTTATACAAGATATTTAAGTTATCCTTAAATGTAAAGTCATTATTATTAGCAACTTTCAAGTTCCCGTGTTCGTTAAATGTAATTTGGCGTTTTAGCCACCCATTTAAGTCCTTGAATGGAGAGACAGTACCTTTGGTGTTATTCGTGCCATGGGATTTGTTGATAGATGGATGATCTCATTTTTGTAACTATTGACGTAATAGATCTTTTTCCATCCATCCCACATGGGGAAGGTTTGGAAATGTTTGAAGAAGCAGTGTTTGAAGATGGGAATATAACTCACAATGACAAGATAGTTAGCAAATGGCTTATGGAAATGGTTTTACACAATAACTTCTTGTTCTTTAATGGAGAATTTTTTAAACAAGTTCAGGGAGTAGCTATGGGGGCGGCCTGTGCCCCAACCTATGCAAACCTGGTGTTATCCAAATGGGAGCAAAAATATGTACTGGAAAGTGAATTTAAACCTTATTTGACAACTTATTGCAGGTTTCTGGACGACATAATTATATTTTGGAATGGGGGAGAAGAAAAATTGAATGATTTTTTATTATATCTTAACAACACGTGTAATTTTTTGAAATTCACCTATAAGGTGACATATAATATGGTACAATACTTGGATCTTGAAATATATAAAGACCAAGGATACTTAGAAACCAAAATATATAGGAAAGTCACGTACTGTAATTCCTTCCTTCACTTTGATAGTGCTCACCCTATACATGTAAAAAAGAATATAATAAAGGGGCAGTTCGTGAGAGGAAGTAGAATGACCAGTAATGAACAGGACTTTTGTACGGAATGCAACCTGTTGGAGAGTATGTTCAAAGAAAAGGGTTACCCTAGTAACTTTATTAAGGAAATCAGAGAAGAGGTTGTTGCAGGTAGGGAAACCAGATTTGCCCCTATAGTTAGAAAAGAGAAGGAGATTGGCAACACAATTGGACTGAACCATGATAACAAACAGGAAAATTTTGAGTTGGCCTTGACTTTGGAATATAACACAATCAATAATAAAATAAAAAAGATTTTTAACAAAGAATGGGATAGATTTATTGAATTAACGGAACTAGACTTAGGGGGTAATAATACCCTTAAAATAGTGTATAAAAATTCTTTGAGTATAAAAAATCTATTAGAAAACAAGAATTCCTTGGGCCCACATGATAGAAGGAGAAAAGGCACCTACAAATGTGGTAGGTGTGCCCAATGTGTAAATATTTTAAATAGTAATACCACCTACATTAATAGTAGAAACAAGGTTATAGTCAATGATAAGCATTTTTACAACTGTGATTCCACAGGGTTGGTATATTTAACTATTTGTAAAGAATGCCATTCCTTCTATATAGGGAAAACTGAAAGGAAATTAAAAAGAAGAATTTTTGAGCACTTAAACGACATTAAGAACTGTAAAGAGACCAACGCGTTGTATAAGCACAGCAAAGTATGTGAGAAATTCAGTTTTATTTTCACTGTATTAGAACATACAGAAAAAGATATAAGAGGGGGGCCCTGGGAAGAAAGATTAGAGTATCGAGAGTTGTGGTGGCAAATGTCACTAGAAGCCTATAAACCCCCAGGCTTAAATGAATACATAAGTATAGTACCTATTTTAAAATTAAGAGCAGCTAAATTATAAATGTTTTCTTTTTTAAAAAATCCTGTTTCACAAATATTTATTGACTGCCACCTATACATTATGTTTTAAGGTTTTAATATTAAGAATTTCTCCGATTTATAATGGAGATGGTGAAGAATAGATGTTATATGAAAACCATAAAATAACAAAGACTAGGTTAATTATATTTCTTTTGAGTCTTTTTTAGTTGCATACAAGATTTAATTCAAGTAATGGCCACTAGATGGCATTTTATTTACTGTTTTTGTAAAATGATGTATTCCTAAGGAATGTATATTTAAATACAAAGCTTTTAAATATTCTTTAAATGAGATTTTTATTACAAATAATTTGGTATCAGCATCTATTTTTTAGAAATGTATTCACAAATATTTACAGATGTCAGTTGTTTTAAAAGAATCTGATAGCGATTTTTAAAGTGTGCAAACAAAGTATTTTAACTAATTAATTAATTTATTGAATTATTGAATTAATGTATTATAAAAGGAAAGGTTGGGGTTTTGGTAGTTATCTGATGAAGTCTGTAATAGGACGAAAACGTATGTGGTGAAAAACGTTAATGTGGATTTATTTTTACTGTTCCTGTTCGTGGTATTGACTTTTTGGAGAGTTTGATTATTAAATTTGGTGTTTCCTGCACAAGCAAATACTTTCTGGTTTTTCCATTTCTTTGGATTTCTTGGTTACATTGCACAGTTGTTGTTTCGATGTTTGCTTTTAGCTCTTCTTGGAGTTCATGTAGGACACAGCCCGGGACACTGTCTGATCCCATTGATGCTGTGTTTTTTGCTTTGGAGAGGGCGGCTCTTACCTGAGCATCTGAGATGTCAGGGGGGGGGGCAGCACTCTGCTGGGATAGATATTTGCCCTTTTGGTGTGGGGGGGGGGAGAGACGTTTGCGCTGAACCTGTCAGCTAGGATGTTGGCAATGTCTGTGGGTTCGGTGTTTCTTTTGTCATTTGGGACTAATTCTGAGCATATATGGGAATTACCACCCATGTTCCTAACATAACTAAAGAAAGACTTATGATTATCCTTAGTGTCCTGTGCAATTTCCTCTCGAAGCTGGCCTTAGACAATTTTATGAGTGCCCGTAGTTGTTTGCTAATACTGATCAGTGATGCCTTCCCTTTTTGGGAATTTGCTCTATCATTCAGTAGCTTCCTCCTTCTATTGTATAGTTTGTTTATGGCTGGGGTCCACCAGACAGGACATCTGCCTTTGGAGGATCGGGTCTTGGTTTTATTTGGGTGTAGTGTCTGTGATTAGTTAGCACTGGCATATATGACTGCTCACGTGGACAAATGCCAGGTAAGTCATATGCAATGTGTCACAGGCAACGTACATGTGAACAGGACAAACAGTGACGTTCTGTCAAGTGAGACATGGACATACATATAGTAAGCTATGCAGATGTCACTAGGAGTCCACAGAAGCTCTGTATCTCTGCATTGCAGGTGGGATCAGTGTTCCAGGGTAACTGCAAGCAAACATGCATGCAAACAAAGCTACAGTAAGCAGGGCTGCATGTAGTCCATTGTACAACAAACAAGCTGTACCACTTCCACTAGGTAACAGTGCACATATGCAGGCACTATACACATGTACATGGAAACCCACAGGTCAGATGGCTAGGGCCCAGTCTCAGCGCACACAAGTGTACAGACCATGTACCGTCAGGATGTAAAATAACTGGATGGAAACCCAGGTGCTCATACCTGCAGTAATACACATGTCAAATAACAGACACTGAGGCTTTACTCAGTGGTTCCATACTTAGTAGGATGTATGCTACCTGGCCTGCCACCACAGTATCCCTGACATGTATGGGGACTCTCCCTCCTGTGACAGTTAGTTTTGTGTGTTGGGGCTGTCTAGCATGGTATGAGATGTGAGCTTACAGTGCTAGGGTGCTCCTGTGTGTCCTATACCAGTCGTGTAGTACTGCACACATATCAACATCCTCATACATCCGCATTGCAGAGTCCAGTGTGGGCAACATGCCACATGCAGTTTATATGTCCATCATTGCGTATCTATACTTTCATTACCTTATCCCCTGTGCTACCTATGTATGTAGCCTTCTGTTGACATCCTTACCACCAGTATGCCAGCATGTGCAGATGATGCACTATGGTACTTACCATGGGTGTAGACAACACTACATGACAATCATACCCTTACTGCATCAGGCATGCTGGGATATACCCACAATTATATCAGCACACAGTACTGTTAACAACATGATACTATTACTACACGTCTATGTAGTCACCCTGTGCATCAGCAACATGTTAACCTGTACCTGCACTGATGTTACAGATTGCAGGAGGTGGCACAGTTTCATCATATGCACAGGGTGTGAACTTGGTATGCCTGAGTCAGCCACCAATACCACCAATTGACATGTATGTGTATGTGTGTTGGTGAGGGACAGCAGTACAAGGTGGGGCAATGTTGATGCAGTGTGTGCGTGTATGCGGTAGCCCTAGGTGTTGTCAATTCGCATGTGTGTATGGATGCACACAGTTCCACCTCATGGCTGCCATATACTGGTGTTTGTGGACAGCCACAGACTGTACCTGCCAGGTCATACAGATCAGTGTCTCTGGCCACGGACACGGTACCTGTGCCTTGCAGGGGTGCTACGGACCATATCCGGTACCAACCCAGACTGGGTACTGTCATCAGAAACAGGTGTTCGTTGACTGGACACAGATCCTTGTCGGGCCTGGCCAGAGCCACGTGCACGTGGTCTCCTGGGGCGGTCTGATGACAGCACAGACCCAGCATTGCTGGGGCTGCTGCTGGCACTATGGGGGCGGCCGCGGCCCTGTTGTCATCCGCGACGACTGCCAGCTGCTGCTGTTGCTGGCATACACCCACATTGATGCCTCAACCGTCCCCCATCACCCTGGCTCATGGACATGTAGTTGTGGAACCGGTCTAATATGTCCCCACAACATCTGTCTATGACATCGGTGAAATTACAGATGGCAGCCGCAATGTCACGCATACTGTCAGTCATGGCTGTGCGACATGCTGTCAGCTCCCTCAGACCCTGTCTGGTGTACCGTTCCATATGTGACTGTGCCTGCATGACAGCCCGAAACATAGCTGAGGTTGTAAGACCTCTGTGGGCATGTCTGACAGGGGCAGTACGCCCACAGATGCTCCCACGAGAACCCCTGGACATCTGTCTGTGTGGTACCATCTCAGGGCCATGCCCATGGCTGCTGTGTGGGGACGCATGTGCCACAGATACCACATTACCGTAGTCAATGCCCACTGTATCCTCTCCATCACCTAGGGACATTGGTGACAAAGGGTGTATTGGCAGGATAACTGTGCGCATTGATGGGGTTGACAGCTATGTACTGTCAGTTGGCTGACCAATGACAGACCCTGGCATACCTTCCTGTGCCATTACACAGATGTCATCATTATCAGTACTCATGGCACCTGATTCAGGTTCCCTACTGCATGACACCAGAGCAGCACCAGAACCTGTGGGAGGGAAACACAGTTTACAATGTCTACACAATATTACCAGTGATGCATACATCCACACATGCACAGGTCCACACATGCACAGGTCCACACATGCACAGGTGCACAGGTGCACACATGCACAGGTGCACACATGCACACAGTTGCACACATGCACACAGTTGCACACTACTCAGTATACGAGATATCAACACACAGACACAGACGCACCTGCATGCATACACAGAGCACTACTCAGTGAGCCTAATATTACTATTACTATCAAGACTATTAAAGGTATTGTTAATACACACTCACCAGCATGGATAGGCTGCATTGCTGTTACACCGGAGGGACCTGCAGAAGTGAGGAAACTAATGTCAGTGGGCACAACTGTGCCATTGTTACTGAGTATGATACAGGTCAGTAGTACAGCAGTCGCCTTTCACAGGTCAGCTGCTGATATTGAGAATATCACACTTGCACATTAAATACTATGATGACAGCTACAAAACAAGGACACACCTCACACATGCATTAACTACCAGTGTACACAACAGTTAACTATACATATGGCATATTACCTGCACGCTCGTAATCTTGCTGCTGCGTGGCTCCAGCCTCCATCATAATGCATGTCTGCTGCTGCTGTTGTTGTTGGCGGGCTGGAGCCACAACACTTATGAGTAGTCCCTCCAGTCTGGTGAGTGGGGGATGTGTAGCCACCCCACCACCTGTGGCAACCTGTTGCCTGTGGATATCCGATGCACGCTGACGGACATTTCTGATTAAATCACTGCAGTGATGTCGTACCTGCTCATATGTCCTATTATGCGTGCCTATGTCATTTGCCCGACGGACCAGGTCTTGCCACAGTGCAGCCCTCTACTGCTGATTCTGGCTGGTGCGGGAAAAGAGTATTGCATAATCCCGCACCAGGCTCTGGTGTATCTCCTCATCCTCAGCTGCTGAGTAAGCTGGATTGCGCTGGTGAGCCATAGTCCTGTAAAAGGAAATAACAGGATATCAGCTAAATATGTCAGCAGAATTTGGCACACATACTACACATGCTACTCTACTGTTGTGATACAACATATCTCACATATATAGCATCTGTCTGTCTATTGGTGGATACACATGTAAATGACCAGGTATCAGTGCTCAGCCAACAACTGTGCAACAGTACCTGGCACACAACATATGACATACTACCAAACCCCAGCAGTCAGAACACTGATTCAGGTCCAAAGCACCTCCTCACTCTGGTTGGTTGTATCGAGGTACTGTATGGGGTACATCAACAACTACTGTGAGCTGACCACAAACGAATTGCCCTGGATATACATATCCCACCTCCACCACCAGCACAAACGACTATAGTGAATAACATTTCAAATGCAAACGTTACACTTTGTTACAGTGACATGGTATCCTTTCAGCCCACTGGGCCAGTGGAAGACACAACCCACAATGCTGACCCCTTCACAAATTATTTCTACGGACATCTCCAAGAATGCATGGATCATGCAATCCCATTTAAGACCAAGACACTCTCCACAAAGGGACAGCATCCTGTCTGGTGGACCCCAGCCATAGACAGGTTGTATAACAAAAGATGGAAGCTACTGCAAGACAGAGCATAATTCCATACAGGGAAGACATGTCTGATCAGCACTAGTAAGGAGCTATTTTCTCACATACAAACATCCATGGGCAACTTTGAGAGGGAAATCAACAGGGACACTACAGATAACCACAAGGCCTTCTTCAGTTATGTTAGCAACCTGGTCAGAAACCCTCCACTATGCTCATAGTTAGTACACAACAACAAATAATTCCCTGAACCCACAGATATTGGCAACATTGTGGCAGACAGGTTCAGTGCAGGTTTCCTCCCTCCCTCTCCCCCAAAATAAGACATACTTATCCCAGCTGACTGTAACCTCCCTGTCATCACAGATGTCCAGGTGAGAGCTGCCCTCAGGAAAGCACGATGCACAACATGAATGGGACCTGATGGTATCCCTAGTTGCATGCTACATGAACTCCAAGAGGAGCTAAACACACATATAGAAGTGCTATGCAACACTAGCCTGACTACAGGATATGTACCTGTACACTGGCGCACAGCAGCATTAGTTCCACTACAACAAAGGAGGCACTTCTACATACCACTACAATACAACACAATACAGTACATTGCAATACAATACAATATGCTATTGCCCCTGGGACTACAGCAGCATACTGTTCTGCTACCCTGACCATTGTGACACGTGATGTGATGGTACCTGCTGCTGTCAAACAGTTACACAGGGTGACTCATATGGCATATTACCTATCTGACTAACATTCAGCAGGGGTATGTATGACATGTACTCATGGGGAGTCTTGCTTCTTAACGCTGTGTGGTATATTGCAGGGTATGTCTTATCTGTGGGTAGGAACCTGTACCTCCACCATGTGCTCTCTATTGCAGTGTCACGGACGACACACAGCAGTCATTTAGGTTGTGGATGGTGTGAGGTGTTACTATGGTTGTTGGACATCTGTTATGGGTGTGACTTAAGTATGTAAATCCAGGAGTTGTAACCTCTATGTGGGCAGTATGTGTGTACTCTGTGGTGTTGTCAGTCACTGTGCATTGGTAATATGTTTGAGTGCATTGTCACAGTGTTGTACATGTCACTGTGTCCTTCTCCATATCTGTAGCTGTCATGTGAGGTACATACCGTGGCAGCCATTATGTGGTGTGGAGGGGTACACTGACCTACATGTCCGTAGCTGACACACCATGTCTGGTGACACACCATGTGCAGGTATTCCAGGAATAGTGTGCCACTGTGAATATCACTGGGGGGACTATTGTACACATTTATGACCCTGTTCACCCCTGACACATGCAGTGGTGGACAGCCAATCACATATCTGGTGGTTACTGGTGTAGGTGATTTGAAATGGGGTATGGTACTTCAGTTTTGACACTGGTGTTCACTCCATGCCTTTGTCACCAGGCACCTGTTGCACTACATCTGTACACATGTGCCTCACTCAGAATACATATACATCTCTCTCTCTATATATATATACATATATATATATATATATATATATATATATATATATATGTATATAGATATATATATGTATATAGATATATCTATATGTGTGTATATATATATATATATATATATATATATATATATATATATATATATATATATATATATGTCTGTATACATATACACATATATATATTGATGAACATATATTGCTATAGATATGGAGAGAGGGGGGTGACAGAGGGGGGTGAGAGTGACAGAGGGGGTGGGACAGGGGGAGTGTGAGATCGTCATATACAGTCATACCTGTAGATAGTCAGATCTGTCTGTCTATGCATATGTATCTACATATATCTATATCTGTATATGTGTTTTACATATATATGTTTGTATATATTCTATCTATCTACATCTGTCTATGTATTCCTACATCTCTCTCTATGTATGTATACATATATGCATATTTTATATATATATATATATATATATATATATATATATATATATATATACATACACATACATACATACATACATATATTGACATACGTACATATCCATATGATAGATAGGTATATCAACATGTTTGTTTACAAAACTGTATACACACACTAACATACTGCTAAACATACATAACTGTGAAACCTACTTTGTACATTGCACTACAACCTACATTGATATGTGCACATAGATGCTCTCACATACAAATGTATGTACAGCCTTCACTGATAGTTGCTGTATGTCCCCTGCCCTTTGCACATCTTCATATACATATGGATACAGACCAATGACACATATGGAGGGTCACAGTATGTAGACTTTTATAGTATTACTTTACATTACCTGTGTTTGTCACCACTGCTTATGTTGCCGTCTGGTTTTGTGTCCTGCTGCTCCACTTGCCAGTTGTCAGCTTTCAGGTGGTTGTTGCTGACTAGTTTTGTTTGTGTATGTTTAATTTTTTTTTCTCTCTGTCTCTCTCTCTCTGTCTCTCCCTACCTCCACAGGGTGCAATGAAAGTATTGCATGTGTGGACTGAGAGTACAGCATGCTTTTGTAGGTATCTGCATATGTCCATGTGATGGCCTCTGCACCAATTGTTAGCCAGCATTTGCTAATTGCATGCAGCCAGTTGTGTACTGATTGCAGTTCTCACTGTGATTTCAGGACAGTGCTATAAAAAGTTATGTGAGATAGGCGTAGCCCTTTCAGATTTTAAGGGCAGGGACCATGCTGGTATGCTGTGGACACTGTTCTGTGAGTGTAAAGGTTAGTATCTCTCTCATATTTCTGGCTGTGTTGTAGATTAACATTTCTCCATTCATTTCTCCAGTTTCCTGTACTAAGTGTGTATGTACACTGACACCTAAGACTACTACTACTGTTAATGTGGGTGTGTGCACTTTCCTGTGGGACATGTGGTGTAACTGGTGTATAGCAGTGGCTCTTGCACTTCGTTGCTATGGCTTCAATATTTGCTCTTTACAGTCACTACTTGTATGCCTGCTAGGTGTCTTGACTGTAGTGTGTTGCTGTGGATTTTCTATTTTCCATGTACATTCACACCTTGGAATGTTTGCTATATCTGCTAGGGTGTTACTGCATGCAGTGTGGTCTGGCCATGGTGTGGGCCTTGACATCTATTAGGGTATTTGAGTATGCTGCTGAGCAGGCTCCAAAGACTCTCAAGTGCATCAGTTATCTGCCTCATCAAATGGTACATATCAGTGGGGGTACACCCATTAAATTGTCTGGTATTCTGCAGTTGTGACTGTGGGATAGCATGAGCATATGTATTACTACACTATTTCTGCCGTGCAAGTGGTGCATACTTTCAGGACTTCATAGTTACCATTGCATGTGTTGTAACACCTTTCTGCCTACTGTTTGTACATTTCACATGGAGTCTGTGGGGCATCCCTGTAACTCAGTCACTGTTGCTATGTCTAGGCTCTTAACTATTCAAATATGGCAGTGTCAGACCTCTCAAGTGTACAGATATTTGCAGGTTGTCCACATTTCTGCCTCATATTTTGGTCAATATCTCATGAGCAGCTCTTTCTGGCAAATCACTCTGGGCTCAAGTCAGAATATAGCGACAAACATTTAAGTTTCAGACTTCATACCCTTCCAAACATCCAACAAAATGCAGAACCTGTTACTCACTGAACTAAGTTTGTTGTAACATTATTTGGAATGTGTCCCTGTTTTTGGCCCTTTGCTCCACATCTTTTACTACTTGGTCCGGATGTGTTCCTGTAAGAGGTTGTGGGGTATGGGCAGTGATTATCCTGCTGTGAGTATGTGTGTGGCTTGCAAGGTGCTACAGTGACATTATTACCTACTAGCTACCAACTAGCATGGCTGTTTCTGTTTGCACACTACTGTTATAGAAATCCACTAGATTTGACAGTAAATATACATGACATGCTTTGTGTACTACACATCCTATATTCCCTTTACATTCATTCCTACTATTACATGATATATTTATTGTAGCACAATGTTCTTATATAACAGTCATGTCTTAGTGATAAGTCATGCAGACTAGTGTTTCCAAGGTCCTGGGTGGGGGACTGACAGTGGGATTTTATTTTGCTTTTGAACAGACTACAGGACCTGTCATTCAGAGTGACTAAGGCACTTTTAAACAGTTGTAACCGGGTTAGTGCTGGTTTGCGCGGAGCTCACGCATGCGCACTGGCGTTCAGCTCCGCGCACACCCGCTTACAACTGCTTAAAAGTGCTTACTCTTGCACACACTCGCGCTATTTTCTTTGAAAGAAATGAAAATGGGGAGACAGGAAAGTGGTGAAAAAGGGGTCACAAAGAGGGTAAGACAGTAGGGAAACAAGCTTGGGTTTTGCAGGAGGGATGTAGGTAAGGCCCATAGCTGCCCATTTCTTCATCAGCAACAGCTGTGCATATGTTTGTAATTTGGTGTGACATTTGAAACCTTCCACCCCTGAGAGAGGTGTAAGGACAACGGTAATACTTGTTGTACAGCCAATTGTAATTGACAGTTTCCATGTCCAGCAGACATGTGCGAAATGGGCAGCTATGTATTAGGTGTAATTTTTTTGTGGGTACAGAGTGCCCTTTTTTTTTTTGTTTTTTCAGGTGAGAGTGGTATGTCAGGTAAAGGAAGTCGGTATAGCTGGGGAGGTAGGTTGGGTAGGTCAACAGACAAGACAAATAAGACGCATACAGCGGCGGTGTATGACACGTGTGGGGGGGGTTACACAATTGACGGGGACGGATGTTTGGATATCCAGAGCCCATGAGCCCACAGATGTTAACAGTGGAACGGATATCCCCACCCATGGGCAGTTGCCACTGTGCCTTCACTGCCCAGGACGGGGCTGTGCTGGGGGCTGTGTAGGCCGGGCAGCAGGCATGCCCTTTAGTTGTGCCACCTGTGCCTCAAGCTGGTGTAGGGGCCCAAGAACAGCTTCCTGGATCTCCCTACGCACCACAGTCCGGACGCTACGGAGGGTGAGTGGTGGTTCTCCTCCGGCCACACTTGCAGAGGGGGGACGAGCCCCATCCCCTGCAGCGTTTCCACCTGCAGGTGGCACAGGGCCACCGGAGGAGGGTCCGGACTGGGCACTACTGCCAGGTGCACTCGCCAGCTGAGGTGGGAGAGTTGGGTCCGCTGGAACCCGCCTTCCCTGTCATCCTATGTTTTGCATTATGTCATGACAGTTTGGGTTAGTAACATACAATACCATTCACAATTAGTTGTAACAGCATGCATTAGTATTCCCATTAACCAAACACCCAGATATTCACACCATTGAGCAGCGAGCATAACACATGCATAATTTGAACAGCAAAACACAGTCCAACAACATGCAGGGTTGATTGATGGCAACAGGCCATCAGGTTTGGATGTATGAACAGGGCAGATGCATCAACGTACATGCAAATATGTATGACCCAACAGGACAAATGTCCAGGGGTGTTAATTGTGATTGCACATACCAATTTCACGTGGAATTGATTGTATGTGGTTATAGGGTAGGGTGAAGAAAATATAATTAACACCTTCAAATACCAATACATATGCTGTACATTTCTAATGGCTGCAGATATATACACACTACAGTTCTACCTACAGTTTCCTGTGTGATAACTACTTCAAGTTGGTGATAGGAATGTTACTGCTACATCAATATACATTTTCATTTTTTTCATACACATTCATATCTGGCTCTGTTCAGCTACATCATCCTGCTACATTTGCTTTATATAGCTATAGACAACTGTGGATGTTTGGTATTTCAGACAATCATACTATCTGCATATTGCAGACTGAGAGCAACATATCCAGATTTTGGGATACACATTCCAGCTGCAGGAACATTTTGAACACATTTCGCAGTTTGGTTCTGCTTGTCACATGCATTTCATTCTGTACTGACTGCAGTATACATTATTCAGGAGTTATTACTACTTTATTGGTGGATTCATAACTCTTTCTCACACTCTCTCACTTGTTTTATTTTTACAATTCAGGATGGTACTTACTTCTAAGCTTTATTGACATGTTTTACCTGTAGTTATTACAATCCTTTCCAACAGTCTAACTTCTGTCATGTTTCAGTATTTCAACAGGGATATATTTCACACATGTGTTTTGCTCATCTTCTGCAGCTTGTGTACTATTGTATTACAGGTGGGACACCTTTATTTCAGACATTTTCATTTTTCTGTTTGGATTATAGACTACAACACACTTTTGTAATCAAGCAATACTTGCAAACACTCTTACACTGTTACTTGCACATTTTATTACTTAGTGACTAAACTGCACTCTTTTGCTAACTGTCATACTTTTATATTTATTTACAGTTACAGGGAGAGGATTACTGACCTGCCTGGTGGCGCAACCGCACCAGCCTATCACCATAGGCTCTGCGGTTCACAGAACGGACACCTGCAGCTGTAATATAAATAAAGTAATATTGGAATACACATCTCCATAATATCAGCTAGGTTAATTTCTTACATACATAATTAGATGTAACTTACTCAGTAGTGGGGCGTTGGGCATTTGCCGGGCCTCCTGGATCCAAAGGTTCAGTTGGTCCTGCTTCCATCTCTTCAGGTCTGCATGGGGGTGACGGACCTGCTCACCAGTCCTTGGAATCCCTGTGGCACTGGTAAGATCATGAGCCAACCAATCCCACACCTCAGCCCTATATGCTCCCCACAGGACCTGGCCCTGCATGAGTTGGGCCTCATGATTGTGGACAAGGAGCCAAACCATATATTTGGACTCCTCAACGCCCCACCTCTGTGCTCGAAAGCAACTATCCTCACCTACTCCTGACATTCTGGCTGCAAGTTAGTTCTACAATCGGTTATGCTGTGTATTCCCGCCTTTGGGGCTTATATATGCCGTTTTTCCCGCACTTATCTGTGATTGGCCATTTTGGAATTGTATTAGCTTCACAAAACCTGCTTTGTCATGCTCCTCTTTCTATTCATTCCTATGTATTTGCTATTACTGCATTTCTAAGTACAGCTGTCATGGCTTAGTGGTTCAGTACCTTGACTATGGTGCATGGTATCCTGGGTTTGAACCTGGCCACTGCTTTTTATATTTTATGACTGTCTACACAGGCTAGGAGGTGTGTCTGTGTAAAGGCAGTTTTGTTACAGCTTGCTCAACGTTGCCCGTCGGTTAGCTTGTTGGCGCGGTGCGCAGCTCCGCGCAAACGGGTTACGCTGGTTTACGCTTCATTTGGCTGTCAGCACGCATATTACGCTCAGCTCAGCTAAGGGCACACAGTTTCAGTGTGTTAAACCACTGCTCACCTACGGGCACTCATTCTACACCTGTTAAACCACTGCTCACCTACAGGCACTCATTCTACACCTGTTAAACCACTGCTCACCTACGGGCACTCATTCTACACCTGTTAAACCACTGCTCACCTACGTGCACTCATTCTACACCTGTTAAACCACTGCTCACCTACGGGCAGATGCACTCAACTTGTTAAGCTGTAACTCAGCTATAGGCACATCTGGCATCTTTTATTATTTTGTTATCTCACATTTCTTCAAAATAAATGGCCCATTTCATTACATTTTACATAAAATATAATTTTATATGTGTACATCTATGTCAGGGACTTGTTACTTGCTTATTTCACTAAAAATAAAAATTGATGTTGGGGGGGCTCGAACCATGACTGCCTGCTCTTCAGTCGACGTCTCTACCGCTATGCTATTGCTTCTTGGCTTACTTTGCATATGTAGTTTTTATATGCTTTTCCACTGACTGCTAACTGTGGCTAAGCTACGGGCAAGCCCGCGCAAACGAGCGCACTCACGGGCAAACATCTTTACAATTTAAAAAAAATATAACATGTTCATTTATATAATTTTATGTTCATAGTCTGTGGGGGCATGTGTTGTGTGTTTATTCACATTTCCATGGACTCTGTCGTGGGGGTTTACTTTCGGCACTTTTACTCTTCTGGGAGCATGTCCGTTTGCAGGGCTCGGCCTACGGACACGCCCCCTGCTGTCTTCCACAGACCGTGTAAGCCTTAGGTGTGATTCAGCATGCCCTCATGCATATGCATGACATGCTGACGTCACACCATTTAACTGCAGCCTCCATGTAAGCCTTGTAACTCTTACACGGAGGCTTCGTGAATCCTGCCCCATGTGTTTTGAAAATGCAACTGGTTTGTTCAGCCTTTTCAGTTGCATCACCCTAGTTTTTCACACATTAAATTTTACCTGCCAGCTCTGAGCCAACTCTTTGAACTTACTATACCTCCTTTTGAGACTGCCCCCCATGACCACCATACCAGTCTGTTATTTAGTAAAAGGTTTTTTTTTTTTTTTTTTTTTTTTTTTAACTTAAAAAGTTATATGCTGTCAGCAGAGAGTGTACATTATTAGGTAACACATGCTGGTAAATGTATTTTGTAACGAGCTATGGTTTATGTTCTTTTCTTTTTCCAAGTTGTTCCCTTCCTGGGAATTTTCTTCTTGTTCTCACTATTTCATTACTTATTAGCTTTCATTCTAATTTGCAGTATTAAAAATACTTGGGAGTTCACAGTATACTTACTCTCCATCTTTTCTGTGTGGCTTTGGAGGTGTAAGTGAGTAAATAATAGCTATATTTTTTAAGATATTTTTTTCTGAAAAGTGCGCATATTTGTCATGTTTGGAACTGATAGTTTTTTTTCTTTTTAAGCATTTGATTGCATACATATATATATTCTTTTTAGGTCAGAAGACCTCACTTATGCAAGAAACAGAGCTATTGGAGTCTTTGCTGCAGGAAGTAGAACATCAGGTAAAAGACCATTACACTGCTCACCACACCTAAAAATTGTAGTTAAAATACATTTTCGCAGCATCTTTCATTTTTTCTTCAGTACATTTAGTTTTGGTGATGACAGAGGTGCTGACATGATACCATTTTACAGTCAAAGTATACGCTGGTAATGCAATATTATGTGGTCACTCAGTAGATTGTGGCTGAGAAAATTTGGTGCACTCCTGTCTATTCAGTGACTTGAGTACAGTGATTTCCTAATTTTTTTAACCATCTGTGGCAAGAGTCATTTTTTTTGATTTCAGGTATTTGTTTATTTTTTTGTTGGTGGTTATCTGTTATTTAAATGTATCCTTAAAATACTGGTATGTCAAGCTTGAAAATGTAAATAATTTTAGATGCTTTTGTTCAAGTGCAGAATTGTAGCTCCAAGCTAGAGTTTTTAGCTGAGGTGTCCGTGACTAATGCCTTGCATTTAAAAAGAATGAGCTGGCAGTCATTGCATAGTATGATACAGCCTTTTTATTGGTCCAGTAACTAAAATTAGTAATGTAATTAGCAAATTATGTTGATGGATTTTTCTCCTTACTCACCAACTTGATTCAGAGTATCCCTTGTATGATATAAACAAGATGATTTGATACATACCAGAAAGAAATGTGAAATCTAACATCTAGACCTTTTATTGGGTCTATGTTTGGGTTTATCCTTTCTTCCTTTCCATTTTGCCATTTTTTTCTTTAAATCTTCCATGTTCAGAAAGAAAGTGCCTCGTACTGCACTGCGCGAGCATGCCTATCCTATCAGCCCTACCTCATTCACAGGGTTTGGATCTCAGTCCTGGCATTCATTATGGGATGTGTACAAAATGAGTTACCTAAAGTGCCAGTCATCTACATCCTCATGTAGCTACCAGGACATGCACTAATAATGTCTGTACTGTGTGGGGGAGGACCATATATTGTAAAATACTGTCATAAGTGTCAGTATTTCAACTCAGACATCCATAGCTACTTTCAGACTTCTCTCTGGTTGCATTGTCCAGCAGATGGCAGCAAGTCAACATTTGAGGATGCTCAGCATAATGTTTATGGGAAGGGTGTATATGAAACCCAAGCTCTTTACTAAAGCACTATCACAAGGCAAAGGAATTCAAAGGTACATGTTATTCACACCTTATAGGTGGTAAACCCATTCTTGAGATGGCCTCAGAGCTTCTACGTATAGATCTTCCCCTAAACTAGTGAAGGCTGAAGACAGCATCATCCTCTGCTTCATTTGTTAACTAGGAGCCTGGTAAAGGTGCACCACTGGAAGCCACATTGGCATGGTGCAATTTGAGGTGAATGCATTGCGCCTCTCCTGGTCAGTTTTTTGAATCATGTCAACCATTGGTCAAATTGCTACTGTTTCCACAAAGGCAGATTCCCTCTATAATTATGTTCCTGAATGTGGGGGGGGATGCTGTTCTATCAACGTAGTACACATTTTAACCTGCTTTTCCTAGCACAGCACAGAACCCATTGATCAAAGCATTGTGCCACATTTTTGCTGAAAACAGAATCTAAATCATTGGACAACAGTAGGTGAGAGAGGCTTCTCTGTCAGACTGAGTCTTAGGTCTTTCAGCTGTTTGACATTTCTGTTCACTTACTAGTTCTCCTGCACAGATTAGGCACCGAAAAATATTTTAACTGTCCTTGTGTGTGGGATGTAGAAGAGTCTTTTAAAATTCAATTGTTATAGCAGCTAACAGCTGCCATTTAGTGTGTTGTAACTTTGATTGCACTGATGCATTGGCTAGGATAGTAAGCTAAAGCATGTGTCTGTACAGGATAGTCTTGCTGAGGTTCTGTTAAGAGCTCAAGCTGTCCATTCTGAATGCCCTTTTCAGGGGATAATTTATTTGGCTAGGCTTTACAGGGTTGGGTAGGTGACCATTTGAAGAAGGAAGGAGGCTTTTCCCACTATATAGAACCTCTGATTACTGCCTTCTTCCTTCCTAGAGAGCCACAAAGCTTCAGATGGTCTTATTTCATCTCGTTGCCAATAAAACCATCCAGGAGGTCACTGTGGCCCAACAGTCTCACTCCTGAGTGCCATGTCTGGCTGCAAAGGGGGGGGGGGGTTGGGGGAGTGTTCAGAGTTTGGCATTTCTTGAAGAATCCTTACAAAAGGATCAGGTCTTCTGCTGAGAAACTGTTGTCTTTGCAGATCTGTTGGGATAGATCGGGATTCTACTCCTGAAATGGTGCGTAGAACCTCTCCAAATGCTGGATTGAGAACAAAGGTTCTAGTCACTGCACATCTTGGTTCAAAAAAGGATATAAGACTTCTCTTCCATCATGCTTTACATCAGCGTCTGGATGATGGTTTTCCTAGAGACCTATGCCATTGCTGTCAGATGGTGACTTTACACTATTGCTGGACACGATGGATGTTTTTTAGCACATTTGTATCCGGGCTCTGCAGAGGAGATTTTTTTGATTCTGAGAGTCCCACTGTCAATGCATACTGCTGCCATTTGGCATAATTTCTTGTGCATGTTTGTCAGGATGCTAGCTAGTGCTGGTGGAGGCCTTGCAACAAAAGAATGCCCATGTGTTTCCCTGCTAGGAAAACTGGCTGCTGGTTGGTGGTCCTTTTGAGAAGACTGTCTGATTTTGTCCTTAAAGTGGACAGACTCGTTGTAGACTGTTTGAGTGATTATACACTAGGGGAGCTTCTCTCTTAGCCTATCTCAGAGTACTGTCTTCACCTACATGAAGTCTAACACTCTACAGTCTCTCTAGCCTCTTTCATTGCTTCTCATGGAGAGGTCCCTGGAGTTTGTTGCAACAGAGAGTCCAAGTTTGCGCCCTTCTGCATCTTGACTTGGTGGTTACCACTGTCTTTTTCTGTGTTTTTTTGGGAACTGGAGGTTAACCATGTTGCTGTGATCTGTGTTGTGTAGTAGTTGTACAGTCGCCATGCATTCACTGTTAATTCTAGGCATGGGCATGAATTTTGAGACTTGAGCTAACCTTTGGGAAGTATTTTGTCAGTATTCAATAGAAAGTGCTTTATATGCTATTTTTTGCTGACTCTCCAAATGAGATTTGTTTGTGAATCAATAAACCACAATGCTCCATTAACACATACATTATTGCTGTCAACATAAATTCTGGTTTACTGGTTAAGAAGTTAATGAATGGTCACATGAATTTAACATTAGTGATAACCTTCATTATGTTCCAAGAAGTGTGAAATTTGAAGAGTTTCCTTTCCATCCATTCTTGGATTTATCATACCTGATTCAGGGAGTCTTAAAGAAGTGAATTGAGCTTTACCTCCCTGGACAATATGAAGAGAGACATGATGGAGTTTTCAGATTATATATCCAAGGCAGGTATGAGCCTAGCATTCAGCAGCAATTCTACCTTCTCCAAGGATGATACGATAATAAGGGCAGAAAATAATTGACTTTGATCATGGGCAAAGACCTTTTCTATGCCCGTATTGCAAAGGAAAAATGTGAAGGTGTTACTGATCATCGCTAGAAGTCTAAACAAGAAACTCTACTCCCTTCTTGCCCTTCTCACCCTGGAGGACATTGACATCTGTTTAGTGACTGAGACTTGATTTAGGGGGAACAACATCTTTGATGTTGTCCTTACTAATATAGGGGCATTTTGCACCATCCCATGAGTATCTTTGTCACTTGTTAGTCCTAACCAGAAAGCTGTCTCCTTTGAAATAAAACCAGAGATTCTTTCCACCTAGAGTACCTTAGAAATTTCTATAAGACAAACTATATACTCTTAACTGATATATTGGCAAGCTTCAAAGCCTGCCAAACCCAGTTAACTCCTCTGAATATGCAGAAATGTACATTGCCACACTATACCAGCATGTAAATGGCTATAGAGATGCAGCTGTACCCTGCAGGAAAAGGCACAGGGCAAATCTCCAAAACAAATGCACATAGTGAAACTATAATATCAGCAAGATTGGTCTGACAAGAGAGATGTTTTTTCTGAGCTATGCTACAGAATCGAAATTACCTCGACATGGTAGGGCCTTACTGTGTCTAATAATGGTAGCTGCCAAAAAAGCATTTGCTAGAAAATGGAAATCAAAATCTAAACCAACTATACTGGAAGCAGTGACTATAGTAACAGAGATAAAACAACTGGAATTGAGATCTTTAGAAAAGGGTAGGAGCAAACTACATAGGAAAAAAATGGGAATTATGGTAACAATGCATACAAGGGAGGAATAAGGTCTAAAATGAGGCAGGACTTAAAATAAGCTGTGTAATGTTTGGGTGAGAAAGATTGGGTAGATTATAAGTGATGCATAATAGGTTCATAGCTAGGTACTAGGCTATCTGCCCGAGGGCATTTTTATAAGCCTAGCCAGAGTGTGTCAGCTATCGCCACCCCATTGATTAATTAACTGAGCCTCTGTCAAGAAGAGCCAATGAAGTGATCCCAGGGGTGTATTTTCTGTTACCTATCCACTCGTCAAGGTTTCTCTTGAAGAGTGTTAGTGAGGGGCTCTGTCTAATGTAGTTAGGAATTTTTTTTCCAACGCATGGGGAGTCTCTGTGACAGGCATCTGTTTCTCTAGCATGTTCTATGTATTGTTGTGGCGAGGTTTAGCTCATTAGAGCGAGTGGCTCGCAGTGACTTGGATTTCTTTAGGTGGAGCATGTCCATCATTTCTGAGTTGGACATGGCTTTAGCGCATAGTACTCCAGGACCACCAGGACTTCAGGCAGAAACAAACCTTTTATTAAAATGTAAGCTCTTTCATGCCTACAGCATGCCACTTCATCAGACATGTCTAATGAAGTGCCGTGTTGCAGGCATGAAAGCGCTTACATTTTAATAAAAGGTTTGTTTCTGCGTGAAGTCTTGGTGGTCCTGGAGTACCTTTTGCTAGTTCCAGTTTGTGTTTTACGTTCAGAGACCTTTACTGCCTTGGATTATGCACATTTTTTGGTGTTTTGGACATGGCTTTGTAAGTCAGGCAGAGATCACCTCTGAGTAAGCGATATGCCACCGAGTACAGCCGGTGTTTTTCCAGTCGGGCTGCATAGGAGATATGTTTGAGGCCAGTAATCCTCTTGGTGAGGTATTTTTGTGGTCTTTCCAGCTGTTGGAAGTGTCTTGTGAGATACATCCCAAATGGGGCATTGCATTCTATGATGGGTCTGATGATTGACAAGTAGAGGGGCACTATAACCTCTTTATTTCTAGATGTGAACCCTTTAGAAATTAGATGGGCTACATAGAAGGATTTCCTAACTACTTTGGCAATATGATTGTCAAAGGAGAGATTACTATCTACCTGGGTCCCCAGATCTCTTATTACCTCTGCTGTATTAAGGGGGCTACCGCCTATGTGGTAATTCATGGGTGTTTTGTTTTTCCCCAATGGGATGACTATGCATTTTTTGGCATTTAGCTTGAGACCATGACTTTGACAGAAGGTGTCCATCTCAGTAAAGCCCTTTTGGAGAATGTCCGTGTCAGCAGGAGAGTCAATTATGGCTCCCAGTTTGCAGTCATCGGCGAACTTGGTTAACCATAGTCCTCCTATGTTTGCCTGTACTTCTTAGAAGTATATGCTGAACAGTAGGGGTCCCAGGACCGAGCCTTGTGAGACACCACTTATGACTGGTTTAGAGTCGGACCTGGAGTCCGCTATTCTTACCGTGTGAGTTCTGTCTGTAAGCCAGTTGGCAACCCATCTCATGACGTAGGGGTTTATGTTCAGGCTGGTGAGTTTTTCTATAATTCCCAAGTGGGGAATGGTGTCAAAAGTCTTGGTGAGGTCAAGGTAGGCTGTGTGAACCACCTTCCCCTCATCTATGGCCTTGGTGACTGTCTCGAAGAAGTCAACCAGGTTTACTAGGTATGATCTGCCCTTAACAAAGCTGAACTGGGTCAGGTCAAGTGTTTGGAGGTTCCCAATGTCTCTGTTAATGAGTTCAATGATGATGCGCTCCATAGTCTTGCATACCAGGCTAGTCAGGCTTATGGGGCGATAGTTACCAGGGTCAGTTATGGCCCCTCCTTTTTGGAGCGGAATAACCATTGCTCTGCACCATTCTATGGGCACGTAGCCTGTGGAGAGGCTGAGGTTGAACAGTGCATTTAGGTGGGGGGGGGGTTAGTTCGTTCTGTAGTTTGTGCAAGATGCAGCCTGGTACACCATCTGGCTCCCTTGATGCTGTGCTTTTGACTTTTGAAAGGGCTGTTTTCACCTGTGTGTCTGTGATTTCCAGGACACTACACTTTTCCCGTATTATTGTGGGCCCTTTTGGGGGTGAGAGGGGGGTGAAGTTTGCACTGAATCTGTCTGCCAGGATGTTGGTAATATCAGTAGGTTCAGTATATTTTGTGCTATTTTGCACTAGCTCAGAGCATATCTGTGAGTTGCCACTTAGATTCTTGACATAGCTAAAGAAGGCTTTGTGGTTATCTTTCGAATCCTTGGCTATTTTTCTTTCGAAGTTAGCCTTGGATGATTTTATGAGGGACCTTAGTTTCTTTACTCATAGTGATCAGAGAGGTCTTTCCATCTTGGGATTTGCTTTTTTTTGAACTAGTTTCCTCCTTCTATTGTATAGCCTGTTTATGGCAGGGGTCCACCAGACTGGTTTCCTTCTCTTAGGGGAAGTGAGTCTTGGTTTTGCTAGGGATGGCACGATCCATGCATCCTTGTAGGTGCTCATAGACTGCATTTGTAAAGGTTCCTGCATCTTGGACACTGTTATCCTTTAGCGTGGGGGCTGTGAAACTTACTACCTCTGTCTTAAGTAAGGTGAAGTTTGCGATTGAAAAGTTTTTTATTGTGGTTTCCTTGGTTGTGGGTGGTAGTGTGGTGTGGACATCCAGAGTGATTAGTTTATGGTCTGATCTAACCAGTGATGGGTTGACCACCAGTGCGCAACACCTGTCACCCATGTTGGTGACGACCAGGTCCAATATGTTTTCACCTCTGGTAGGGGAGTTTACCAGCTGATCCAGGGCATTTGAGTTGATAAATTCCAGGAAGTGCTGGACCTGGGAGTTTGTACTTGAGTAGTTTTCCCAGTTAACGGTAGGGTAATTGAAATCGCCCAATATCAGGGAGTTTGGTAGGACCTTCATGTTTTTCAGTGTCTCCAGAAAGGCGGAGTGGCGGTCCTGGATTATGGCGAGTGATCTGTAGCAGGCCACAATTTTCATTGCAGATTTGCCCAATGTTAGTTGCACATGGATGATCTCAGAGGTATCATGCTGCGCCACTAACCTGGAGGTGTAGGTATCATTCATGAATATGGATACACCCCCTCCTTTTGTGCTTCTGTCCATGTTCTGTGACTGAAATGTGTGGTATGAGTTGTAGCCTGGTAGTGCTGGGGTGCTCTGTGGAGGCTTGAACTAGGTTTCAGTTACTGCATAGATGTCGACGTTCTCCGTACTGAGTGCTTAGAGCGCGTGTATTTTGAGATTTAAACTCCTGGCATTGAGTAGAATATCCCTCATTTTTTTATTTGTGCTGTTTACAGAGGTAGGTTTGACTTTTGAGCCTTGCCTAAAAAAGGCACTATGGGGGCAGCAAGAGCCTTGGCCAGTATTCGAAAGCCTAAGGGTGACAGGTGCAAGTCGTCTCTTGCGAAGCAATGAGGCTTGTCGAGCATGTCGTCCCAGGCTGACAGACACTGGATCCCCTTTGAATGACACCAGAAGCTTAGGCAATTGTTGAAATTGATCATTTTTTTTTATACTGCAGTATCATTCATGGTGAGGGCAGGATGCTACTCAGGGTCAGGGTCATACCCGCCTGGGCTACATGATCAGAGAGCTCTTCCATATCTCTTTTCATGTAGTCCAGGGAGGTATGTCTCAGGTCATTCACACCAACATTAGCAATGACAGAGTCATATTTGTACTTGTTCTGGATTGATCTGAGTGCTTGTGTTGTGTGACAGATTCTGGCTCCCGACAGGCAGCTAACAGTAACCTTCTCCTTGTCCACCCTAGTGAGTGGGGGGACATCAGTGTGCCTGACTATAGAGTCGCGTATTACTAGTGTGTTAAGTATGTTATTTCGCCTTAAGGGCTGTGATTGTGCGGCACACTGATTTTGTGTTTTATGTGTTGTCTGGTTTGTGGCGGGAGGTGCAGGTTTTTTGGGTGTCTGCTTTGGAGGTCTCTGATGCTTTTTCAGGTTTTTATTTAGAGCCTCCAAGTAGGATTTAGTGTATTTATGTGTATTTGTTGCCAGTGCTGGTTTAGTATGTCTGTGTGAGGCTGGAGGTGTGGTGCAAGTGTTAACCTTCTCCTCATGACTGCCTGTTCCTGTCTTGGGAGGAGAGAGCTTTGCCTCCAATTTAGCTATATAATTGCATCTCTCGCATATGTTAATGTTTTGTGGTAGGAGGAGAGGGTTGTCTGTGTACATGAGACAGTTGTAACATTGCCTCAGGATACCCAGGTTCACCAGCTGGACTGGAGAGTATACCTGAAATTGCCCTTTGGTCATGCCTGAATAGTAGGGTGAGCTGCTTAGTCGCTTGGTTGGTGAGGGGTGAATAATGAGCCTTGCCCTGCTGGGCAATCAAGTGTCGGGGTAGATTAGTGCTTGCTATTAGGTCTGAGCAAGTGCTGGACAGTAAGATGCTTTTTAAGTGCTTAAGTTGAGAGTTAGACTACTTTCAAGGGGAAAACTGAAGAGGAGACTTGGTGAAGCCGGGAATAATTTAGGCCTAGCTAACCGGCGCTGCCCGGATGTGCAAAACCGTGCAAACACGGTTTTTACAGCAGGGAAATGAGAGAGAGAGAAATTCACCCAAAATGGCCTATAAACTACTAACGTCTGGGCTGGAACCACTCCTCCAGGGACAAATGGCTGCTCAAAGCTCCCTCTCTCGCAGGTGAACAGAGAAACCTCCTCCTAGCCAAGTAAGGTATGGGCAACTCAATAACTTGTAACACAGCCCTGAATTCAGCACTAGCCTGAAAACTGGATAATACTAGCTTACAAAGATGGGAAACAAGGAAAACATTTTTTTTAAAAGATAAGGCAAAAACAGTAAAAAAAATGCACTTAAAGCAGCTTTAAACGACTACAAACAGTAAAAAACACTTAAACAGCTTTAGATGACTACAAGCAATCATTAAAGGCTTTTAAACAAATTACCCAATTAACCAGTAAAAAAATCTCAGAACTGAGCCCTGTCCCTGTAGTCTTCAATCTGACAAGTTCTAACTGCACACTCCTGCCACTGGGGTGCAGGGGAACCTTCTCCAAAAAGAAGGCCTGGATTAGTGCTCAAGTTATACAAACAAAGCTAGATTCAGCAGGCCTGAATCTAGTTTATGCGACAGCAAACAAAGTACACCAATTTCGATAAGAAACAGTTCAAATATGCAGACACTATAAGCCTCTAACCATAAATTCCCAGCTCAGAAGGGCAGAGTCCAGCGTCTCCTCCCACAAGAGTGCAGACCACAAACCTTCTTAATGTAAAATGACTGGCCTGAAGCCCAAGTACTTAAACCAGAACTAATACACTTTTAGAATAACAGACACTGAGCCTTCAATCAGTTCCCAACTTAGAAGGATGTAAGCTACCTGTCCTGCCACAACAGTGCAGACCACAGAACTTCTTAATGTAAAACAACTGGTCTGAAGCCCAAGTGCTTAAACCAAAAAGCTTGGAATGATAGCTACACTTTAATCAGGTTACTACCAAGCAGTAATAAATAATGTTTGCAACCGGGAGTATATCAGTATGGTTTGTGATGTAAAATGCTTGCAACTAGAATTGTGTCTGTGTGGTTTGTTTTCATTTATATAAATGTATGATTGCCTATGTAGTAAGTGATGGTTTGATAAAGATGTTTCTTGTTTAAAAATAAAGGCTTTACAATAAAGTAAAGAAAATCTTAGCCAAAAATAAGAAGAGTGATAAATGTGTATTATAGCAGGTAATAGGCAAAAGAACAGAATAGCTCCAAGGATCCCTGTTAGTAAGAGGGGACTGGAATATGATTACCAATAAACAGGATGTGTGAGCAGGGAGCTTAGGAAAAACTACTTCAAAATAGAAGCTTGATTTGTGGTCAATTTCTTAGAAACTTTGAATGGGCTGACATATTCGGAGCTACGGGGTCCAATAGATATTTTATTTATCAAGCTGGAAGAGAGGGGGCATGGTTCAGATTTGATAAGATTTGTGTCGGAAGAACATGAGTATATGATGGGACAGATGTTCTTCATGTTTCACTGTTGCAGTCATTACATTTGGGTTATCTGCTTGCAGGTAGCCCTCAGTCGGCCTGATTAACAAAGTCTTGGGTCCTGCGTCAGTTGCTGTCCCTTCTTCCATGGTGTCAGGGGTATAAAACATGCAGCCGACGCCATTACACCAGTCTTTCTTGCCTTGAGGTGGCAGAAGCAGAAGCAGTTCGCAAGTGCCGGTCAGCCGACTCCTGAAATTTTCGAGTTTAGAAACCAAAGTCTTCAACTAAAGCTAAGTACCCCATTCGGGAAACTTTTTCTTGCTGCTTACCGATGTCAGTAAAAGTTAATAATTGCATTACTTATAGAAAGCAAATACCTCATAAAGATTTTCATTCATACTGTATTCCTTGCCTAGGCCATGACCACAACGTACCTTGCTGTCGGTTTTGTGCTTTATTTAATCAGTGCACTATCCATCGTCCGTATATATTTGGCTCTAAACATTTCGGTTCTCGGTTTAATTATCCAGAAATGTTGTCGGTTAGCCATTCGATTACCGGGATTCCGAAAAAAACACAAAGATAAAGACAGAGACAGGCCGCCAAGGTCCAAAACCGCCGATGACGCTTCTCCTAAGCCAGTCGCCAGTTCGCCGGTACTCAGTGAGGCCCTTTCGCAGCCCTGATACCTGCTACTTCTGATTCTCAGGCCTCTACTGAGACCCATTTGTATGCTGCGATATGCTTCAACTATGGAACCCGTGGATGTCTCTACCTTGGATGGGTCCGGAGCCGCTGTGCAGGCACCGGCTTCTGAGGGTGTATTCAGGCCTACAGACTTGCATATTAAACTGATGCCTCCTTCTTCTCTTAGGCCTAAATCTCGAACCATGTCTAAAAAAACGATGCCCAGGCCTCTATGCCTAAAAAACAAATGATAAGAATGACTGAAGATCTAATAACTGTAATCAGGGGTAGCCAACCCCCCCCCCCCCTTCTAAGAGGCCTAGGACTGAAGTTGTTTATGAATTTTCTGACCAGGATTCTGTTTTTTCTGATTCTTCTGATGATCTGGATTTGCATTTTTCTGCTTATGAGAATTCTGATGTAGAGTACTCTATTCCCTCTGCTTCCCCTCCAGAAGATTTCTCTTTTGGTGAAACCTTGCATACTTGAAGGGAGCATTTCCACTGGGAAAGCCAGGATTTTTCTGATTCAAAAAAGCGGCTCAGGGATTTCTTACTCCTGCCTCAGCATAGGCCTTTAGCTATCCCTCCTATACTAGACATTGTTGATGATGCTTTTTCAGAATCTAGTTTGCTCCCTGATTCCTTGCCTCCTACTCCCAGAAAACCTGACAAGATACTACAGGGTCCCTGAGTCACACAAGTTCCTTCTTAAAAATCCTATTGAGGATCCAGAGACTATTTCTCAGGAGCCCAAGGTCATTAAGGCTTCTACTGCTAAAAATCCTACCCCTTCTGATAGAGACTCCAGGGCACTGGATAGATGGGGCAGGAATGTTTACACTTCTGCAACCTTGGCTAATAGTGCTTTAAACTGCCAGTTTGATATGTTAAAGTATCAGCAACATGGTATTGGATTACTTAAATAGAAAATGATGTTGATTCCTGATTGTGTGGAAAATAAAGAATTACAAGATTTAATGCATTCTGCTAAACAGGTTGGAAAACATACTTTGCAATGTGGTTTTGATTCATTAGAGGCCTCTTGCAGGGCTGCTGTTACTGGGTCTGTGCTCAGAAGGCATGCTTGGCATAAGGAGCAATCTTTACCTGATCATGTTAAAGCTAAATTGTTGGATGCTCCCTTAAATCAGGACCGCTTGTTTGGCAACAAGACTGAGGAAGTTCTTAAAAAGATCGAAGATGAAGCTAAATCTATGCAAACTGTTAAACTATTTCTTACAAATTCAGCCTACTAGATTTAGTAGGCACTGACCCTCTAAAAATTGGTCCTTTCCAGCCCCTTCCATGACTTCTCAAGCCAAACCCAGACACAGCAGGAACCCCAAGTTTCAGTCCCAGGGGGCACACAGGACTAAGCAGTGGGGGGCCTCCACTTTCAAATCTGGGAGTAATAAGACTCCCCCCTATGATAAACTGTCTCAATGACTTCCTTTTAAAATGTCCAAGCTCTTATCAACTGACTGCCCCTTTGCGGGGAAAGATTGCTCTTCATACAAAGAACTGGGAGCTCATTACCCAGGACAAATGGGTTTTAAATATAGTGTCCCAGGGATATAGATCTCACTTCCACACGTTGCCCACATTAAACGGGTGGCTGGACCTACCCCCAAACCAGTGGGCAGAGGTCCAAAAACAAGTACTGTCTCTCTTAAGCATGGGGGCTATTCAGTTGGTACCAGAAGAGGAAAAGGGACAAGATTTCTACTCTAGACTTTTCCTGGTACCCAGAAAAGACAATTCATGGCGTCCTATTGGACCTGTCTACTCTAAACACCTTTTTGGAGATTCCAAAATTCAAGATGCTGACTCTTCCGCAGTTACTTCCTATGCTAGGGAAAGACGCCTGGTTGGCAACACTAGATTTAAAAGAAGCGTACCTGCACATCCCAATCAGGGAATCTTGCAGAAGATGCCTTGCTTCAAAGCAGGCTACACACACTATCAGTTCTCTGCACTGCCCTTTGGCTTATCTACTGCGCACAGGGTATTCACAAAGTGCCTAGCTCCAGTTATTGCATTTTGCAGGCAAAGAAATATTCAAATATACCCATACCTGGCTGATTGTCTAAGTCAGGCAGAAAGCCAGGACATACTTTTGAATCATTTGGCCTTTGTACAAAGGGTTCTAACCTGTCTGGGACACGCCATAAACGAAAAGAATCTCACCTGGTACCATGTCAACAAATTATATTCCTGGAAGCAAGCTTGAATACAACTTCCCAGATGGCTTACCTCACGCCAGAGAAACAAATTCATTTGACAACCTACTTCAAACATGTGGCCACAAAAACCCTGCTATCTGCAAGACAAATACTGCATGCCTTGGGGTTCATGGCCTCCTGCGTTCTAATTCCATATGCAAGACTGCATATGAGGAAACTGCAGTGGTATCTAAAAACCTATGGTGTCAACATTCCCAGGATCTAGAAGCAATGATATCATACCTTGCCTACGCTTAGAGTTCCTTTGGTGGGCAGAGGCCTGCCACCAAAACAAGGGACTGCCTTTCACACCACCCCCTGCCACCCAAACCCTAACAGATGCATCGGACTATGCATGGGAGGCTCACCTGGCAGGGAAAGTGCATTCAGGGCAAATGGAACCCAAGTAAAATGCACCTGCATATCAATCAAATAGAAGTGTTAGCTGTACAGAATGCTCTGACAGCCTTCAAGAACCACATTCTTCCAGGACAACTAATGGTAAAGATGGACAACACTACTGTTATGTGGTACATAAACAAGCAGGTGGGTGCACATTCTTACCCCCTCTACAGACTAGCCATGCATTGTGGAACACAGCCTTGAGCTACCAGGTGCACCTACAAGTTCAATTCCTGCCAGGAAAGTTAAAATACACTGGCAGACGTACTAAGCCGAAACCTCATGGACCCACACGAGTGGAAACTGGAGCCAAGGATTTTCAACATGTTGACAAGCAAATGGGGGAGCCCAGATATAGACCTATTTGCCTCTTCCCAAAATTACCAATTGGACAAATATTTCAGAAGGACTCCCCACAAACAAGCCTGGAAAGTGGATGCTGTGTCCTTCAGCTGGAAAAAACTTTCAGTCTCTGCCTTCCCACCTCTGCCTCTGCTCTCCAAAGTACAGCTAAAAATCAAACAGGACAAACCAAGGATGATTTTGATTTCTCCAAACTGGCCACGCCAACACTGGTGCCCCCTCCTGCGCAGTGTGTCATGGTTATCCCCATGGCACCTACCTCAGACTCCTTCCCTGTTGTCCCAGCAGGTGAACCAGATTCTGCACCCTCAGCATCTAACAGTGAACCTTGCAGCCTGGCTAATTACCTAATCTCTCCTTTACCATCCCTCAGTAAACCTGTGATTGATAACATTTTAGAGGCAAGGAGGCCTAGTACTAGAAAATCTTATGCTGAAAAATGGAAAAGATTCTGTGCCTGAAACCAATCTCAAGGGATGAGCGCAGCAGCGCCCAGTTTACCTCAGATTTTACAATACTTAACTGAGATGCTTCACAAGGGCCTGTCTTTTTCCTCTATTAAAATCCACGCCTCAGCCATTTCATCTCATTATAACACAGAACCTCCCATCTTCTCTCATCCACTGCTCAAGCAGTTCCTTAGAGGGGCCAAATATTTGAGACCACCTAGGAGAGCTCCAACCCCTGCCTGGAACTTTAACTTTGTTTTGAAGAAATTCACTCTACCTCCTTTCGAGCCAGCTGCTACTGCGGACTTAAAATTTCTTTCTTGTAAAACAGCTTTCCTTTTAGCAATCACTTCAGCTAGAAGGGTATCTGAATTACAGGCCCTTATGGCAGTGGAGCCTTTCATCATCTTTCATGTGGACAGAGTGTCCCTCATAACCAATCCATCCTTAATGCCCAAGGTGGTATCCAGTATGGCTCTTAATCAGTCCATTGATTTACCAACCTTCTTTCACAATCCACAGAACAAAGGGGAATGGATACTGCATTCCTTAGATGTGCATAGACAACTTAGATTCTACTTGGACAGGACTAAATCTCAAAGGAAATCTGAACAACTGCTGGTGGCATTTGCTGCAGGAGCAGAGGAGAAGGCTATTTCAAAGCAAACCACTTCTAAATGGATAGGCCACTGCATTCATTTCTGCTATAAGCACCATGAAAAACCTATTCCCCAGGGGATCAGACCTCACTCCACCAGGGCTGCATCTACCTCTACAGCCTTTCTCAGAGGTGTCCCTACCAGGGACATCCTAGAAGCTGCTACCTGGAGTTCTGTACATACTTTCACCAAGCATTATCATTTGCCAGTTTTCTCTAAATCCAGAGCTGGCTTTGCCACTGCAGTCTTGCAGGGACTTATAGCGGGTCCTAATGCTATTTAAATTCCTCCTCCCCAACCATAGCTTTGGAAATCTACCCAAATGTAATGACTGCAGTGGTGAAACCTGAAGAACATAGTACAGTTGTGTACACTTACCATAAATGTAGATGTTCGAGTGTATTCACTGTTGCAGTACTGGTTACCTTCCCTCCAGCCCCCTAACTTCTTTTGGTTATACCTTTACTTTCCTTTACTATGCTTAAAAGCTTTTTTGGTATATTTGTTTTATTGTTGGAGATATATCATTGTACTTTTATATAGCTTCCCATTTGAGGGACACCTGACATCTGGGTGAAGAAAAACTGATGTAATGGCATCAGCTGCATGTTTTATACCCCTGACGACCTGACGTCATGGAAGAAGGGACAGCAACCGACGCAGGACCCAAGACTTTATTAATCAGGCCGACTGAGGGCTACCTGCAAGCAGATAACCCAAATGTAATGACAATGACTGCAACAGTGAATACACTCGAACATCTACATTTATGGTTAGTGTACACAACTGTACTGTACTGACACATCCTAAATGACTTTCAGATCACTTCCCTATGGAGGCATTGATAGCTAACCTTCTTCTGATTTCCCTAGAATGGTGTGTAGAGCAAGAGGTGTATGGTGGCAAAATGCACAAAAATGGTCAGAATTGTGGCATCTCTTAATGACTGATTAAACTACTTGATAATTCATGAAAAATTAATAATAGAACTTTGGGACAAAGCCAAAAATAAGCTTAAGTAAGTGTTAAATGACCAAGAAAAAAAAAGATCCTGGGAAGAAAAGTCTTGGTTCCACAGGCACATATAAGAAAAGATAAAATACAAGTAAAGGATATGGTGGGGCCAAAAGAAAAGAGAGAACTAACAGAACTGACAGGTGGGAAAAATAATTATTAGAAGGGATAGTAAAAAAATAAGATGGCAATGAAACTGAGATACTTGTCTAACTCCCCAAAATTTCAGAAAATGCTAGCCTCAAATATGGCTACAGAAAGTTGAGAGATAGTTGAAATTAGGGATCCGCATTCTGACAACTTTACAGTAGACCCAGAACAAATAGGAAAAGTACTTCATGGAAATTTTGAGAAACTTTATGCAAGCCCTAAGAATAAAATAGCTGGCTCCCTCTCTTAAAGGATTTCCTTAAAGATACAACTATCAATAATATAACTGAGGAAGTAAAGTACAGCTTAATTGGACCAACTACTTTGCAAGAGATATCAGAACAAGTTAAAAAGCAAGCTAACTTAACTCCTGTTGAGAAGCAGTAATATCTTTAATCCCAAAGGAGGGCAAGGACCCCCTGTCTGCAGGGTGATATAGACCAATTACAGTTCTAAGTCATTTTTATAAGATTTTTGCCTTGATGCTAGCAAATAGAATAGCATAATTGTTACCAGCTTTAATAAAACTTGAACAATGTAGCTTTATAAGGGGCGACACAGCGACAGCCAAGAGAACACAGAAGTAATAGTAAGCACTTTTATTGTTTTATTTAAAATCAGAACTTCTCCAGGGCAGGCAGACATGTGCTAATATGTTAGTAAGCCTGATACACAAGGCGGCTGAATAAATCTTTAGTAATGATTGGTCTAGATATGGAGAAAGTCTTTGATAGAGTATAGCTGTGGGGAACAAATGGGCTATATTATTGACAAGAATCCTGAATATAGATTGAATTGGAAGGGGGTTTTGTTTTCATCTTTAGAAGAGCTACAGGTGAAAAAGAAATAAATGTCTGGATTTGGTAAAATGAGAGACTTGTTAAGAACAATGTTATAGCACCTATTGGTAAGGTAGATACCAGGTTAAAAGGAGGTATAGGTATGTGGTGGAATTTTGAAATCAGACCAAGTAGGCCTCACCAAACCAAGATTCCACCTAAATGGAATTTTCATGGATTAGAAGTGATGTATTGGGATCAGTTGAGGAGGGGAGAGGAAAGGCTGGAGTGAAATGAGATTTATGAGCTGTTCAACGTATATCAATGTAAACGGATGAAACCTGCATGACTTCTAAATATACTTGAAGTAAAATAAGAAAGCATAACTTCAAAAACAATAAAAGCCCTTATTGGCTGAATTACTAATAGAGGATAGAACAAATGAAATAAGGTGAGAAAGGCTAGTAAGTAGACTGTACAAGGTGCTTGCCAATGCAAAAACAGGGAAAGTCGTAAGAGACCAATTTTGACATGGGGAAAAATGAGTTTAGTAGACCTGAAACATCAATGAAAAGAAATTTTGTGCCATTGACATTGGCTCGTCGGTCGGGTCCAGGGGAGCTCTGCAGGCCTTGGCTTCCGAGAAGTGTGTTACACCCAGGGATTCTGCAACCAGGCCTTGGCTTACACTAGCTCTGGTACATTTGCTTCAGTCTCAGGAGACGGGCATTAGGGCATCGGGAGCCGTTAGGCCTAAGGCCTTAGCCACCCTAAGAAAGCCTCTGTCCCGAGGCCTTCAGTCAGGCCTTCCAGCTCCATTTCTCAGGGGTCACAGCAGGATTTAATCAGGTTAGCCTGGGGGGCTGCTCTCCATTGTCAGATCAAGGCAAGATCCAGGGATTATTTCTCTTAGGAAAAGAAAAAGAGATGATCCTCAAGTAATTTCCCTGGATCCCATTCCTTCTGCGGAAGACTATGAAATTGAGAACTCTTGATCTGTGGAGGGTCCCTCTTTTACCTTCTATGAGGACTCTGACTCTGAGGAAATCCTCCCTTCTGCTTCACCTCCTGAGGATTACACCTTTAGAAAAACCCTCCATGCCTTGACACAACATTTTCAGTAGGAAGCTCAAGACTACCCACAGACTAAAAAGTGGGTTAGGAATTTCTGGACTTAACTGAACATAAGCCACTTGCCTATTCACTCCATTCTGGAAGTGGTGAAAGATGTCTTCCAGGAATCTTCCTTTAAACCCGACTACCTCCCACCTGCCCCACGTAAGCCAATCAGGTTTTACAGGGTCCAGGATTCCCATAAGTATCTTTACAGAAACCTTGCTACTCACCCTGAAGTTATCACTCCAGGACCAAAAGGAGCCAGAGCCAGTTACTCTAGGAATCCGCTTCCTACAGACAAAGAGAGCAGGGCCCTTAACAGGTTTGGCAAGAAAGTTTATACATCCTCCACCCTTGCCATGAGGACCCTATATTTTCATTTTCGTATGATTAAGAACCAACAGTCTATACTTGAACAGCTAAAAACAAAAGGTTTCTACCCTTGAAGACAGAAGCCTCACAAAAGAATTGACTGACCTATGTCATTCCAGTGTTCAGGTAGCTAAATATTCCCTCCATTGTGGCTATGATGCCATGGAACCATCTTGCAGAGCAGCCACTACTGGATCTGTTATTAGGAGACACGTTGGCTTCGAGAACAAACTCTTTTGGTAAATGTCAAGCCTAGACTGTTGCATGCCACTCTTGACAAGGAGGTTCTTTTCTGGCCCATGGCAGAAGAAGCCCTTAAAAAGCTGGCGGATAAGGCTAAGTCAATGTATACAGTAAAAGATTTCTTCCAGGTACAACCACCCAGCTTCAGCAGAAATTTTCCAGCCAGATACTGTTCCTTTCCCACCCAGCCTAGTAGTAGGCAGACGAAACCTTAAAGGGGTAGGCCACTCAGACAGAGGCAACAGTCACAAAGGGGCAGGCAATGTGTCTCAGAGGCACCTAGGCAAGGGAGTTCTAGACCCCAAGCTACATCCAGAGAGCAACAATAACTCAACAGCCCCTCCCCCACTCCAAAGTTGGGGGGGGGGGCTGTTTTGACAACCCTCCACTGGACCAGTAATCGAGGTGCCTCAATCCTCACCACTGGCAACAGTGGAGAATGTTCACTGAATGGATGACAAGTACACACACACTATTTCCAGATGCAGATCTCTTCATCAAGTACAATTTCCCTTGAGCACATAGCGACCACAGTCAGTCCGGAGCTGGTTTCTCTCTCTTTCTTCAGATCCCCAGTAAGACTCCCCACTGGCAGAGCTACAAAGTTGAGATCTCAGCTGACTGACAAAGCCAAGTCCTCCAGCACCCTCTGTCCATCCAGTGCTTCGTGTCCCTGCCCAGGTAGTTGAAGCACACACTTTTTGAGGTTTGATGTTTACACACACACACACACACACACACACACACACACACACACACACACACACACACACACACACACACACACATACATACACACACACCTATCTGGGAGAGACTGGCACAGGTTTACTAGCTATGCCCCCATCTGCCCAAACGGTAAGGTAGTTATCACTGCCACTAGTCACTTTTGATCAGCTACTTTAGGGCCCTTAACAAAGAGTGTCCAATCTTACTGTGTAATATTAATACTAATACAAATGGTAGTTTGACCAAGAGCAAGGCTATTAATAGTGGCCCACACAGTGTCACCAAATAAATATGCAAGCACTGCCAAAACTTAAGTATGTCTACACAGATCAGCCACAATGAAAGGTTTAATATATTTAATAATAGTAAAAAACAAGACAATACTAAATACATATTCACAGTAACATCAGAGTTCAAAACCACCGGAAATATTTAAAACAACATTGCAGGACAGTCTCAAATAAATAAAAATATCTAAACTAAGCTTCACTATATTCCTGACTGTATATAAGAGAATTATACTATTCCCTAGGAACTTACTTTATTTGAGCAAGCAGATGTTGTTGTGAATGGTTCTTGTCAGGTCCAAGACAGAATGCAGAATGCTCTGTCTCACTATGAGGCTTCTCAAATTACTATCTAAAATATTACTGCTTGGGATAGCTTGCAGAATGACATCATTTCTAGTCATCTGACTTCTAGTGCCCAGGCCAAAATCCCCATTGCTAGAAGCTGGCAGCATTTAGCATGTACCTGTAAAAATATAAAGACAAGGGCTTTTCCTCAGATCTTTGGCAGATACTGGAAGTTATAAAACAATTGTATTCCTTCATGCATCAAAAATTAGCAATTAGTTCACTCAAAGGACAATACAGAAAGCTTCCTAACACAGACTCTGTTAATAGCTGCATCGATAACTTGAGAGTTATTCTTTATTGTGTTCTATAAAGTAATTTAATTTCAGATATTTTTCTCAAGTTTACCGGACTGAGGTTAACCTCCTGTATCCTAGTTTCCACTGTTAAAATATATACATTGAAATAGTTACAATAGTGCATGCACATTTCTGTTCTCTTCCAGTAGGGCACAATGTGGATACATTTTAAACATCACTGTTATAAATACCTTTTCAAAACACACGTCTGTACAAGCATTTTGATATACACATAACATACGGTTGTAAGGCATTTGTAGCACAAGCATCTTGTATAAATCATTTCGATACTCACCTTCTACTGTTTCTTTTGCCTGTTCTCGTTAGGGGTTGCCACAGCAGATCATCTGTTTCTATTTCTTCCTGTCCTCTGCATCTTGCTCTGTCACACCAACCCCACCTGCATGTCCTCTCTCACTCCATCCATAAACCTCATCTTGGGCCTTCCTCTTTTCCTGTTACCTGGCAGTGCCATCCTTAGCATACTTTCCCCAATATAGCCAGCATCCCTCCACAGCACATGTCCAAACCAACGCAGTCTTGCCTCTCTGGCTTTATCTCCATTTCGATATTCACCAATGGCATATCATTTTTATAAAATTCCAGCTAGCTGTGCTGGCAGTATCTCCTTCCATCACAGCTGTCTCTTTTCAAACATACCTGAACCCTCATCACCTCAGACAGATGGGTTCTAGACATTATTGCAAATGGCTTCAGACTCACTTTCAAAGAATATTTAAAATACTGAGGTTATCCAGATGTCCCGCAAAATAAAAAAAAAAACAGAGGTTTTGCCACAAATCCAGATGCCATATTCTCAGGGAGTTTTAGAACCAAGTTCCTACTGCCCAGCAGGGAAACTTATTCTATTCCAGGCTCTTCCTAGTGCCCAGAAGGGAAGGCTGTTGGTGCCCTGTTTTGGATCTGTCCGACCTCAGTCAGTTCCTCTTGGTGCCCAAGTTCAAAATGTTAACCCTCCAAAAACTGCTGCTCATGATAATCCCCCATGCCCTCATAGTCTCTTAAGACCTAAAAGATGCTTGTCTGCACATCAATGTTCAGGAGTCCCACAGAAAATTTCTTAGTTTCAGGGCAGGATTCAGTCGCTATCAATTTTCTGCACTGTCCTTTGGCTTGTCTACAGCACCAGGAATGTTCACAAAGTGCCTAGCACCAGCAATAGCCTTCTGCAGGACCAGGGGGATACACATCTGTCCTTACCTGGACGATGGCTTCATACAAGCCACAGATCAGGCCAAGTTCCTCAGGGACTTCAAATTCACCTAGGACCTCCTTTCCTCACTTGGGCAATGAACCTACAGAAATCCCACACTTCAACAAAAAAGATTGTTATCCTGAGGACACTAATGGACTCTTCTCTCCAAAAGGCTTTCCTCCCTCCAGAAAAGTCTACTTCCTGACAGATTTCTTCCACAGGATCCAATTGAGAGGTTTCTTCTCAGTAAGATAATTTATTCAAGCCATGGGATACATAGCCTCATGCATACTCATGGTTCCACTTTCCAGACTATACATGGGGAAGCTCTAGTGGTACCTGAAGAATGCTTGGTGCCAGAGCTGACAGTCCCTAGAGAACGAGATTTCCCCTGATCCCCTGCCTCAAAACAGAGTTTGCAGGGCGGGTGCAAGCTTACTTCCAGAATCAGGGCCTTCTGTTCAAAATCTCCTCTCAAGCTCAAACCCTAACCACAGATACCTCTGAGACCGCATGGGAGGCTCACTTCCAGAACCTCCAAACCCGGGGAAGTGGGATTCCATATTCAAGGACAGACACATCAACTGGAAGAAACTCATCGCAGTATTAAAGGGCCTATTAGCCTTCAAGGAAAAATGGACCCTAGGTATGCTATTAATCAAGAGAAGATGATACCACAGTTATCTGGTACATAAGCAGGCAGGGAGGGGCACATTCTTACCCCTTGTGCCATCTAGCAATGCAAATCTGGGAAACAGCTCAGTCTGTGGGCTTGCATCTGATAGGACAGTACCCTCCAGGAGTTCAAACTTCTCTGGCAGACCATCTCAGCAGAAATTTGATGGACCCTCACAAGTGGCATCTGCACCCAAAGATCTTCCAGTCTCTAACTCAAATATGGGGTATTCCACAGGTGAACCTCTTTGCATCCAAAGAGAATGCAAACCTGCAAAAATTCTGTACCAGGAGCAAAAAGGGGACAGCTTGGAAAACCGATGCCTTCCTCTCTTGGACATAGCTTTTCATTTATGCATTCCCCCCATACCCCTTCTTCCTCGAGTTCTGCTCAAGCTAAGAAGAGGGCCCAAGAGCAACTTGTGTAGCTCAGGACTGGCCCAGACAACATTGGTACCACCTCCTCCTCAAACTTGCCAACCAGGGCCCATGGTTATTCCTTCAGAGAGTAGATCTCTTCACCAAGAATGAGGGAAACGTACACCCCAATCTGCAGACCCTCAATCTTGCAGTGCGGATGATCCCACAACAAACCACGATGGGTTTAGCTTAAGTAAACAGATGCTAGACATCCTCAAATAATCTAGAAGGCCCAGCACCAAGAAATCCTACTTAGCTAAGTGGAAAAGATTTTCTCTTTAATGCAAAGATCGCCACTTAAACCCAAATCCTAGAATACCTGCCTGGCCTTCTCAGTCAGGGACTATCTCATTCTTCTATTAATGTCTATGTGTCTGTCATCTCTACTTATGTGCCCTCTCACTCTCCCCTTTTCCTCCCATCCCCTTGTAAAGCAATTTCTTAGGGGAGTAATCCACATTAGACCACCAGACCACCCAGAAGGAAACCTACTCCTCCTTGGGACCTTAATTTTGTGCTAGAGATACTGACTTTGTCCCCTTTGAGCCAAATTCTTCTGCAGACCTAAAGCTCCTGACATGGAAAACAGTTCTTCTGGATATCACCTCAGCCAGGAGGGTTTCAAAGTCTTCCACAAAGATAGGGTCTCTCTCAGAACCTATCTGTCCTTTATGCCCAAAGTGGTCACTGATCTCTTTGAACCAGGCCATCCATCTTCCTACCTTCTTCCCCAGTTCACAAAACAAAGGGGAGAGAAGTCTGCATTCCTTGGATGTACACAGACGGCTACATTTCTATCTGGACAAGACAAAAGCTTTTCAAAAGACTCAGCGTTTCATTACCTTTGCCTCTGGAAAAGAAGGAAAGCCTTCCTCTAAGCAAACCATTTCTAAATGGATTTCCCACTGCATTTGTTTTTGTTATAGCTCCCATGGCAAAGTGCCACCAGTAGAGATAAAATTTCATTCCACCAGGGCAACTGCTACTTCCACTGCCTTTCTAAAGGGTGTCCCCACCAAGGACATCTTGGTGGCTGCCACCTAGTCTTCAGTGCATACCTTCACCAAGCACTACTACCTGGCATCCTTCTCAAAGTCTAAAGCAGGCTATAACAATGCTGTTCTGCAGAGCATCCTGTCTTCCCCTTAGACACCTTCCTCCCTCCTTTCAGGTTTGGGAATCTTCCCAGTAGTCATAACTGTAACAGCGAAACATGAACATAGTACAGTTGTGTACAGTTACCATAAATGTAGATGTTAGAGTGCATTCAGTGTTGTAGTCTTCTTTCCCTCCCACCAATCTCCTCAGCCTGCTATGTAGGTTAATCCTGTTTTGCTTCTCCACCAAGGGACCTCCTCCTTGACTCCCTTCTTATGTCAGTTTCTCCTTTGGATACCTCCTATCTTCTTAGGGCTTTTCCAAGTTGAGGGCAAGAAAACACTGTTACCATGACACAGCCTGGCTACCTTTATACCTGAATGTACTGACGTCGGTCAGGGTGTCCGTCAGCCTGGGAGCTGGAAAGAATTTTCTCTGGTAGTCAGGCCAGCCAAGGGCTTTCATGGCAGGAAATCCCAATGTCAGGACTGCAACAGTGAATACACTTGAACATCTACATTTATGTCAAGTGTACACAACTGTACTTTCATGATGTAACAGTTGAACATTAGGATATAAAATTTATGTGCAGTAGATGGTCAAGTTATGTTAATCAGGGAATGTGTTTAATTGATCATTTGTACTGTAACTTCTGGTTCTAAGTTGAGCCATTTGTATCAGACTGTTGGACTTACTAAAATGTTTTAAGTAATAATTAACTGGCTGACTACCAGAAGAATATGTGCTCCATGTATGAGGTGAGCACTCTATTTACTAACAGGATCATAAATAAAGGAGCTGTTTAAGAAAAAATTAAAAGTAATCCCCAAGGTGCTATAGAAATCCTCACTGAAATAAACAAATAATTCAGGAGTTTAATAATACGCTGTATTTGGTTGCATACCGCTTACTCAGAGGTGATGTCTGCCTGACCTACAAGGTCATGTCCAACCCAGAATTGATGGACATGCTCCACCTAAAAAAAAAAAAAAAAACAAATCCCCAAGAGCCACATGTTTTAGGCATCTAAACCTCACCACAACGATAAATAGGACGTGCTGGAGGTATAGATTCCTGTCCCAGAGACTCCCCATGCTTTGGAACAGGATTCCAATCTACATTAGGCAGAGCCCCTCACTAACAGTCTTCAAGGGAAACCTTGACGAGTGGATGGGAAACAGAAAATTTACCCCGGGGATCACTGCAGTGGCTCTGCTGGACAGAGGCACAGGGAACTAATGGCTCTGCTGGACCAAGGCACAGGGAACTAATCTAAGGGGGCGGTGAAAGCCAACACATTCTGGCTAGGCTTTTAGATGCCCTCGAGCAGATAGCCTAGTACTTAACTATGAACCTATAAAATCCACCAAAACAAAGTATGATGCTAAAAGGGCTACCCAAGACAAAGACAATCACAAAGCCTTTTTCATTTATTAGCAATCTCATAAGCACAACACAGCAGTGTACTGAGCTGATGGTGAACAATGTTAGCTACACAAAAGCTAAAGATACAGTTAACCTGTTAAAGATTCAGTTTAAGTTTACCTCTCTTGTCTCTTTATCTGTATCTCAGGATACACTTGAAACTGGCTCTGCTCAAACTGTCATACAAGACCAAGTTCTAAAAGCGCCTTCATCTGTGAGTTCTGATAATATCCCTGGTTACATCTTAAATTGTATGAAGTATGATTTGATCAACCCACTAACAACACTTTTCAAACTCAGTTTCCATACAAGTTTTGTACCAAGCAAATGGAGAACAGCTACAGTCATTCACCTGCATAAGGGAGGACCTTCCACATACACAGGCAATTATAGGCCTTTTAAGTCTGACCAGCCTCATATGTAAAGCCATGGAAAGACTTATCATAGAACTAATCAATCAGAACATAGGCAATCTCCAAACACTAGATCCATCTCAGTTTGAATTTGTCAAGGACAGGTCATGCTAACTTAATCTGATAGATATTTTTGAAAAGGTCACCAAAGGATAAGGGCAAAACCGTGCACACTGCATACCTCAACCTGGATAAAGTTTTTGGCACAATTCCCCACTCAGCCATAGTAAGAAAGCTAAACAAACTGAAAATAAAACCCTGTGTTATATGCTGGATTGCCAGCTAGCTCACAGATAGGATGCAAGAAATCAAAATCGGGGACGTTGCCTCCACAAAGAAACCTATCACCAGTGGAGTCCACTAGTGTTCTTTGCTGGGACCTCACCTGTTTGGCGTCTACTTTTCTGAAGTAAAAGCCAATACTAAAGGGCTCTGGCTGGCTAATTTTGCAGATGACTGCATGCTAGGAGCAGTCATTAAACTCCCAAATGACTTAGCCATCCTGCTGGAAGGTTTGTCCCAGTTAAATAACTGGTGCCAAAAATCATGGACTGAAACTTATCCTTTGGGAAATCATGTACCCCGGGGAACTGCCACATTGAGATTGCACCCCTTAGACCCTATCCACTTGCTTGGGGTTTGGGAACTTATGTGCACAGTCACTTAATTTCAACCAACATTATTTCCATTGTTGTAAGAAAGTACTTCTGTATAGCACAGCTTATAAACTAAGGAACTGTGTCTAGATATAGGGATGGATGTCATTGTCTTCCTTTACTCGGCCCTCATTAGGCCAGTCAGGTATAATGCCCTCTTTGGCATTTATCTGTCCAGTTCCATGCAGCAACTGGAACACTCACAGATATACCTTACTAAAAGGATTTAACGCCCGAATAATAGGTATTATGTGGACCGACTCAAACCTGGTCACTATACTCAGCATTGTACAGACTGCTAAAAGGTGTCCTGTATCTGGCATGCAAGGCATCCTCTTACCCAGTATCGATGGATTTACTGCATATCAGCAAATTAGTTGACATCAGAAATACTCTGTCTGGGGATCTATACCACTTCAACATCAGCAGAACACTTTGTAGAGTTTGCATGTCTAGTTTATCCATGTCACTTTTTGTATGTTGAAGTTTCCACTTGCATTCTAGAGACTTGCTGTAGGTGAATTAGTGAATCCTGTAAGTTACCCGTAGGGAGTGTGTGTACATGCAGGCGCACATAGGGCCAGCTTTAGCAATTATAGGGCCTAACTGGGACCATTTTGGTGAGGGCTCCCCAGCTTAACCCTCCAACGTTTTACCCCAGCTCTCTACCCCCAGCCACCCACTACCTGCATCCACCCACTAGCCTTCTGAACTTATTTATTATAGATTGGGCATCAGAAATTACTGTGTAGTAATACAAAATAATTTGTTTATATTTTGTCATAAAACATGTTAAAACAGAAGCAGACACCTGGATTCTTGGATTACCGCCAGGTCCAGTGTTTCCAATGACTATATAACTGTGATAAAATAAACAGTGTTAAGTTACTTTTATGAACAGAAGGTTTATAGTATCCATCAATTACAGACACTTTGACTGTGTACATGCATCAGTGATATCAGGTTATGATTTAAAAAAAAATCCACAGCTGCAGATTTCCAAATTACTTCTAATAAACTAGTTCTGCAAGTCCAAATTTGTCTGTTTACTTAATCAAATGACAGCAGGATTGGTCATTTTCATTGACAGACAGCTCCCATATGCAGCAGTTAAAGTCACTGAATGTGTACACCTCTGATATCTGATTGTAATAAAAAATGAATAATAATTGCTATAGTAATTTATGCTGTTTCATACAAACACACTGTAACAAACCACACTGAAGTACTCCAGCATGCTTCACGTAAGTTCACATTAGTCCTGTAAATACAGAATATTATACAACTACCCCTGCATTAATATTCAAAAACGTGCACGCTGATTGGTCAACATGCACGTTGTAAATCAGAGTTAAGTTTAGGTAGACCGGACCTTTTTTCAATTACTATAACTCTTTTTGTACAGCAACGGAGAACGCAAGATCTCCATTGCTTCACACTGTCTCGCTATGTTAAACGAGTTTAGCATAGCAAGACAGCTTTAAAAAAAGCAACAGAGATTTTCCGTTGCTTTCTTTTAAAGCTGTCTCGCTATGTTAAACTCCTTTAACATAGCGAGACTGTAAAAAGCAACGGAGATCTTGCTTTCTCCGTTGCTTTTTTCAAAACTGTCTCGCTATGTTAAATGAGTATAACATAGCGAGACAGCTTTAAAAAAAGCAACAGAGATCTCCGTTGCTTTTTTTAAAGCTGTCTTGCTGTGTTAAAGCCATTTAACATAGCAAAACAGTTTGTAAAAAAGCAACGGAGATATTGCTTTCTCTGTTGCTTTTGCCCACAGCTCTGATGTACTGCATAGGCATACGCATGCGCAGTACATCAGAACTGCCGCAGAATACCAGACAGCTGCGGAAGGGCAGCAAGGAGGCAGCATACAATGCCATTATTTAAAAAAAGTAATTTATTTTTTTCGCCACTCAAATTAGGAGCAACATATACCCATCAGGAATGAATGACCACACTTCCTTAGCACCCTTACTAAAAAACAGAGCACTCGTACTTTGACTCCTTATTGTTTCATTTATTTTGTATGTATTGTACAACATAATGGCAATTTTACTATGTTTTAATGAGTTACTATAGGGTTAATTGTATTGCAATGGATTGAATTTTATGATTGGGCAGTTTTAATTAAGGGAATTAGTGTGACTGTTATTTAAACAGCCTAAATGGCGAGACGTTTTTGGTTTGATAAAGTCCACGACTGACGTGGACGAAAGCGCTTACCATTTGGATTGTTCTTGAGAATCATTGCTGCTACTGTTTTTGCTGCTAATTACTGGGTACACGGTGCTCGGCTTATATGGACTTTTTCGCCTATGGTGAGTAAATCGAACTTTTTTATACCTTGTGGTGTGTTAACTGTGGGCGTTGAAGCACAAGACCGAGGTTGAATTGTCTTTTATTGTGTTTGTGGATCCACCGGACTGCTCCGTTTTGGTTTTTAATTATGACTGCACTTACTCACATATGTGCACATTCCTTCACATGACATTTGCATGCCTTGTTTGCATGATAGAAGAGGCAGTGAAAGTCACTTCTCATATTGAATGTACAGAATAAGTAATGAAAGTTTTCTTGTTTAGTATGGAAGATAGTTTTGCATAGAAAATGCAACGTGTCCCAGAGTAAGGAAATGAAATCCATGGAATGGGTAAAGGCAGGCCTCAGCATCATTGCACAACTGGGAAAAAATAACTTTAAAATAAAGTTGGTGTCAAAGCTTGAAAGTACCACAGCTGTAGAATTGTATTCCCCAAATTGGATGAAGTCTTAGCACTTATAATTGATTTAACTTCTGAAAGCCAACATAACTGTAAAGTAGTCTTGAAAATAAGTAATAAAAAGTATTTAAGTTTACATCTGCCACCATGGTAGTGGCCAGAAAGCATGACATTTCCTTCACGAAAACTGTCAAAAGTATAGGTCTGTATTCCTCTCAGATCAAACAACATCTGCATTTTCTTGGCAGAGGCATTTCAATCTTGCTTTACAACAAAGCATTAATACAGTGGATGTTGCACTAATTAGTAAAACATTAAAAGTTGAGTCTGATAAATTACTTGTATTGCAGAATGTGACGAATCAAGGAATGAGAGGAAAAATTCTGAATACGTAGGCTTTGCAGCAGCAAAAATGTAAGTCATTATGCAAAGCAGTGTGTGTCCTTCCACTAGTTGATTTCACATGCTGCTGCTGTTTTCTGTTGATTGCTTAGGCAATTTATAGATTTTATTTACAAAGTACTGCTGTATGTATTCATAGTGTGACCTCTATCCCATTCTAATTGCAGATCATTGCTGTATGTACTCTGTGGAGGCATATAATACAGCAATAAGCATATGTTTTATTTTATTGAGACCAATAATTGTGCGTGCAGCATACATTGATAGTAAGAACACAGAGTGGAGAAAGATGTCTTTAGTCACTGACTAAAGTATGTGTGTACATCAGTGTATGTGTAGATGCATGTTTACAGTAAGTTTAGACTTCACTTGAACACTTTACATTTTACATACAAAAACAATGCTGCTTAAAAAAAAAAAAAAAAAAAAAGGTAATTGTATAGCAGCATGACTGTTAAGGCCACCAGTGATTAGCCCACTTGCCTGATGACAATAGCTAGAAAGGTGGTCTCGTAATTGATTCAGTGCCATACTGGCATTGAAGCAATGAGATGGAAAAAATTGGAGTGGTCATTGCTTAAAGCAGAGCAGCTGCTGCATTTAGCTTTAAATTGAAGCTCCCCATGAAAAGTAGAGCAGTTGAGAGATGGCTGCCTGAGTGAGTGGGGCCCCATTAGGCCAAATAGGTTCAATTGGCAAATGCCTGGCCATGCATGTGTGTCCATCCTATGGTCATCTTTTTCCTGTCGAACATTGATTACTATAACTTGCACACTACTATGTGCCACCATGACTCTGCTCTGTATTAAGTGAGTAATTGACAAATGAAATAATCAAGTGTAGGTACCGCTGTATGTATCATGAGTCCATCATTGCTGTTGCAGATAGTTTGTTAAAATGCAACTCTATGCTGTCATCCTCCATAACAGAAAAGGACCATCTTTTTGGTAGCCATGGGCCTAGCAAGAGAGTTAAGAGGGATGCCCTTTTTATTTTGAACAGTGTGTAGACTCATCACTTCCAGCAGATAAAGTCCAAAATTAAGTCGTCTGGATAGCTGTGTGAGTGCACCACAAGGAAACCTGAAAAAAAAATGATCCAGCTTAGTAAATTCTGCTTAACCCCAGCCTCTCTAGAAATTGAGGACACTGCACTCCATCTGCTTTAACATCAGAGAACAATAGCATAATTGCATTGGTATACAGAATCTCTGTATGATATTTAGGACGCCTCTCTGGGTATGGTATGAGCCAAATGCAAATGATCACCTTTTTTACCTATTGTACAATTGTACAATTGTAAACCAGGTAATCGCACCACTCCTGATATCACAGTAAAAAACTCGCCACAGATTCACACTCCCTTGTAATGCACAACTCTGTAATCTGTTATCATAGTCCAGTCCTGGCCTTCTACTTTGCTAAAAGACCAACACTTTCAATTTTATTGGTGACCTTTAGAATTCTTCAGTGAGATCTGGAACCTGTCTTCCTCTTGGAGCTTAGCCCACAGAGACTGGTTTCTAGAATTTCTTAATTTCTCCTACAATAATTGTTTCCAGAATAACTGTTGATCTGAAGTAGTTGACTTAATTTGGTCTTCAGCCTGTGGGTTACGGATCTGTATTGGATCCACCTCGGCCGCAAAACTAACATCTGATCTGAGCTTCAAGCTCCTCCCCATACCCATAATGCCCCCTGTCTCCTTCCTCCCTTCAGATCTCGTTTGCCACTGAAAAGTAAGCATCATGGTCTGAGCATTTTTTCTGGGTAAGTGTGTTAATTTTGGGTCTTTTTTTCTCTATCTTTAATCTTTCTAACTCTATCTTTACTTTCTACCTCCCCACCCGCGTTTGGTCATTGGTAAAAAAAAAAAAAAAAAAAAAAAAAACTCTTCTCCTTTCTGATGTTCTATGTGTTTCACTGTTGCAGTCATTACATTTGGGTAATCTGCTGGCAGGTTGCCCTCAGTCGACCTGATTAAAAAAAGTCTTGGGTCCTGCGTCGGTTGCTGTCCCTTCTTCCATAACGTCAAGTCATCAGGGGTATAAAACATGCAGCTTACGCCATTACATCAGTCTTTCTTGCCGTGCGGTGCCCGAAGCAGAAGCAGTTCGCAAGTGCCGTTCGGCCGACTCCTGAAATTTTCGTTGTCGAATTTCAGAACCGAAGTCTTCAACTTAAAGCTATGTACCCAGTTGGGGAAACTCTTTCTTGCTCCTTATCGATGTCAGTAAAAGTTAATAATTGCATTACTTGTGGAAAGCAAATACCTCATAAAGATTTTTATTCGTACTGTATTCCTTGCCTAGGCCCTGACCACGACGTACTTTGCTGCCGGTTTTGTGCTTTATTTAATCAGCGCACTATCCATCGTTGGTACATTTTTGCCTCTAAATATTTCAGTTCTCGGTTTAATTATCCAGAAATGTCGTCGGTTAGCCATCCGACTACCGGGATTCTGAAAAAACGCAAAGATAAAGACAGAGACAGGCCGCCGAGGTCCAAAACTGCCAACGACGCTTCTCCTAAGCCAGTTGCCAGTTAGCTGGTACTCAGTGAGGTGCTTTCACAGCCCCTGATACCCACTGCTTCTGATTCGCAGGCCTCTACTGAGACCCATTCTGAGTCCGGTATGCCAAGAGATACTTCACCTATGGAACTCGCGGATGTCTCTACCTTGGATGGGTCCAGAGCTGCTGTGCAGGCACCGGCTTTTGAGGGTGTATTCAGGTCTACAGACTTGCATATTAAATCAACACCGCCTTCATTACTAAGGCCTAAATCTCGATCCATGTCTAAAAAACTGACGCCCAGGCCACATGTTCAGGCCCCTATGCCTAAAAAACAAATGATAAAAATGGCTGAAGATTTAATTACTCTAATTATGGGTAGTCAATCACCCCCCCCCCCCCCCAAGAGGCTTAGGGCTGAGCTTGATTATGAATCTTCTGAGCAGTATTCTGTTTCTTTTGACTCTTCTAATGACCTGGATTTGTCCAAACCTATTTATGAGGATTCTGATGCAGAGGATTCCATTCCCTCTGCTTCCCCTCCTGAGGATTATTCTTTTGGGGAAACTTTACATACTTTAAGGGAGCATTTCCACTGGGAAAGCCAGGAATTTTCTGATTAAAAAAAAGGCTTAGGGATTTCCTTCTTCTACCTCAGCATAGGCCTTTGGCTATACCTCCTGTACTAGACATTGTTGATGATGTGTTCTCGGAATACAGTTTCGCCCCTGAATCCCTGCCTCTGGCTCCTAGTAAACCTGACAGTTACTACAGGGTTCCTGAGTCCCACAAGTTCCTTTTCAAAAATCCTGTTGCAGATCCAGAAACCATTTCTCAGGAGCCCAAGGGCATTAAGGCTTCTACTGCCAAAAATCCTACCCTTCCTGATGGAGACTCCAGGGCGCTGGATAGATGGGGTAAAAAAGTTTATACTACTGCAACCTTGGCAATCCGAGCTTTAAACTGCCAATTTCATATGTTAAAATATCAACAGCATATTATTGGACTGCTTAAACAGAAAATTATGTTGATTCCTGACTGTGTGAAAAATAAAGATTTACAGGATTTAATGCATGTCCTTCAAGAATGCAACTGCAGTCATAACATGTGGGTTGTCCTGCCTCAGGCAGCCCTCGGTCGGCCAGATTCCAAAGTCTGGGTCCGACGTCGGCTGATGTCGCATTTCTCTCCGACGTCAGAGCGGCTGGAGTACATAAGCATCAGCCGACGCCATTTTCTTCAGTCTTTCTTGCCGCGCGGTGCCCGAAGCAGAAGCAGTTCGCAAGTGCCGGTCGGTCAGCTCCTGTATTCTACGATTCCGAAGTCATCAAAAAAGCTAAGTACCCCGTTGGGGACCTTTTCTTGCCTCAGCCGATGTCAGAAATTACTGAAAAAGTTAACAATTGTCTTTTTTGTGGTAAACAAATACCTCATAAGGATTTCCACTCTTACTGCCTCCCTTGCCTGGGCCCAGACCACGACGTCTCGGCCTGTGTAGCCTGTGCTCGCTTCAACAAGCGCACTCTCAGGCGCCGGATGGAGTTCGCTGAAGATTTTTTCGGCGATAAATTTGCTTACACCATGCCGTCGGATCTTCCGACATCGCAAACTCCCAAAAAGCAAAAAGACCGGGACTGACATCCTCGGCCCGCGTCTACCACCGACTCCACGCCAAAACCTAGCGCGAGTGCTCCGATTCCCTCTGAGACAGTCTCTCCACCGCTCCGAACCGAAGACACCGCATTACCGACGACTCCGATTCCAGACATTACTCCGACGCCAGTTATAGATTTTCCTCCAGATACCGAAACCGAGGAAATGCCCGAGACCATTGCTGTAGACAAGGTCACTCCTGCACGTGGAGCTGCCAGGCCTCCTATGGCCATGTCTATTAAGGCCTACACTAGGGCTAAGGCAGCCAGCAAAACAAAGCATATTACTTCTAAATCCTTACCGCAGCCGACTCCGGAGACACAAATTATGTCCATGGCTGCTGATTTAATTTCCATGATTAGAGGTTCACAGGCCCATCCTGAGAAAGCACCCCAGCCTCCTCCTAATAAAAGGCCCCAGGTTGAACCCTCTGACCCTACTTCTTCAGATGAAGACTCTGAGGGCTCTGTCCACTCTGACAGCCAGGAAGAGCTCTTCCAGACCTATGAGGACTCGGATGCAGAAGATTCCATCCCTTCGGCCTCCCCTCCTGAGGATATTTCTTTTGGGGAAGTTCTGCACACCATGAGGGAACATTTCAAGTGGCAAGGTCAGGAATATTCTGATTCTAGGAAACGCCTTAGGACTTTCCTTAAGAAGCCTCAGCACAGGCCCTTAGCTATTCCTCCTGTACTTGATGTTCTGGATGATTTGTATTCTGACTCTAGTGCTACCCCTGATTCTCTTCCTCCTGCTCCAGCCAAGCCAGACAGGTATTACAGGGTCCCAGAAACTCATTCCCATTTATTCAGGGCCCATACTGCTGATTTGGAAACTATTTCACAGGGGCCTAAAGGAGTTTCAGCCTCCACCTCAAAAATCCTTTGCCCTCCAACAGGGAAGCGAGGTCATTAGAGAGATGGGGCAAAAGGTTTACACATCCACTACCTTATCTATGAGAGCTTTAAATTGCCTTTTCATATGTTACAATATCAGGATTATCTCTTAGAAGATTTACAAAAACATTAGCTTCTCCTGATCCTTTAGACAGGAAGACTTTGCAGGAAGCTGTACATAACACTCAGCAAGTAAGCAATCACTTCCTGCAGTGTGGATATGATGCACTGGAAGCTTCATGTAGGGCAGCTATGACAGGGGCAGTGATTCGTAGACATGCTTGGTTAAAAGATCAACCTCTACCAGATCATGTAAAAGCAAAACTTCTGGATGCACCTTTGGAAAAGAAAAAGCTTTTTGGTGCAAATGCTAAGGATGTGTTAAAGACCATCGAAGAAAAAGCAAAATCAGTTCAGACTGTGAAAGATTTCCTCCAGGTTCAACCCCCCCAGATTCAGTAGGAATTGGCCTTCAAAAACTGGTCCTTTCCTAATCCAGAAAAGTTTCAAAGGGGTAAGAACAGACGTGGCCGAGGAAGAGGCCAATACAGAGGCCCTTACAGGGGACAACAATGGCAGCCAGGAAACCAAAGAAGTGACAGGGGTTTCACCTGCCCAACAACCACAAACTCAATGACTTTCCTCTACTACCGCCTACCAGGGAACAACTAGAAACTCCCTTGGGAAATTATCTCTGTTTGCAGACCACTGGCACAGACTGACAAAGGACAAATGGATTTTGGACATTATAGACCGAGGGTACAGGTTTCATTTTCATACCTTACCAAGAAAACAAGGCATGCCAAACCTACCACAAAATCAGAGGGCAGAGGCTATCAAGCAAATCACTCTGCTGACTCGAATGAAAGCAATAGAAAGAGTTCCACAACAAGAACAAGACCAGGGTTTTACTCAAGACTGTTCCTTGTTCCAAGAAAAGAATCTCAATGGAGACCAATACTGGACTTGTCCGCATTAAACACCTTTCTCATAGTACCAAAGTTCAAAATGCTGACTCTACAGCAACTCCTTCCCATGCTGGGCAAGGGTCTTGGCTGATTACTCTGGACCTCAAGGAGGCATACCTGCATGTCCCTATCAGACACAGCTGCAGAAGATACCTCAGATTTCTTGCAGGGCCAGAGCATTATCAATTCTCAGCATTGCCATTTGGCTTATCTACTGCCCAGAGTATTTACAAAATGCCTGGCTTCAGTAATTGCTCATTGCAGGCTCCAGGGTATACAAATTTACCCGCACCTGGACGACTGCCTCATACAAGCGGACGACAAATTGATGTTGACAAAAACCTGGATTATGTCATACGATTACTTCAAGCTCTGGGATACACAGTCAACTTCCAAAAGTCAAGACTGCAGCCATCCCAGCAAATAATCTTCTTAGGAGCCAAACTAGACACAGCCTCTCAGATGGCTTACCTGACAGAAGACAAGCAAGAGAAGTTAACTCATTACTTCAAAGGTTTAGCAAAACTCACCCAGATGACTGCAAGGAGATTCCTACAGGCCCTGGGTTACATGGCATCCTGCATTCTACTGGTTCCATTAGCAAAACTACACATGAGAAAGCTTCAATGGTACCTAAAAAGCATTTGGTCTCAACACAGCAACAACTTGGAGACAATCATACCACTCATTCCATGCCTACAAAAGGAATTCCTATGGTGGGCCTCGGCGAGCCAGGAAAACACAGGTATGTCATTCAAAAAACCACAGATAACACAGACCATGACTACAGATGCCTCAGACCTTGGATGGGGGGGCGCACATGGAAGGCAGGTGTATACAAGGACAATGGTCTCCGAAGGAAACACATCTGCATATAAACCAAAAGGAAATGCTGGCAGTAATGCATGCCATCGAGGCTTTTCAACACCAACTCCAGCAAGGCCATTTAATGATACGGACAGACAACACCACTGTGATGTGGTACATAAACAAGCAGGGGGGGCACCCACTCTTACCCCCTTTGCAGACTGACAATGCAGCTTTGGGAGAAATCACTGAGCCTAAACATCCAGTTACAATCCCAGTTCGTTCCAGGAAAAGACAATGTGTTGGCGGACAGCCTAAGCAGGAATTTCACAGATCCACACGAGTGGAGGTTACATCCGAAGGCCTTCAGACAACTCACTTCGACATGGGGCAAGCCAGAAGTGGACCTATTTGCCTCTCACCTCAACCATCTTCTACCAAAATTTTGCACAAGGACATACCATCCAAAAGCTTGGAAAATAGATGCCCTCTCATTCAACTGGAACTCCCTAACAATCTATGCATTCCCACCTCTGCCACTGATGACCTCAGTATTACTAAAGATCAAAGCAGAGAAGCCCAAGGGAATCATAATAGCTCCGGATTGGCCAAGACAACACTGCTACCCACTACTACGGAGCATATGTCACACCAGGAGGTGGGCCCTCCCTCAGTGGCCTCTACTTTTGACTCAACACAACTTCGAAACACTGCATCAAAATCTTCAGACACTGCAGCTAACAGCCTGGGAGATCCCATAAATATCTTCAGCTTATCTCTCTCCAAGGAAGTTCAGCGGATACTAACAGAGGCTCGAAGACCATCCACCAGAAAGGTTTACTTAGCAAAGTGGAAAAGATTCAGCAATTGGAATACCAGCAAGGGACATGATGCATCATTGTTGAAAATCCCACTCATCTTGGAATATTTGGCAGATATGTTAAAGAACGGCCTCTCATATTCTTCCATAAAGATACATGCATCTGCTATTTCAGCTAGATACAACACTGATCCTCCTGTTTTCTCTCACCCCTTACTAAGACAATTCCTCAGGGGAATCAAGAACATTAAGCCACCAAGAAAGGCCCCAGTGCCAGCCTGGGACCTCAATTTTGTCTTAGAAAAACTGACTCTACCTCCTTTTGAGCCAGCAGCTTCAGTTGACTTGCATTTTCTCTCATGGAAGACAGCTTTCCTGTTGGCAATTACCTCAGCAAGAAGGGTTTCGGAGCTACAGGCCCTAATGGTAATACCACCCTTTATTATTTTCCACAGAGACAGGGTTTCATTAAGGATCAACCCTACTTTTATGCCAAAGGTGGTATCTAGGGTCTCTCTAAATCAAGCCATTCATCTGCCTGCTTTCTTCCCCAATCCTGAGAATAAGGGGGAAAGACTTTTGCATACCTTGGATATTCACAGACAACTTCGATACTACCTGGACAGAACCAAGGCCAGTAGGAAGTCTGAACAACTTTTTGTTGCTTACGCCCCTGCAGTCCAAGGAAAAGCAATTTCAAAGCAGACTATTTCTAAATGGATTGGACATTGCATCAGATTCTGTTATTCCTTTCATGGAAAAGCTGTTCCAGCCAATGTCAGACCACATTCCACCAGAGCTGCAGCCACCTCTACAGCATTCTTAAGAGGGGTGCTTACCAAGGACATTCTAGAAGCTGCTACATGGAGCTCCGTGCATACATTCTCCAAACACTACAATCTCCCTCTATACTCCAGATCCAGAGCAGGCTTTGCTTCGGCAGTCCTGCAGGGTTTGATTGCTACACCATCTCTTTCCTAGAGCATACCTCCTCCCCCAGCTAAGCTATGGTATTCTACCCACATGTTATGACTGCAGTTGCATTCTTGAAGGACATAGTACAGTTTTGTACCTACCATAAATGTAGATGTCCGATAGACATGCAACTGCAGTCGGATTTTCCCTCCCTCCATACCCCTCTATGCCTAGGGTCCACTCCTATCCCTGTTACTCTTAGCTGGGGATATCTGTTATGGTGTATTTGTTTTATTGCTCATTTATTTGTTTGGAATCCTGTTTTTGTCTTCCAATTTGATTATAGCCTTCCTTGGAGGGCACCTGGCATCTGGGGCAAGAAACACTGAAGAAAATGGCGTCGGCTGATGCTTATGTACTCCAGCCGCTCTGACGTCGGAGAGAAATGCGACATCAGCCGATGTCGGACCCAGACTTTGGAATCCGGCCGACTGAGGGCTGCCTGAGGCAGGACAACCCACATGTTATGACTGCAGTTGCATGTCTATCGGACATCTACATTTATGGTAGGTACAAAACTGTACTATTCTGCTGACCAAGTTGGAAACAAACTTTGTATTGTGGTTTTGATTCTTTAGAGGGCTCTTGCATGGCTACTGTTACTGGGTCTGTGCTTAGAAGGCATGCTTGACTTAAGGAGCAGTCTTTGCCTAATCATGTTAAAGCTAAATTGTTGGATGCTCCTTTAAATCAGGACCGCCTGTTTGGCAATAAGGTTGAAGAAGTTCTTAAAAAGATGGAAGATAAAGCTAAATCTATGCAAACTGTTAAAGATTTTTTACAAGTGCAACCACCAAGATTTAGTAGGCACTGGCCTACTAAGAATTGGTCCTTTCCGGCCCCTTCCAGATCCTCTCAAGCCAAACCCAAACACAGTAAAAACCCCAGGTTTAAGTCCCAGGGGACTCTCAGAACTAAGCAGTGGGGGGCCTCCACTTCCAAATCTGGAAATAACAAGACACCCCTCCTATTGTAAACAGTCTCAATGACTTCCTTATAAAATTTCCAAGCACTTATTTTTTAACCACCCCTTTGGGGGGGGAAAGATTGCTCTTCATACAAAGAACTGGGAACTCATAACCTAGGACAAATGGGTTTTAAATATAGTGTCCCAGGGATACAGATTTCATTTCCGCACGTTGCCAACACCAAACGGGTGGCTAGACCTGCCCTCAAATCAGTTGGCAGAGGCTCAAAAACAAGTACTTTCCCTCTTAAGCATGGGGGCTATTCAACTGGTACCAGAAGAGGACAAGTTTTCTATTCCAGGCTTTTTCTGGTACCCAGAAAAGACAAATCATGCCGTCCAATCCTGGACCTGTCTACTCTAACCACCTTTCTGGAGATTTCAAGATGCTGACTCTTCACCAGTTACTTCCTATGCTATAGGAAAAGATGCCTGGTTGGCAATTCTAGATTTAAAAGAAGCAAACCTGCACATCCCAATCAGGGAATCTTGCAGAAGATACCTACGCTTCAAAGCAGGCTACTTGCATTATCAGTTCTCTGCACTGCCCTTTGGCTTGTCTACTGTGCCCAGGGTATTCACAAAGTGCCTGGCTCCAGTTTTTGTATTTTGCAGGCAAAGAAATATTCAAATATATCCATACCTGGACGATTGTCTAATTCAGGCAGAAAACCAGGGCATACTTTTAAATCATCTGGCGCTTGTAAAAAGGGTTCTAACTTGTCTGGGGTACACCATAAACAAAAAGAAATCACAACTGGTACCCTGTCAACAGATTACATTCCTGGGTGAAAGTTTGAATACAACTGCCCAGATGGCTTTCCTCACGCCCAAAAAGCAATTTCATTTGGTAACTTACTTCAAACAAGTGGCTATAAAAATCCTGCTATATCTGCAAGACAAATACTGCAAGCCTTGGCGTTCATGGCCTCCGGCATTCTTCTAATTCCATATGCAAGACTGCATATGAGGAAACTACAGTGGTATCTAAAAAGTCTATGGAGTCGACATTGTCACAGCCTGGAAACAATGATTTCTATCATACCTTGCCTATGCCAAGAATTCCTATGGTGGGCAGAGGCCTGCCACCAAAACAAGGGACTACCATTCACAGTACTCCCTGCTGCCCAAACTCTAACTACAGATGCATCAGACTATGCATGGCGTCTCACCTGGCAGGGAAAGTGCATTCAGGGCAAATGGAACCCAAATCAAATGCACCTACACATCAATCAAAAAGAAATGTTAGCTGTGCAGAATGCTCTGACAGCCTTCAAGGACTACATTCTTCCAGGACAACTAATGGTAAAGACAGACAACACCATGGTTATGTGGCACATAAGCAGGGGGGTACACATTCCTACCCCCTCTGCAGACTAGCCTGGCATTGTGGAACACAGCCTTGAGCTACCAAGTGCACCTTCAAGCTCAATTCCTGCCAGGAAAATTGAATACACTTGCAGATGGTCTAAGCAGAAAACACATGGACCCACGAGTGGAAACGGGAACCACAGATTTTCGACATGTTGACAGGCGAATGGGAGAGCCCAGACATAGATCTATATGCCTCCCCCCAGAACTACCAGTTGAACAAGGTTTGCACAAGAACTCCCCACAAAAAAGCCTGGAAAGTGGATGCTCTGTCCTTCAGCTGGAAAAACCTATCAGTCTACGCCTTTCCCCCTCTGCTCTCCAAAGTTCTACTAAAAGTCAAACAGGACAAACCAAGGATGATTTTGATTGCTCCAGACTGGCCGCACCAACACTGGTACCCTCTCCTGCGCAGTGTGTCGCAAACGTCTCCATGGTACCTGCCTCAGACTCCTTCCCTGTTGTCCCAGCAAGTGAACCAGATTCTGCACCCTCAGCATCTAACAGTGAACCTTGCAGCCTGGCTAATTACCTAATCTCTCCTTTACCATCCCTCAGTAAACCTGTGATGGATATCATTTTAGAGGCAAGGAAGCCTAGTACTAGAAAATCTTATGCTGAAAAATGGAAAAGATTCTGTGCCTGGAACCAATCTTTAGGGATGAGCACAGCAGTGCCCAATTTACTTCAGATTTTGCAATACCTAACTGAGATGCCTCTTTTTCCCCCCATTAAAATCCACACCTCAGCTATTTCAGCTCACTGTAACACAGAACCACCCTCTTCTCTCATCCTCTGCTCAAGCAGTACCTCAGAGGGGCAAAAAAATTGAGACCACCCAGGAGAGCTCATACCCCTGCCTAGGACCTTAACTTTGTTTTGGGGAAACTCACTCTACCTCCTTTTGAGCCAGCTGCTACTGCAGACTTAAAATTTCTTTCTTGGAAAACAGCCTTCCTTTTTAGCAATCACTTCAGCTAGAAGGATATCTGAATTACAGGCCCTTATGGCAGTGGAGCCTTTCATCATCTTTCATGCGGACAGGGTATCTCTGAGGACCAATCCATCCTTCATGCCCAAGGTGGTTTCCAGTGTGGCTCTTAATCAGTCCATTCACTTGCCAACCTTCTTTCCCAATCCACAGAACAAAGGGGAATGGATTCTGCATTCCTTGGATGTGCACAGACAACTTAAATTCTACTTGGACAGGACTAAATCTTGAAGAAAATCTGAACAATTGCTGGTAGCATTTGCTGCAGGGGCAGAGGGGAAGGCTATTTCAAAACAAACCATTTCTAAATGGATAAGCCATTGCATTCATTTTTGCTATAAGCACCATGGAAAACCTATTCCCCAGTGGATCGGATCTCACTCCACCAGGGCTGCATCTACTTCTGCAGCTTTTCTCAGAGGTGTTCCTACCAGGGGTATTCTAGAAGCTGCTACCTGGAGTTCTGTACATACTTTCACCAAGCATTATCATTTACCAGTTTTCTCTAAATCCAGAGCTGGCTTTGCCACTGCTGTCTTGCAGGGCCTTATAGCTGGCCCTAATGCTGTATAAATTCCTCCTCCCAACCATAGCTTTGGGAATCTACCCAAATGTAATGACTGCAACAGTGAAGCACAAAGAACATAGTACAGTTGTGTACACTTACCATAAATGTAGATGTTCGAGTGTGTTCACTGTTGCAGTCCTGGTTACCCTCCCTCCAGCCCCCTAGTTTTTTTTGGCTATACCTCTACATTCCTTTACTATGCTTAAAAGCCTTTTCAGTGTATTTACTTTTGGTTGGAGGTATACTTTTGTGTTTTTGTGTTTATTTGCTCCCCATTAGGGGGGCACCTGACATTTGGGGCAAGATAAACTAATGTAATGGCGTCGGCTTCATGTTTTATACCCCTGACGACCTGATATCATGGAAGAATCAGGCCGACTGAAGACAACCTGCCTGCAGATTACCCGAATGTAATGACTGCAACAGTGAATACACTCGAACATCTACATTTATGGTAAGTCTACACAACTGTATTTTCCTTTTCTATTGCTCGTGTGTGTCTGTCTGTCTGTCATGGGAGTATGGCTGATGCCCCAAAACCAGATTTTAGGAAGTGCACACTGTGGCCATAAGCTCTCCCCAGCCGATGGCCACACTCTGCGTGTGATATGTCTGGGGGCTGCTCGTATGCTTACCTCCTGCCCTGCCTGTGCAGGCTTTAACCCACAGGCACTCAAGGACAGGAGAGATAAGCTTATGTTGAAGGGTTTACTTCCTTCCTTGGGGATGGTAGCCCATGCACCGTCAGCTTCTTCACCTTCCCTGGCCACTGGGACTCAAACTCCCTCCAAGGGGCCCGGGAAGAGGAGAAGCCAAAAAAAGGTAGGCCTAAGAAGCGGCCGGCATCTGCCGAGAACTAGGCCAGTGACCAGACCAGGATCTCCCTGGCTCCACACTCCCAGGTTTTCCCTGGAGTCGGAGGAGTCCTGGTTCCGGTCTCCCATTCGGGCTTCCCCTCATCAGCATTTCAGACCAGTGTTTGTAGCCTCCTCCTCCCACTCCACCTGGAGCCTTAGTGAAGCAGAGATGGATAGCATCATGCAGAAGTTCTTCTGCATCCAAATCCAGATGGGAGTTATGCCTGCCCCCTCTCCCTCCAAAGTGAGGAGCTCGCAATCTTTCTTTACCCCAGTTACTCCTTCTCTGATCTTCTGTTTCTGAGCCCTTGGATCCGAGGAACTCAGGGTCGAGGGATTAATGCCGATGGTACCGTGTACCTTGACGCCGGCCATTGCCTTGAGCGTGTCGGAGCCATAGCCTCGGCATCAGATTCAAGGGGTTGCTGCCTGCTCTGAGTGTGTCCGAGCGCATTCTTCTCCTCGGCATCTCAGCTCCTGGAGTCTTGGCTCTGAGTCCCCCATCTGGTCAGAGGGGGACAGAGCCTACTGGCACTTCTCAGGATGTCCGTTCTCCTTCGGCCTTTGACGTGGTGGAGAGAGTTCTCTCAATGTGGTCGAGACCCTTGACTATCTCATCCTCGGACTCTGCCCCAACTCCCTCTGTTTTGGGTATGACCCCGACCATCCTGCCATATCAGGGATGGCCTGCCACCAGTTTGCCTCAGGAAGCTCTTACTTGGTAGCAGCAGGACATTCCATGAGTCCTCCCCAGAGATTCCCACTGAGGAGGTCCCTCGCAAACAGTCATGCAAAACGAGGCACTTGGACTCCCCACTGGAGTCCCTTATTGAAGACACTGATTTGGAGGAAGGGGAACATTCACCCGAGGATGTCTCCTTTGGAGACCTCATGAAACTCCTCTGCTAAAGGGGGGGGGAGGTCTGCCCAAAAAACAACCCCAGACAAATCAGCGTTCCTAGAGGCATTCAGCACAGGCCCATCTACTTCCTGGATGTCCTCTCCCACTGATCCTTTAGTGGATCTTATAAAATCTCGGGTGTGGAAGGAACTGGACATGGTGGAGCCCATCCCAAAGCACCCAGACAAAGATATTAGCCCCCCTTCGGATAGGACATATTGGAACAAAGGGTCCCCAGTTGATGCTATGATGGCAGCTGCCACTAAAAGAGCTTGCTCAGGAGAGCTCTTTGGTACATCCTCCTGACCGAGAGTCCAGGGCGATGCAACGATTCGGGAAGTGGCTGTATGCTTCAGCCACCTTCTCTGTAAGATAGCTGAACTACATGGCACATGATTCGGCTGCAGCGAGACCTAGTAAAGGAGATTGCTATGTCGACCCTTAAGTCCATGTCGGCAGGAGACGAGACGTTTACCGCTGGAATGGCCACTCTGAAGTCAGTCGCTAACACATCCATGCATCTCCTTTCCCATGCTAGTGAAGGAGCCACCAGGGCTGCAGGTACAGGCGTTGCCATCAGGTGACATGCCTGGCTCTGGCTATGTCAGTTCTCGGAACCCTTTAAGGCATCATTCACCAATGCCCCGTATTTCCCTGTTTGGGAAGTCGGTATGCAATATTTTGGTCCAGAGTGAGAAGGACGGGAAGATACCGTCTGCCATTGGGATCCACTTCTCCTTCCCTCAAAGATCCTTTTCTAGGAATCAGCGAGGGGCTAAGATGTTGTTGCAGAAGTCTCAGGCGTTTTCCTGGGACACTCAGGACTCACCATCCCCTAGAGGCAGAGGGAGTTATGATAGATACTGCCCCAGGGGCAGAGAAGGTCCAAGAAATTACAGGTCTTGAGAGCCGTTCTTGGACAGACCCGGGCAGCAGCCTTGAAGGGCTTGCCCGACTGCTCCTCTCTAGAGGCAGTCAGAGGCTGGTTAATCACTACACCCAACAGAATCGGAGTCCATAGCAACAGATCATTGGGTGTTGCAGATCATATCCAGGGGCTGTTCAGTTCCATTCCTCGAACCACCCCTTCAACTGAAACACCTCCCAGACATCCTACCCGTGCAAAGGGAGGAAGCAGCTCTAGAAATAGAAAAGTTGCTAATAGAGTCATCTAAACTGTCCCTCTCAACTAGTCCGGATCAGCATTTATTCCATGTTCTTTTTAGTGCCAAAGAAAATGGGGGACCTAAGACCCATTTTGGATCTATCCACCTTGAAACTGTCCATTGACAAGGCAAAATTCCAGATGGTCCCACTTAAATGCATCCTGCCCTTCCTGCAGGCAAATGACTGGATGTACTCGATCGACCTCCAGGATGCGTACTACCATATCAAGATGGACAGGCACTCTCAGAGGTTTCTCCGCTTCCAGCTAGGAGCCAATCATTATCAGTTTAGAGCCCTTCCCTTTGGTCTCACCACAGCCCCCAGGGTGTTCACCAAGGTGATGGCAATAGTATCGGCTCACCTGAGGATTCAGAGTATTCAGGTCTTCCCTTACCTTTACGACTGGCTCCTCACTGCCCCTTCCAAGCAACAACTTTGTCAAGTCAGGGATTATTTCCTCTCACTAGCACAGAGGCTGGGCATCACCATCAATCTCAACAAGTCATCACACTGGCCCCTTTTCAGATCTTAGACTTCATTGGGGCTCGATTAGACACTATCCAGACAAAAGTTTTCCTTATCCCAGACAGGATTCACAGCCTAAAGACGCACATTCTTTACGTCCTTCAAGCCCAATCTCCAACAGCAGAAGTGGTACTAAGGGTGTTGGGGTCTATGGCGGCCACGATCAACCTGCTATCCTTAGTGCGCCGTCACATCTGGATTCTTCAGTGGAGCCTTGCCATTCAGTTTTCTTTATTAGATCTGCCATTGTCTCAGTGTGCAAATATTCTCTTTCATGGTGAATTAATTCCCCGGATCTAGTTAGGGGAACGTCCCTTTCTCCCGTCATTTCCCAAGACCACTGTGATCACGGACACCTCCCAGCTAGGGTGAGGGGTGCACTGCTCGGGACGGACAGTTCAAGGCACATGGTCCTCTTCCGAGACCAGTTTGCATATCAACGTCCTGGAGATGAGGGCCTTCATGCCTGTCTTCCTCCTGGGATGGTAGCTATCCAGACAGACAACATATCGGTGGCCTGGTACATCAACAAATGGGGGAACTAGATCTTAACCCTTTTGTTGCAAATCCATGAGAGTGTGGGAATGGGCGATCTTCACAGGCTGTGTTCTGGTGGCAATGCACATTCCTTTGTGGTCCAACATTCTAGCGGACAGGCTCAGATCTATTCTGATGCCTTACGAGTGGTCTCTGAATCCTTCAGTGGCAAAGCAGATCTTTCAAAAGTGGGGTTGGCCTTGCTGCAATCTTTTTGTGTCTCCTTCCAACGTGAAATGTAGCAAGTTCTTCACTCGGAAGCCCCCAGAGATGCTCTCATTCATGCTTGGCCTCCCGGACTTCTTTATGCTTAACCTCCTCTGCCTTTGATATGAAAATTTCCTGAGAAAGCTTGCAGGCTGGGGAGCTTTGTGATCCTCATTGCCCCATTCTGGCCTCACCAAGTCTGGTTTCCCCTCTCTGTGGTCTCATCTAGTAGTTCCACCATGGTCATTGAAGCCAGTTCCGGATCTCATTTCTCATCCCTCTGGGATTCCTCATCCAGACCTGGGCAGTCTGAAGCTCACAGCTTGGCTGTTCCAGTTCCCATGATTATTAAGACTCCTGGTTTATTTTCTCCCATTAAAAACATTTTGTTGGCGGCTCATGAGTCTTCCAACAGGAGGGTATACCATAGTAGGTATACCATAGTAGGTGGAAGTGTTTTTCACTATGAGCTTCACAATGTGCATTGGATCTCTCTACTGCTTCAGTGTCTGTGGTATTGGAATTTTTGGCAGGGATTTTTCAGCAAGGTGCCAGTTCCTCCATTGTCAAAGTCCAACTAGCCACAATTTCTAATTTTCATGTGAGGGAAAATATGATTTCTTTGGCCTCTTCTAAACTTTGCAAGGCCTTCCTTAAGGGTACCTTTCTTTTGCGGCCCCTGGTGAAGGACCCTACATCTCCATGAGACCTTACATTAGTGCTTCAGGCTGTAGTCTCCCCCCCCTCCCCCCCTTGAACCTGCAGCCTCAGTAGAGTTGCAGTATCTGTCTTGGAACACTGATTTTTAGTTGCCGTTAATTCTGCTAGGAGAGTGTCAGAATTTCAAGCACTATCTATCAAGGTTCCTTATATGATTTTTCATAAAGATAGGGTATCTATACGTACTAACCCATCCTTTCTCCTCAAGGTAGCAGCAGAAGCCAGTTTTAATCAGACTATCAATCTTTTTTCCAAATTTTCACAATAAAGGAGAATACAAATTACATTTGCTGGACGTGCATAGACAATTACAGTTCTATCTGCACAGGACAAAAGCTTTTCATAAGTCTGACCAACTTTTTGTTTTTTACTCAAAACCCTTTTTAGGGAAACCAATCTCCAAAAGTTAAGATTGCCTGCTGGATTTCCCAATGTATTATTCGGGCATACTCTGTTAGGTGAATTTCCCCACCAGGTCAGATAAAAGCTCATTCTACTAGATCTATGGCTACTTCAGTGGCTTTTTGTTCCAGGGTGTCGTTGGATGATATTTGTCCTGCATCTGCTTGGTCCTCATCTTATGCCTTCATTTCACATTATAAATTGGCTCTGCCGTGCTCCGGAATATCCTTCCATGAGGGCCTCCCAGGTGTATAGTAGCTGGGGACTCTTTCCCACAGGTTGAAGACCAAATGATGTCAGCTACGTCAGATAAAGAAGTTATCAACTCGCTATAACATTCCATCTGAGTACTTGTACTTCATTTGTTTTCAACCACTCCTTCCCCCGACCTTGTCAGTATTGTGCTGGCTATATATATATGGTAGGTGGACACCTCAGGGATGTTCTTTGCCATGCTTTGCCTCAGGAAATATGGGTTGCCAGTAGTAGTAAGGTCAGGTATGTCTTATGTTTTGAGCAACAAACTCGATCTGAAGGGGGGAGGAAGGAGAACATGGGGCATTATGGGTAAGGGGAGGAACTTGGAGCTCAGATCAGATGCTAGTTATGCAGCCGAGTCAGATCCAATACGGATCCGTAACCCACAGGTTGAAGACAAATGAAGTACAACTACTCGGATGGAACATTATGGTGAGTACATAACTACTTTTTATGCATGTTTAAGTTTACTTGTGTTGCTCCAGGAAATCTGTTTCCCAGTCAGATATACATATTTCAGATATCTTCCTTCACCTTGTTTGTCCCCCAGCTCCATCACCAAATTAAGCTTGGAATAAGCTCTTATCCACATGTGCATCATTTGGCAGTAACCCGGACTGGAGAGGTGCAACACACACTCAGCAACAAATGTAAACATTTCTTTAGCTTGTAAGACCACATTCCAAAAAAAATGGAAAAAAATGTATTCCCTCTGAGACCTCTCAGTTTTTGTAAGATCAATTTGCTCACAGGCAGGGCACTTGAGGCCAAAATTAAGACTTAGTCTCTGGTCTCACTGGTATAGCAGATGCCTGTGGTGAATTCATAGAAGACCTCTGAAAGAATCATGATCCCTGTCTCCTTGGTAGTTTTACATCTCCAATAGTGCAAAACAAGTTTCCATTTCCCTTTCTTCTGTATTATTTTTCAAAGTGCTAGGCTTTTTAGGCTTATTCCTTCTTACAAGCTTTCAGACATAGATGGAATTTACGCAAAGTTCCTAAAGGCCTGCAACCTATTTATTGCCATTCCGCTCACCCATATCGTAAACTTGACCTTGTCCACCATGTCTTTCCCACATCTCTGGAAATTTCCTTTTGTAATTATTATTCCAGAAATTTCACTTAGGTTCACCCTGTACCCCATCTCTATTCTTTCTTCTCACATCAAACTTATGTGGATGGTTGTTGCAGCTAATCTCATCTGAACTAATCATTGCTATTACTTGTAGCATAATTTTTATTTAATATATGGAGACAAACAGCTGTCTTATCCTGGATAATGCTGTTTACACTAACATGGATAAAAGATTCTGTTACTGGAGCTGTTTTTGTTTATCCTTACCAAGCTGTTTGACTTTCTTTTATTGCACTATGTGAGGCCATAGTATGTGGTATGAGACCCTCTTGAACAACTGGAGTACCAATTATTTAAACTACTGGTCAGCAAAAGTATGCATAAAGAGTGTACTTTCCACCTCATTCATAATGCTAAAACAGGTTCCACAGGAATCCGTTTCTGAAGACTATCTTTACACCTTGTTGGTGAATAGGTGTCTCCCTTTCAGTGCATGGGAAACTGTCGGCTGCTATGCTGATGACATGGATGTTCTTTGTGTTTCACTGTTGCAGCCATCCCCTGTGGGTTATCCCTGCTGTGGTAGCCCTCGGCCAGTCGGAATACCACAGTCAGTGTTTTTTTTGCGTTGGCTGCTGTCGCTTGCTGCCTGATGTCAGGTCGTCAGTGCTATAAAGGCAGGCAGCCAATGCCATTACATCAGTCTTTCTTGCAGTGGAGCCCATAGCAGAAGCAGTTCGCAAGTGTGCCGGTCGGTCGCTACCAGAGTTTGAATTACAGCTGAAAACGTCTAAAGCGAAGTACCCCATTGGGAATCCTTTTTTCTTGCACTAACCAATGTCCAAAAATGGTAACAATTGTCTCGCCTGTGGAAAGAAAATACCACACCAAGACTTCCATTCATATTGTGTCACTTGTTTAGGCCCAGACCACGACGTCCCCCATTGCCGGTTTTGTGCCCTCTTTAATGAGAGAACCATTCGTCATAGAGCTCTTATTGTAGCCAGGTATTTTCATCTTCCATCTTCACTTTCCGAAATGGCGCGCATCAACCAACAATCGATAGATTTTTCCGAAAAATCATAAGGATAAAGCTAGAGACAGACCACACAAGGCTAAGCCTTCCGATGACTGTACCGCTAAGCAGGTCATCATTTTTCTGGAATTCAGTGAGCCACCTTCGCAGCCCCTGATGCCCGATTCCATACCTTCACAGGCATCTACTGAGACCCTTTTGGAGTCTGGTATGCTGCAAAAATCTTCTTAGTCTTCCGAGCCTTTGGTTGTCCCTGCCACGATGCAGGCACCAGCATCCAAGGAGGTTTTTCGCACAAATGAATCTAGACAAAAACAGACATCTTCTCCTCTGACTACCGTTTCTCTCAGACCGATGGATACTCTTGGGCCTAGAGGCAAGACCACTCCTAGGAAAACTACCTCTAGCCACCATTTTACTCTTGCTCCACCACCCCAAGCTCAAATGCTTAAAACACCAGAGGATCTTATCACCCTTATCAGGGGTAGTGAGACCACCCCTTCTGAAAGGAAAAGAGACTTTTCTCCTGAAATACTGACAGAACAGGATTATGAGGAGTCTGATTATTCAGATTTCAAAGAGGAACAACAACCTCTGACTGCTTATGAGGATACAGATGCAGAGGAATCCTTTCCTTCTGCCTCCCCACCAGAAGATCCTTCCTTTGGGGAAACCCTTCACACCCTCAGGGAACATTTCCACTGGGAATCCCAGAACTTCCCTCTGTCTAAGAAAAGACTAAGAGAGTTTCTAGACCTGCTCCAGCACAGACCTTTGGCCAGCCCTCCAATCTTAAAGGTGGTTGATGATATCGTCCATGATTCCAGCTTAACTCTTAATGCCCTCCCACCTGCTCCCAGAAAATCTGACCGGTATTAGAGTACCGGATTCTCTCAAATACCTGTACAGAAATCCTGCTGCAGACCCGGAGGTCATTACACACTGACCAAAAGGAGTTAAGGCTAGTTCTGCAAAAAATCCTATTCCTTCTGACAAGGACTCCAGACTTCTGGACAGATGGGGTAAAAAGTATACACCTCTGCAAACTTAGCTATCAGAGCACTCAACTGTCTCTTCCATGTGTTAAAATATTAGCAACACACTTTGGAACTATTCAAACAAAAGATTTCAACCTTTCCTGACTGTGCCAATTCGGAAGAGTTAGCAGAGTTACTGCACTCTACTTGTCAAGTGACTAAACACTCCTTACACTGTGGATATGACGCCCTAGAAGCCTCAAGCAGGGCAGCAGTGTCAGGATCTGTCATAAGGAGACATGCATGGTTGAAGGAACAACCTCTCCCTGATCATGTCAAATCTAAATTACTTGATGCACCCTTGGATAAGGACCACTTGTTTGAAATAAAAGCAGAAGAGGTGCTTAAAAAGATGGAAGACATAACAAAGTCTATGCAAACAGTAAAAGATTTCCTTCAGATACAACCTCCTAGGTTCAGCAAGAATTTTCCCTCAAAACACTGGTCCTTTCCTGCACCTAGCAGATAGGGGCAAGTAAGCCCCGCAGGGACAGACCACCCAGACTCCTATCCCAGGGACAGCAGAGAGCCAAACAGAGGACCACTCCCACTCCCACTCCAAAGGCAGAGAGTGCTAAGCCATTCCTCTATGGTAAAACCTTTCAATGACCCCCCCCGTCCTCTTTTCACTCACCAAAACCTAGGAGGAAGGCTCTCCCTCTGCAAAGAACATTGGCTTTCTGTAACAAATGACCAGTGGGTCTTAAAGATCATTTTTTTAGGGATACAAATTCTCCTTCAACAGACTCCCAATTCCAAGAGGATACCCAGACTTACCTCCAAATCAGTGGGCAGCGGCACTGAAACAAGTCCAAACTCTCGTAGCCCAAGTAGCAGTAGAACCTGTCCCCACAGATCAAACAGGCAAAGGCTTTTATTCCAGACTATTCCTTGTTCCCAGAAAAGAAGGCACTTGGTGCCCCATTCTGGATCTATCCATTCTGAACACCTTCCTGTTGGTCCCCAAATTCAAAATGCTAACTTTGCAGCAGCTGCTGCCTATGCTGACAAAAATGCCTGGTTAGTTACCCTAGATCTAAAAGATGCCTACCTCCACATCCTCATAAGGGAATCCTTCAGGAAATTCCTTCACTTCAGAGCAGGCTCACAACACTTTCAGTTCTCTGCGGTACCCTTTGTCTTATCTACTGCGCCCAGGGTGTTCACCAAATGCTTAGCCCCATCCATAGCCTTTTGCAGACAGAAAAATATACAACTTTATCCTTATCTGGACAACTGCCTCATTCAGGCAGATTGCAAAGAAAAGCTCCTCAAGGACCTGCTCTTTATCGAAACTCTCCTTAACCTCCTTAGGGTACACCATCAACAAGAAGAAATCAAGGCAAACACCCTCCAGGAAGATCATTTTCTTGGGAGCACTGCTGGACACAGCATCCCAAATGGCCTTCCTATCCCCAGAAAAGCAGAGTTTCCTGCCTCTCTGTTTTACCCAACTGGCTTCCAGAAGTTACCTCACTGCGAGGAAGTTTCTGCAAACCTTGGGGTACATTGCATCTTGCATCCTTCTAATTCCTCTAGCCAGGCTTCACATGAGAAAACTTCAGTGGTACTTAAAGAACCTTTGGTGTCAGCACTCTCAACCTCTAGAGACCTCTCTACCTCTGATCCCATGTATAAGGGCTGGGTTTCTCTGGTGGGCAGGGGCCTATGCCCAGAACAAGGGTCTTTCCTTCACCCTCTGCCCAACCGAGCAAACCATTACCACCGACGCCTCAGACATAGCTTGGGGTGCTCACCTAGAAGGCAGGTGCACCCAAGGTGTTTGGGATGCCCAACACCTTCCCTTACAAATCAACCAGAAGGAAATGATGGCAGTACAAAAGGCTCTGACATCCTTCAAACCCCATCTCAAGCCAGGGGTTCTCTTTATCAAAACAGACAACACCACAGTAATGCGGTACATCAACAGACAGGGAGGGACGCAGTATTACCCTCTGTGCAGGCTAGCCATGAACCTCTGGCTGACTGCCTCTTCCATGGGTCTACACCTGATAGCCCAATACCTACCAGGGATCAACAACACCCTGGCAGACCACTTAAGCAGAAATTTACTGGACCCCCACAAATGGCAGCTCCACAGAAAAATCTTTTTACAAATCACTCTGGTGTGGGGGACTCCGGAGGTGGATCTCTTTGCTTCTCATGTCAGCCATCAGCTGAAAAAGTTCTGTACCAGGGAGTATCGCCACCTAGCATGGAAGATGGATGCCTTGATGTTCCCCTGGAACACCCTGTTTGTGTACTCATTCCCTCCTCTGCCTCTTATTCCCAAGGTACTGATCAGAATAAGGGAGGAGAGACCAAAGGCCATCCTCATTCCTCCAGATTGGTCCAGACAACATTGGTACCCCTTACTGCGCAACCTGACCTTACAGCCTCCCAGACAGCTTCCCCTGATCTCAGACCTCTTAACTCAGGTGGGGGGGGGATGCTGCACCCAGACTGCTGTCAAACTATCAGCATGGCTAATACTCTAAAGGCAAACAAGGGGCCCCTGTTAAGCAAACCGGTCCTAGACATTATCACAGAGGCCAGAAGGCCCAGCACCAGAAAAGATTCTGCTCCTGGAGCCAGTCCAGAGGGGGCAGTACCTCACAACCTTCCATCCCTCTTATCCTGGATTACCTAGCGGAGCTACTTAAGTGACCTTGCCTTCTCTATTAAAATCCATGCCCCAGCCATTTCAGCTCATTTTGATGTAGAACACCCCCTGTTCTCCCATTCTTTGATTAAATAATTCCACAGAGGGGCTTCTAATATCAGAACTCCCAGAAAGCCACCCACTCCAGCCTGGGACATGAATTATGTTTTGGAAAAACTAGCTTTACCACCCTTCAAACCTGCTGCTTCAGCAGAACTAGGATACCTCTCCAGGAAGACTTATTTTCTCCTAGCTATCACCTCAGCCAGAAGGATTTCAGAACTTCAGACACTGATGGTCATTGAGCCCTTCATCATGTTCCATGCAGACAGGGTCTCCCTGAGGAGACTAATCCCTCCTTTATGCCCAAGGTGGTATCTAATGTAACTCTCAACCAGGCCATATATCTACCCATCTTCTTTCCTAACCCTCAAAACAAGGGGGAAAGAATTCTGTGCACACTAGACGTGCACACGCAGCTCAGATACTATCTGGACCATTCTAAACCCTTCAGAAAAACAGACCAACTACTTGTCAGCTTTGCCTCGGGCAGAGGGGAAGCCCATTTCCAAACAAACCATTTCCAAATGGGCATCACACTGTATCCATTTCTGCTACAGATTGCATGGGAAAAACCGCCTAAGTCTATTCAAACCCATTCCACTAGGGCAGCCTCCACTTCCACAGCATTCCTCAGAGGCGTTCCCACCAGGGACATCCTGGAAGCTGCCAGCTGGACTTCTGTCCATACTTTTACCAAGCATTAACACCTACCTCTATTTTCTAAGGCTAGGGCAGAGTTTGCCTTTGCAGTTCTGCAGAGCATGCTGACCCATTCCTAGGTCTCTTACTAATCCTACCTCCCCTTTCATCAGCTTTGGGAATCCTCCCCACAGGTGATGACTGCAGCAGTGAAACACGAGGAACATAGTACAGTTGTGTACACTTAGCATAAATGTAGATGTTAGAGTGTATTCACTGTTGCAGTCCTGGTTTCCCACCCTCCTTCCCCCTTGTATCTTTTTTCTTTAAGGAGACATACATTTCTAACGGTGGCTTTTAGCCAGCAGGACCACTTTACCATATTTACTTGGGCCTCTGATTGGGTAGGCCAAGAACAACTGATGTAATGACATTGACTATTTTCCTTTATAGCACTGTTGACCTGACGTCAGCCAACAAGCGACAGCAGCCGACGGAGAAAAACATTGACTCTGGTATTTGTGCCAGCCGAGGGCTACCACAGCAGGGATAACCCACAGGTGATGACTGCAACAGTGAATACACTCAAACATCTACATTTATGTTAAGTGTACACAACTGTACTTTTATCAACCAGTCTGCTCCTTCTGTGGTTATAAAAAAAAATAAACTCCAGAATACTGGTGATGTTCATCGTGTTTCACTGATGCAGTCATTACTCTTGGGTTATCCTGCTGGCAGGCTACCCGCAGTCGGACAGAATTCCAAAGTCTAGGTCCCGCGTCGGTTGCTGTCGCCTCCTCCCTGACGTTAGTGCACCAGCGGTATAAAAGATGCAGCCGACGCCATTTTCTTCAGTCTTTGCTGCGCGGTGCCCGAAGCAAAAGCAGTTCACAAGTGACGGTCGGCCGACTCCTGAGATTTTCACAGACGAATTTCAGATCCAAAGTCTTCATTAAAGCTAAGTACCCCGTTGGGGAAACTTTTTTCTTGCTCCAGACCGATGTCAGAAAAAGTTAGCAATTGTATTTCTTGTGGGAAGCAAATACCTCATAAGGATTTTCATTCTTACTGTATTCCAATAACCTTGCTGGTGACTCCCTCTTCTCCAACACCATTGGTAAATACTGGAATCAAATTCCTATTGAACTTACTTCTATTCCATCTCCTGTTCTTTTTAAACAAAAACTTAGAATTTACCTTAAAAATCACTGGTTATGTCCCTGCTTTAACCCCGACTAACTCTAACTTCCACAGTTTCCTCTCTTCTTCTCTCTCCCTCTCCTTTTACCTTCTATTTACTTCAAAGGTATACTACCTCCACTTTATAAGGGTTACCTCTCAACTATCCTTTCCTCCATATGGTAACGTTTCTTATTGCTGACAGTTTATAAATTTATCTAATCTGCTTATTCTTTTTTCTGTTAATGTCCTTCTTTTTATACTTTCTTTTTATGTCTTAAAATGTTAAAAAAATGTTAAATAAGTTGTCCATTTTTATGTCATGAATGTTGAATCTTATGATGTAATACTGTATATTGTCTATTCCCACCACATTTTATTCTGCTCATTTTTGCATATTATGTAACTGTTTTTGTCTCTATGTGGAGCTTTTCTCCCCGGGCCTCTGCTGAAAATGGAAATATATCCAGTTAGACTAGCCTGGTTAACAAATGTAAAATAAAATAAATAAATAAATAAATAAATAAATAAATAGACCCTGATCATAACGTTGCTAGCTGTCAGTTTTGTGCTAGATTCAACCAACGCACTATTAAGCATCAGTTTGATTTTGCTTTTCATTACTTTGGCCAAACATTCAATTATATAATGCCGTCGGAACAGCCGACGACCACAGTTTCTAAAAAATGCAAGGAAAAAGAGAAGGACAGTCATCCGAGATCCAAAACCGACGATGAGGCTTCCGCTAAGCCAGTCACTGGTTCGCCAGTTCTCAGTGAGGCGCTTTCGCAGCCCCTGACGCCCGCTACCTCAGAGCCACAGGCCGCTGACGACTCCCACGTGGAGCCAGCTAGGCCTCTGGATACTCAAGGTATTGGACAGTCTGAAATCATTCCCTCAGATGGGTCCGGAGCCGCTGAGCAGGCATCGGCTTCTGAGGGTGTTTTCAGACCTACACAGCTATATGTAAAGCCTACTTCAGCTTCTAAAGCAGCTTTAAAGATAAAGAAACAAGTACAGCATTCTCCAGGACAAACTTCCATGCCTAAGAAATAGATGCTCAAAATGGCCGAAGACCTTATTACCTTGATCAGGGGTTCCCGTCCCCCTCCTGATAAGAGGCCTAGGCAAGAGACAAGACTATGACTCTTCAGATCAGGTTTCCGTTTCCTCTGACTCCTCTTCTGTACAGGAATACTCTCTTCCTCCCTATGAGGATTCTGATGCTGAAGAATCCATTCCTTCAGCCTCTCCTCCTGAGGATTATTCTTTTGGGAAACCCTGCATACCATGAGGGAGCACTTCCACTGGGAGAGCCAAGATTACTCAGAATCAAAGAAAAGGCTTAGAGATTTTCTTTTACTTCCTCAGCACAGACCTCTTGCTATTCCCCCTGTGCTGTTGACATTGTAGAAGATGTATTTTCAGAGTCCGGCCTATCTCCAGACTCCTTACCACCAGCTCCTGTTAAACCAGACAGATACTACAGGGTTCCAGATTCGCATAAATTTATTTATAAAAACCCTGTTGCTGACCCAGAAACTATTTCTCAGGGTCCCAAATGGGTTAAGGCCACTACTGCAAACAACCCTATCCATTCTGACAGGGATTCAAGGGCACTAGACTGATGGGGGGGGAAGGTTTACACTTCTGCTACTTTGGCTGTGAGGGCTCTAAATTGTCAATTTCATATGATTAAATATCAGCAATACCTAATGTCACTGCTAAAACAGAAAATGTCAAATTCTGATTGTGCAGAAAATAAGGAAATGCAGGATTTATTGCATGCAACTGAACAAGTGGGAAAGCATACTTTGCAATGTGGATTTGATTCTCTGGAGGCCTCCTGCAAGGCCGCAGTTACGGGTTCTGTCATTAGGAGGCATGCTTGGTTTAAGGAACAAAATCTGCCTGATCATGTTAAAGCAAAATTATTAGATGCTCCATTACAGCATGATACTTTATTTGGTGTTAAAGCAGAGGAGGTTTTGAAGAAAATGGAGGGCAAAGCAAAATCTATGCAAACAGTAAAGGATTTTTTACAGGTTCAGCCACCAAGATTTAGCAGGAACTGGCTTACAAAGAATTGGTCCTTTCCAGTGTCGGACAGGCCACAAAGAGGCAGATACAGATGTCCCAGAGGCAGATCCCAGCCCCAGGGCTCATAAAGGCCTAAACAGTGGGGTGCTTCTACCTCCAAAAGTGGAGAAGACAAAGCACAGCCATACAGGAAACAGTCCCAATGACTTGCCTCTGCCAGCACCAAGCACATATCTTCTTGCAGCCCCCTTAGGTGGAAAACTAGCACTTTTCTTTCAAAATTGGCAAATGATCACCCAGGACAAATGGGTATTGAATATAGTGTCCCAGGGCTACAGGTTCCACTTTCACACCCTGCCAAAGGCAAAAGGTATGCCAAACCTGCCACACAATCAATGGACAGAGGCACAAAAACAAGTTTCATCCCTTATGAACATGAGGGCCATTCAGCAAGTACCACAGCAAGAACAGGGATAAGGATTTTACTCAAGACTTTTCTTGGTACCCAGAAAGGACAAAGCCTGGAGACCAATACTGGACCTGTCTTTTCTAAACACATTTCTGGACATTCCAGAATTCAAAATGTTAACTCTGCAGCAGCTTTTTCCCATGCTGGGCAAGAAAGCTTGGCTTGTAACTTTGGACCTAAAAGAGGCATACCTGCATATTCCAATCAGACAATCTTGCAAAAGATACCTCAGATTCATAGCTGGCTCAATGCACTACCAATTCTCGGCACTGCCCTGTACCCAGGGTCTTCGCAAAATGCTTGGCAGCAGTAATTGCATTTTTCAGACAAAGAGGAATTCAAATATATCCTTACTTGGATGACTGCCTTATACAAGCAGAGAACAAGGATACTCTACTAAAACATCTGGCATTCGTAAAAAGATTATTAATTTGCCTAGGGTACACAGTAAACGAAAATAAATCAAAACTAGCACCCTCTCAAGAGATAATATTTCTGGGTGCAAGCTTAAATACAACTGCCCAGATGGCTTATCTCACGCCAGACAAACAAAGGCAACTAACTTCTTACTTCAAAATGTTGGCAACAAAGACCCAGTTATCTGCAAGAAAAATTCTGCAGGCTTTGGGCTTCATGGCATCCTGCATTCTGCTAATTCCATATGCCAGACTGCATATGAGGAAACTTCTGTGGTACCTAAAAAGTGTCTGGACTCAACATTCTCAAAGCCTGGAAGCATTAATTACCCTCATTCCTTGCCTGCAACAGGAGTTTCGATGGTGGGCACATGCCTGTCACCTCAACAAGGGACAGCCATTCACTCTACCCACAGCCAGGCAGTCAATAACAACAGATGCATCAGATTATGCATGGGGAGCACACATGACAGGAAAATGTATTCAGGGCACATGGCCCACAAGCCAAATGCATCTACATAATGATCAAAAAGAGATGCTAGCTGTTCAGAATGCCCTGACAGCTTTCAAGGATCTACTCCATCCAGGACAACTACTGATAAGGACGGACAATACTGCAGTCATGTGGTACATAAACAAGTAGGAATGCACACATTCCTACGCCCTATGCAGACAATCCATGACTTTATGGGACTCAGCATTGACTTATCAAGTACACCTGCAAGCACAATTCCTGTCAGGAAAGAACAGTACTCTGGCAGATGACCTAAGCAGAAACCTCACGGATCCCCACGAGTGGAAACTGGATCCACAAGTCTTCAGCATGATAATGATAACAAAGGAATGGGGATGCCCAGACATAGATCTATTTGCCTCCCCTCACAACTACCAACTACAGAAATTCTGCACAAGGACGTAACACAAGCAAGCATGGAAAGTGGATGCTCTGTCATTCAGCTGGAAAAATCTAACAGTATATGCCTTTCCTCCTCTGCCTCTCCTCCCCAAGGTACTCCTAAAGGTCAGACAAGAGAAGCCAAGAATGATTCTTATTGCCCCAGTCTGGCCACGCCAGCACTAGTACCCAATCCTAAAAGTCTTGTCTCAAGCCCCAGCCTGGACATTGCTTCTAATTCCTCACTTACTGACCCAGCGAAACAATCGGATTCTGCACAGCCAACTCAGGACCCTAAATCTGGCAGCATGGCAGATAAATTAACCATTCAAAACACACCTCTCTCTAAAGCAGTGATGAATGTTATTTTGGAGGCCAGGAGGCCCAGTACCAGAAAATCTTATGCAGAAAAATGGAAAAGATTCTGTGCTTGGAACCAGGCACAAGGAATTGACACGTCTGTTCCAAATATTCCTCAAATTTTACAATACCTAACTGAGATGCTGGACAAAGGCCTATCCTTTTCATCAATTAAAATTCATGCCTCTGCCATTTCAGCTCATTACAATATGGAACCTCCTATTTTTTCCCATCCATTCCTAAGGCAGTACCTCAGAGGGGTCAAAAACATAAGACCTCCAAGGAGAGCCCCAATACCTGCATTGGACCTCAATTATGTCTTGGGAAAACTCACACTGCCGCCTTTTGAGCCAGCCAATACAGCTGATATAAAGTTTTTGTCTTGGAAAACCGCTCTGCTCCTAGCAATAACCTCTGCAAGACGAGTTTCAGAGTTACAGGCACTCATGGCTGTGGAACCTTTCATCATTTTCCATCCAGACAGGGTTTCTCTAAGGACGAATCCAACATTTATGCCTAAGGTTAGTGTCCAGTGTGGCCCTTAACCAAACCATTCATTTGCCTACCTTTTATCCAAACCCACAGAATAAGGGTGAGAGACTTCTGCATTCCTTGGACATACACAGACAACTACGCTTCTACTTGGACAGAACTAAAGCTTTCAGAAAAACTGAGCAACTTTTAGTGGCATATGCTGCAGGATCTCAAGGGAAGTCCATCTCAAAACAAAAATGGATAGGCCACTGCATTCATTTCTGCTACTCACAACATGGCAAATCAGTGCCCAAGGGCATTAGGCCTCATTCTACCAGGGCAGCAGCCACTTCAGCAGCCTTTCTCAGAGGAGTACCAACCAAAGACATTTTAAAGGCTGCAAGTTGGAGCTCAGTGCACACTTTTACAAAGCACTACCATTTACCTCTCTACTCTAAATCCAGAGCAGGCTTCGCCACTGCAGTTCTGCAAGGCCTTATAGCCTCTCCTAATCCTATTTAGCCACCCAACCTCAGCTTTGGGATTCAACCCAAGAGTAATGATTGCAACAGTGAAACATGATGACAGTTGTGTACCTACCATAAATGTAGATGTTTGAGTATATTCACTGTTGCAGTCCAGGTTAACCACCCACCCATCCCCCTTTTCTTTGCTGGGACTTACCTATACTTCTCTGTTTTATATAACCTATGTGATGTATTTGCTTATAGATGAAGGAAATGTTTATTTTACTGCATGCATAATTATTGACATAATTTTTTCGCCTACCTTTTTGGGGGCACCTGACATCTGGGGCAAGAAAAACTGAAGAAAACGGCTACATCTTTTATACCCCTGGTGCACTGATGTCAGGGAGGAGGCGACAGAAACCGACACCGGACCTAGACTTTGGAATTCTGGCCGACTGCAGGTAGCCTGCCAGCAGGATAACCCAAGAGTAATGACTGCAGCAGTGAATACACTCGAACATCTACATTTATGGTAGGTACACAACTGTACTGTTTTGTCTCCCTGGGTTAAAGACCAGTTAAGTGATAAAAAATGGAAGAGCAAAGACCATGTTATCTCCTCAGTTGATTGTAGCTGGAATGCTGTGTACTGTGTAGGCACTACCTTAGAAACCACACAGATTTTGAAATACTTTGGTATGCACATGATACCTCTCTTTTATTTAGTAACTTATTGTTGTGTTAAAATCTCCACAGTGCTAAAATACTAATTTCAAAGATTTTCTTATAAAAGAAGACCACCATGGCCTGGGAAAGGGGCCTTCTTACAAATTCTGAAATATGGCCTTCCATTCCCGACCCAACAGTTGAAGGAAAAGGCTGTCTTTCAGACTTGCTTGCATAGGGTCTACTGCTTTGTGGTACAAGCCCCTAAATGGAAACCTTGTTGCTAGTGGCATTTTCACTTTAACCATGCTATCTTGCAATATATTTAATGTAAACCTTTGCTCACTATTAAAACTCTCCCTCCCACCAGCCCATAATACTTCCAGCTCCCTGTTTTCAAACTCCTTATGCCTAATACTCATAACATTTCAGACTTCTTGCTTAATCCCAGCTGCAGGGCCTTTTCATTTTTTTTTTTGCTCATTCTTTCTGCAGCAGTGTAAACCATGTACATTCTTAGCCTTCTTACCCTGCCCTTCTTTAAAAGGGAGCCAAGTGCCTTTTTGGCTCTGCTACCTTCTTGCAGCATCCTGTGTGATGTCACTATTTCTCCTTTTCTCTACCTCCATTTGCAATTCTTCAGTATGCCCCATTTGTATTGCTGTTGATTTTCTAATTTCTCTGATCATATCTTATGTAAGTTTAACACCATTTGGTAGGAAGCTGGGTCAGACTGTTGGTTGTGGTGTCTGTTCGTAACTGAGAAGCTCAGACATATAATGAGAGAGTCCTGAGAATGGCTAGATCATGCTTCTACATGACATGAATTCAGCATCCTGTTTTTATATAACATGAATTCTGCGTACATCACCAGAGCAATTTGTTTGTACCTGAGGAGGTCATGAACATGGTGGTTGCATGGACCCTGTTCAGGATCTCAATAGATGAGGCAAGTTGTGTGACTAAAAGGGGACAGCACCTTACATGACATTAACCTTTGGTATCCAGTGGAGGCCAGCAGTGATGGAATCTGTTGGGTCAAAGAAAGGCTTTTGTGTAGTGATATTGGGGGGGGGGTAACCTTTGGTTTCCAGTGGAGGCCAGCAGTGATGGGATCTGTTGGGTTAGAGAGGCTTTTGCGTAGTGCCATTGGGGGTTGCCAGATTCTGACTTACAGTTCAGGACTGCAGCAGCCGAGGTCATCACCAACGCAAAAGAACAAATGTGGAATGGGTTTGGTGATATTATGGGGAATGACTTTTGAGTAGCTTTATGGAGGATTTGGCAGACATTCTAGTGACTCAGGCAGAAAAAGAGGGAAGATATTGCCCAGGCTCGATGTAGAAATGCTGACATTAGTGGACGACATTGTTGATCCTATGAAGTGGATGTTTAATTACCTGAAAATCTGAAAGCCCTGACATTGAGTGTTATTGCTAATGCACATTTTTGATGCTGCATGGAAGGTTGAGAAAGCACCTGTGGATTGGCAAACTGCAAAAATAATCTGCATTTTCAAACTAGTGGGATAGGAGGGTGTGCTCCAGTTATGTGTGTTCACACCTGGGGGAAAGGTTCGCATAATGGTTGAGGTCTTTACCTCAGGTCTAGAAAGTACATGGTTTGATTCTGACCTCTGGTTATTTATTGGCTAGGCTTGTAATAGTCTGCAGACTGATAACCTAGTATTTGCATATGAACCTTCAGCCTCCTTCAGAAGACATGTTTCAAACTTTTGGAAAGAGAGACTTTGTCCAATAGTCAAGCTTCTGATTAAGGAAGAGCAGAGCAGGTCCTGTCCTGAGTGTGAAGCTACCAGTCCCTTGTTCATGCACAAGTGTTAACAGTCATGTGTAATTTTTCAGTGCTGTCTTAATGTGTGTTGTAGATTTGGAGAAGGCGTATGGACATATACCAAAAAATATCTTATGCTATATCTGTATGGGGTCCCAGGGTTTCTGCTGCTGCATGACATTTTGTGTCAGTAATTGAGGAGTGAGATTTGTGCTAGCATGTTTTTAACAAGTAACATCTGTATTGAATTATCACTTATGACGTAGCCATATATTTATATAAATGAAAACAAATCATGTTGATATTTTCAGTTACAGACATTATACATTACTTATGTTCTGTACAGTTTTTGTCAGTCAAATGTTACATAACTCATTCAATTCCTGCCTTCCCTTAAACCTCATTCCTCATTCAAAACATTATTGTGCATGTATTGTTCCGATAGTTCCCATTTTTTGTATGTAATTTGCTCCTACTCTTTTCTAAAAATGTCCACTTCAGGTTCTTTTATCTCTCTTACTATATTCACTAATTCAAGTAGGGTTGGTTTAGACTTTCAATTCCATTTTTAGTAACTGCTTTTTTGGAAGCCACCAGAATTAAACTCAGTAAGACCTTACTATGTCTAGGCAATTCTGATTCACAGCTCAAAAAATCATTTCCTTGGTTACACCCATTTGCACACCCATTATTTCTGACAGAGTAGTCTGCAGGAAATTTTTAAAGTCTGCCAATTCATTACACTCACAGAAATATGTTCCCAGTTACCTGTTTCTTCCCAATCACACCTCCAACATTTGCAGTCTACCCGAGGAAGAATTCTTTGGAGTCTGCTTGGGATATAAAATATCTATGCAAACACTTTTAAGCAAAGATTCCATTGCATATTTGGGAGCAATACATATATCATCCCATTGTTTCTTTGTGAATTGCTTATCCAGTCTCTCTTCCTAGTCCTTTCTAAACTCCTTCCTATAGTTATCATGCATGCATCGGTTGCTGTCGCTCCAGGACTGACGTCAGATCATCAGTGGTATAAAAACAGGCAGCCGATGCCATTACATCATTCTTTCTTGCAGAGGAGCCTGAAGCAGAAGCAGTTCGCACGAGTGCCGGTTGGCCACTACCTGAGTTTTTTGTTTCCGAAATTGAAGTTGAAGTCTTCTAAAGCTAAGTACCCCATTGGGGATCCTTTTTTCTTGCTCTAACTGATGTCAGAAAAAGTTAAGAATTGTCTCGGCTGTGGAGAGAAAATACCGCACCGAGATTTCCATTCTTACTGCGTCACTTGTTTAGGATCCTTTTTTCTTGCTCTAACTGATGTCAGAAAAAGTTAAGAATTGTCTCGGCTGTGGAGAGCAAATACCGCACCGAGATTTCCATTCTTACTGCGTCACTTGTTTAGGCCCAGACCACGACGTCCCTTCTTGCCAGATGTCCTTCAAGGATGCATCTGCAGTCCTAACAAATGGGTTGTCCTGTCGTCAGGCAGCCCTTCGGTCGGCCGGATTCCAAAGTCTGGGTCTGGCCTCGGCTGGTGTCGCACTTCACCCGACGTCATCTCTGCTGGTCTTCGGGTATAAAGGCATCAGCCGACGCCATTTTCCTCAGTCTTTCTTGCCGCGTGGTGCCCGAAGCAGAAGCTGTTCGCAAGTGCCGGTCGGTCAGATCCAGAGATTACTACTACCGAATACTACTTGAAGACTTCTAAAAGCTAAGTACCCGTTGGGGACTCTTTCTTGCCTCAGCCGATGTCAGAAAAAGTGAATAACTGTTTAACTTGTGGGAAACAAATACCTCATAAAGATTTCCACTCTTACTGCTTACCTTGTTTAGGCCCAGACCACGACGTAGCAGCCTGTTTAGCCTGTGCTTCTTTCAACCGACGACGCTTAGGCGTCGGGTCGGAGTTTGCTGAACAGTTTTTCGCTCAGATTTTGCGTACATTATGCCGTCGGATCCTCCGACTTCTCAAATTGCTACGCAACGCAAAGAAAAAGACCGACACTCGCGGTCCGCGGTTTCGCCAAAACCACGTTAAGCAAACGCGAGTGTCTCGGTTTCGCCGAAACCGAGCAAACGGGTCAATCTTCAGCCGAATCCATGACTACTACCGAGGCTCCTGCTACCCTAGTTGAATCGGCCTCTGAAGTTTTGCCTACTAATGTGGTTTCTCTAGAATTATCGGACACCATCCCTTTGGATGTCTCTACCCCAGCACGTGGTGCTGCTAGGCCTCCTGCAGCCATGTCTATAAAGGCCTTTGCCAGGGCTAAAGCAGCCAAAACTGCTAAGTCTGTGCCTGTTAAGCCCCCCTCTCACAGGCCCAGTTCCAGTTCCCAAATGCTTACTCTGGCAGAGGATCTCATCTCTTTAATAAGAGGATCCCAATCTCACCCAGACAGGGCCTCTCAACCTCCAGAAAAGAGACCTAGAGCAGAGCCCCCTGAGCCAGTGTCCTCAGATGACTCTTCTGATGATTCAGACAATACAGACCATCTAGAGGCTCCTTTTTCTACTTATGAAGATTCCGATGCTGAAGAATCTATTCCTTCTGCCTCTCCACCAGAGGAATTTTCCTTTGGGGAAACCTTACATGCCATGAGAGAGCAATTCCAATGGCAGGGACAAGATTTCTCAGATTCAAGAAAAGGCTTAGGACCTTTCTACACTTACCACAACATAGGCCCTTAGCTATACCTCCAGTTCTTCCTGTTGTGGATGATGCATTTAATGATGTTTGCACTGCTCCTGATACTTTACCTCCAGCCCCTGCCAAGCCCGATAGGTTTTACAGGGTACCGGACACTCATCACCACCTATACAAGGCTTCCCTTGCAGATCCTGAGACTATCTCCCAGGGGCCTAAGGCAGTAGCCGACCTCAGCGAAAACCCTCTCCCTTCTGAAAGGGAATCCAGGTCCTTAGAGAGATGGGGTAAAAAAGTATACACCTCTGCTACTCTCTCAGCTATAGCTTTGAACTGTCAGTTTCATATGATCCAATACCAAGAGTTTATGCTTGATCAGTTAACTAAGAAACTGTCCTCTGATGATTCCTTAGATAAGAAATATGTTTTAGAAATGGTGAATAACATTCAGCAGGTTAGTAACCATTCTTTAAAATGTGGCTATGATGCACTGGAGGCTTCATTTAGATCAGCCATGACTGGCACAGTTATAAGAAGGCATGCATGGTTGAAAGAACAGGTCTTGCCGGATCATGTTAAAGCAAAACTATTAGATGCTCCTATGGATAAGGTCAGTCTATTTGGTTCTCCTGCCCAGCAAGTAATGAAGAAAATGGAAGAGAAGGCAAAATCTGTACAAACAGTTAAAGATTTCTTACAGGTTCAGCCCCCAATGTTTAGCAGGAACTGGCCTTCCAAAAATTGGTCCTTTCCAGACTCCTCTAAATCTCAGAGAGGCAGGAATAGGCGTTCCAGAGGCAGAAATCAATCCAGAGGAGGTGCCTACAGAGGACGCCAGTGGCAAGGCAATAACCAACGAGGCACAGACACAACCACTGCCACTACAACAGGACAAACACAATGACTTGGCTCTGACACCGCCTTCCAGGGAACAAATAGCAGCACCCTTAGGCGGAAAGTTAGCCTTATTTTCAAAAAATTGGCACTATATCACAAGAGACAAGTGGATTTTGCAAACTATAGACCAAGGCTACAGGTTTCATTTCCACACCTTACCAGCAAAAAGTGGAATGCCAAACCTACCACCAAATCAAAAAACAGAAGCTCTAAAACAGATAGCTCAATTAACAAAGATGAGAGCTGTGGAAAGGGTGCCACCTACAGAACAGGGCAAAGGATTTTATTCCAGACTCTTCCTAGTACCAAGAAAAGAGAAAAGTTGGAGACCTATTCTCGACCTGTCCGCTCTAAACACATTCATCATTGTTCCAAAATTCAAAATGCTGACCCTACAGCAACTTCTTCCCATGCTGGGCAAGGAGTGTTGGCTGGTAACTCTAGATCTCAAGGAGGCATACCTGCACGTCCCCATATGACCAAATTGCAGAAGATACCTCAGATTTCTTGCAGGATCAGAGCATTATCAATTCTCAGCATTGCCCTTTGGCTTATCTACTGCGCCCAGAATATTCACAAAATGCCTGGCATCAGTAATCGCTCATTGCAGGCTACAGGGAATCCAAATTTATCCATACCTGGATGACTGCCTGATACAAGCGGACAACAAAAGCAAGCTGACACAAGACTTACAAAGAGTCATTTGCTTACTACAAGCCCTGGGATGCACAGTCAATTTAAAAAAGTCAAGACTGATACCATCCCAAACAAGAACATTCTTGGGTGCAGAATTGGACACAGTAAAACAGATGGCATTCCTAACTGCAGAAAAGCAAGAACATCTCCCTCTTTACTTCTTGGCATTAACAAAGCAGAACAAACTAACAGCAAGGAAAGTACTGCAGGCCTTGGGCTTCATGGCATCATGCATAATCCTGGTCCCCAATGCCAGACTGCATATGAGAAAGCTACAGTGGTACCTAAAGAATTTATGGTCTCAACACAGGCACAGCTTAGAAACCGAAATACCACTAATCCCATGCCTGAAACAAGAGTTCCTATGGTGGGCTCAAGCATGCCAGTCAAACCCAGGTTTGCCCTTCCACAACATTCAAGCAAGCCAAACCATCACAACGGACACCTCAGACCTAGGTTGGGGGGCCCACATGCTGGACAAATGCATTCAAGGATTATGGACTCCAGATCAACTGCACCTGCACATAAATCAAAAAGAAATGCTGGCAGTAAAACTAGCAATCCAGAATTTCAGACCATTCCTCAAAGAAGGCCAATTAATGATAAGGACAGACAACACCACAGTCATGTGGTACATCAACAAACAGGGAGGCACTCATTCATACCCCCTATGTCGAATGGCGCTGGACCTATGGAACATGGCTCTGAGCTACAACATTCAGTTACAGGCAATATTTGTACCGGGAAAAGAAAACATCCTAGCAGACATGTTAAGCAGAACTACCTCGGATGCTCACGAATGGATGCTACACCCGGACATCTTCAAGGCCATCACAAAAAAATGGGGAATGCCACAAATAGACCTATTCGCATCCCCACTCAATCACCAGATCAAGAAATTCTGCACAAGGACATACCACCCACTGGCTTGGAAGGTGGACTCTCTATCCTTCAGTTGGAAAGACCTGACAGCATATGCATTTCCACCTCTTCCTTTGATGCACAAGGTACTACTGAAAATCAAAGAGGAACGTCCAAGGATAATTCTGATAGCTCCAAATTGGCCAAGACAACATTGGTATCCATTGCTGAGGAGCATGTCTCGGGGAGGAACGTGGGCACTACCCCTGATTCCTTTGCTGTTAACTCAGAGCGACTACAACATCATGCATCCAAACCTGAAAACACTACAACTGACTGCCTGGAACATTACATAAGAGCAACTAACCCAGATTTATCCCAAAGGGTTAAAGACATTATCCTTGAGGCCCGCAGACCTTCAACAAGAAGGAACTATGCAGGAAAATGGAAAAGGTTTGTCATTTGGAGTTCTGAAAGAGGAAAAGATGTGTCAAAGATAGATATTGCCAACATCCTGGAGTACTTGGCAGAGCTTCTCCATACAGGCCTGTCCTATTCCTCCATCAAGATACATGCATCAGCTATTTCTGCAGAATACAGCTTCAATCCCCCTGTCTTCTCACACCCTCTACTCAGGCAGTTCCTCAGAGGAATCAAGAATGTAAAACCTCCTAGGAAACCACCATTACCAGCATGGGACTTGAACTTTGTGCTAGAAAAATTGACACTCCCTCCATTCAAACCAGCAGCAACAGCAGACCTTCAACACCTATCCTGGAAAACTGCTTTCCTACTGGCAATTACTTCAGCAAGGAGGGTTTCGGAACTACAGGCCTTAATGGCAGTACAACCCTTCCTAATCTTCCATCAAGATAGAGTGTCCATGAGAACTAATCCTACATTTATGCCTAAGGTGGTATCCAGAGTGTCTCTAAACCAGGCAATCCACCTACCTACCTTCTTTCCCAATCCACAGAACAGGGGGGAAAGACTGCTGCATACCTTGGATGTTGCGTTACTACCTGGACAGAACCAAGGGGAATAGAAAAACTGACCAGCTTCTAGTAGCTTATGCAACAGGAAGGGAAGGAAAAGCAATTTCCAAACAGACAATCTCCAAGTGGATAGGAAATTGCATAAGATTCTGTTACTCCTACCATGGAAAGCAAATTCCACAGAACATAAGGCCTCATTCTACAAGGGCTACAGCCACTACCACAGCTTTCTTACGAGGAGTGGCTACCAAGGACATTATTGAGGCGGCTACTTGGACCTCCGTGCATACATTTGCCAAGCATTATAACTTACCTCTATACTCTAGATCCCGAGCAGGCTTTGCCACTGCTGTTTTGCAAGGGATCCTAACTACACCATAATTCTTCTTCCTCCTCCCTAGTTTGGCTATGGTATTCTACCCATTTGTTAGGACTGCAGATGCATCCTTGAAGGACATAGTACAGTTTTGTACCTACCATAAATGTAGATGTCGAACAGGATAGCATCTGCAGTCAGGATTACCCACCCTCCTTCCCTCTGTGGTACTCCTAGGGTATTTACCCTCCTAATAGCTAGCTGGGGGGGGATCTCTTATGGTGTATTTGTTTGTATATATGTACATACATGCTTATTTTTTGTGTTTGCCTTCTACTTTTTGGAAACATTGGCATTTATCCAAAATTTAGCTTTCCAAGAGGGCAACTGGCATCTGGGGCAAGAAACACTGAGGAAAATGGCGTCGGCTGATGCCTTTATACCCGAAGACCAGCAGAGATGATGTCGGGTGAAGTGCGACACCAGCCGAGGCCAGACCCAGACTTTGGAATCCGGCCGACCGAAGGGCTGCCTGACGACAGGACAACCCATTTGTTAGGACTGCAGATGCTATCCTGTTCGGACATCTACATTTATGGTAGGTACAAAACTGTACTTTTTGTGCTTTGTTCAACGCCCAAACTTTTTGTCGTCAGGCCCTTATTGTAGTTAAATACTTTCGCTATCTCCGTATTCTGAAATGGCTTCGGTAAGCCATCCTACTACCGATCTTCGGAAAAAACATAAAGATAAAGACAGAGACAGACCGCACAGGTCCAAAACTGCCAACGACGCTTCCATTAAGCTAGTCACCAGTTCGCCGCTACTCAGTGAGGTGCTTTCGCAACCCCTGATGCCCTCATCGATGGATTCGCAGGCCGCTACCGAGACCCGTTCAGAGTCCCGGTATGCTGTTAGAGTCTTCTTTGACTACGGAACCTGATGTCTCTACCTTGGATGGGTCTGGAGCCGCTGTGCAGGCACTGCCTTCTGAGGAAGTTCTTCGCACTACCGATATTCGACACAAACCGACGACTTCTTTTGCGTCTTAAGTTGTTTCTAAAACTACCGAGTTTCTAAGGCACAGAGTATGAGCTACTCTTAGAAAACCAATGACCCAAACACGAGTACCTGCTTCCTTGCCACAATCACAGATGCTTAAAATGGCGGAAGACCTTATCATGCTGATTAGGGGCAGCCAGCCTTCTCCTGCTAAAAGAAAAAAGACTTGTCCCCAGCACCTTTATCTGACCAAGAGTCCGACTACTCTGAGGTTTCTGATTTTGAAGACATGCCCTTATCTGCTTGAGGATTCAGATGCAGAGGAATCCATTCCTTCTGCCTCTCCTCCAGAGGATTTTTCTTTTGGTGAAACCCTACATACTTTGAGAGAGCACTTCCATTGGGAATGCCAGGATTACCCTCAGTCCAAAAAGAGACTCGGGAAATTTTTAGATTTACCTCAGCACAGATCCTTAGCTATACCCCCTTTTCTGGATGTTGTGGATGATATTTTTATGGAATCCAGTCTAACCCACGGATACTTTACCACCTGATCCCAGGAAACCTGACAGGTACCACAGAGTCCCTGACTCTCTCAAATTTCTTTTCAAGAATCCTACTGCTGACCCAGAGGTCATCTCCCAAGGGCCTAAAGGATTAAAAGCAACTACAGCTAAGAATTCCACCCCCTTGGACAGGGATTCTCGAGCCTTAGACAGATGGGGTAAAAAAGTATATACTTCTGCAACTCTTGCCATTAGAGCATTAAATTGTCAGTTTCTCATGCTGAAATACCAGCAACATACCATGGAATTCATTAAACAAAAATGATCTACCTTCCCTGACTGTGCAGAAAATAAAGACTTACAAGAACTAATGCATTCTGCAAGCCAAATCAGTAAGCATACCCTGCAATGTGGGTTTGATGCCCTAGAAGCATCCTGCAGGGCAGCAGTCACAGGTTCTGTACTTCAAAGGCATGCTTGGCTTAAGGAACAGACCTTGCCAGATCACGTCCAATCAAAATTTTTGGACGCACCTCTTAACAAAGACAATCTGTTTGGCACCAAAGCAGAAGAGGTTTTAAAAAAGATGGAAGAAGCTAAATCCATGCAGACAGACGTTTTGCAAGTTCAGCCTCCAAGATTCAGGAGACATTGTCCCTCAAAACATTGCTCCTTTCCCGCCCCCTCCAGGCCACTTCAGACAAGACTTAGGGGTAACAGACCCCCCCCCCCAATACAGCAGAATCAGGGTATGCAGAGACCTAAACAATGGAGTGCCTCCACTTCTAAACCAGGGAATGCTAAGCTACCCCCTTATGGAAAGAATTCCCAATGACTCCTCAACTCCTCCTCTCACCTCTGTCCATCTCCCTGTGCAACTAGGAGGAAATCTTGCCTCCCATGCAGAAAACTGGGCCTCCATTACCAACGACCGATGGGTCCTCAACATAGTGTCCCAGGGGTACAGTTTTTTTTCCACACCTTGCCAACCCCAAAGGGATTCCCAGATCTTCCTCCAAACCAGTGGGCAGAGGAACAAAACCAAGAGAAATCCCTGTTCTCCATGAGGGCAATTCAGCCTGTCCCTACAGATCAGATAGGACAAGGGTTCTATTCTAGGCTTTTCCTAGTTCCCATTAGATCTGTCTACTCTAAACACCTTCCTGGTGGTACCAAAATTCAAAATGCCCACACTGCAGCAGCTTCTCCCTATGCTGTTCAAAGATGCCTGGTTAGCCACACTCTAAACCTCAGAGAGGCCTATCTGCATATCCCAATCAGAGATTCTTGCAGGAATTATCTATGTTTCAGGGCAGGACCTATGCATTATCAGTTCTCTGCACTTTCCTTTGGCTTATCCACTGTTCCTAGCCATTGCTTATCGCAGACAAAGAAATATCCAAATTTACCCTTACTTGGAGAATTGCCTGATTCAGGCAGTCAGGAAAAACTGTTACAGCACCTGACATGTGTAAAGGACCTACTAGCCTCACTGGGGTACACTGTCAACGAGAAGAAATCCAAACTTGTCCCCAGTCAAAAAATTGTATTCCTGGGTGCAAGCCTGGATATGGCATCCCAGATGGCATTTCTTAATCTAGAAAAACAAGCCTATGTGACAGGCTACTTCTCTCAAATGGCCACCAGAACCCAGTTATCTGCAAGGAAAATCCTGCAAGCTCTAGGGTTCATAGCCTCCTACATTCTACTAATTCCATGTGCCAGACTGCATATGAGGAAACTTCAGTGGTACTTAAAAAGCCATTGGTGTCAACATTCACAGGACCTGGAAACTATTATACCTATGATACCTTGTCCAAGGCAAGATTTTCTTTGGTGGGCATCAGCATGCAAACACAACAAAGAACTTCTGTTTTCACAACCCCACGCCATCCAGACCCTAACCACAGATGCATCAGACTGTGCCTGGGGTGCTCACCTGGACGGCAGGTGCATTCAGGGCCATTGGAACCCAAACCAAATTCATCTGCACATCAACTAAAAAGAGATTCTTGCTGTTCAGCACCCTCTGACAGCTTTCAGTCCCCTGCTGTCTCTGGGGCCTTTACTTATCAAAACAGACAACACCACTGTAATGTGGTACATTAACAAGCAAGGGGAACCCACTCATACACTCTCTGCAGGCTAGCCATGACCCTTTGGAGCATGGCCTCAGCCGTGCTTATTCATCTGCAAGCTCAATTCCTGCCAGGCAACCAAAACTCTGTGGCAGACAACCTAAGCAGAAATCTCCTACACCCACACAAGTGGCAATTAAACCACAACACCTTCAACTTTGTGACCCAAAAATGGGGTACTCCGAAGGTGGACCTATTTGCCTCCCCCTACAACCACCAGCTCAACAAATTCTGCACCAGGGAACCTCACAATAAGGCCTGGAAAGAGGATGCTCTATCCTTCCAGTGGTCAAACCTCTCAATCTATGCATTTCCTCCTCTACCTCTTCTGACCAGAGTATTACTCAAAATAAGGGAGGAAAGACCAAGAGCAACCCTGATTGCCCCAGACTGGCCACACCAGCACTGGTACCCACTACTGCGCAGTCTGTCCCTGTTACCTCCAAGGCACCTATCCCAGATTCCAACCCTCCTGACTCAGCAGGAGTGAGAGTTCTTGCATCCACAGTTGCAGACACTGAACCTAGTAGCCTGGCTTATTCCTTGACGTCTCCTCCAGTGGCCACCCTAAGCAAACAAGTCCTGGATGACATACATGAAGCCAGACGACCCAGTACTAGAATATCCTATGCTGACAAGTGGAAAAGGCATTGTTCTGGATCCAGAATAAAGGAGCTGACCCAGCACAACCCTCCTTACCTTTCATTCTGGATTAACTAGCAGAACTACTCCACAGGGGGCCTGACCTTCTTCCATTAAAATCCATGCCTCTGCCATCTCTGCACATTGCAGCACTGAGTCACCTTTCATCTCACACCCTTTCATCAAACAATTCCTGAGAGGGGCTAACAACTTAAGGCCACCAAGGAGAGCCCTTACATGCTTGCTTGGGACCTTAATTTTGTGTTGGAAAAGCTCATTCACCCCCCCCCCCCCATTGAGCCTGCAGCTTCAGCAGAGTTAAAATTCCTCTCTTGGAAAACAGCCTTGCTTCTGGCCATCACTTCAGCTAGAAGAGTGTCTTGAGTTACAAGCTCTTATGGAACCTTTCATCATTTTTCATGCTGACAGTCTCTCCCTCAGGACTAACCCAACTTTCATGCCTAATGTGGTGTCCAGTGTGGCTCTCAACCAATCTATTCATTTGCACACCTTTTCCCTAAACCTCAAAATAAGGGGGAAAGGATCCTGCACTCTTTAGATGTGCACAGACAGCTCAGATTCTACCTGGATAGGACTAAGCCCTTTAGGAAATCTGACCAGTTACTAGTCAGCTTTGCACCAGGGGCAGAGGGCAAAGCCATATCAAAACAAACCATCTCCAAATGGATAGCACACTACATCCATTTCTGTTGCAAACACATTGGAAATCACCCCCACTGGGGGTCAGAACACATTCAGCTAGGGCAACTTCAACCTCTACAGCCTTTCTCAGAGGGGTCCCTACCAGGGATATCTTGGAAGCTGCATCATGGAGTTCTGTTCATACCTTCACCAAGCATTACCACCTGCCTATCTTTTCAAAATCCAGGGCAGTCTTTGCAACCGCAGTCCTGCAGGGCATTCTAGCCAGCCCCAACTCTTCTTGACTGCCTGCACCCGATCCTCAGCTTTTGGGAATCAACCCAAGTCTGATGACTGCAACAATGAAACACGAAGAACATTGTACAGTTGTGTTCACTTACCATAAATGTAGATGTTCGAGTGTATTCACTGTTGCAGTCCTGGTTTCCCACCCTCCAGCCCCCTTGTCTCTTACTCTCTCTCTCTTCCTCACCTTTACAGGGCTATTGGTATTTACTTTCTATTGGTGGTGTTACTCCACTATAACTTAGCTCCCTTTTGGGGGCTCCTGACATTTGGGGCAAGCAAGACTGATGTAATGGTGTTGGCTGCCATTTTTATACCACTGACAACCTGACGTCAGTGCTGGAGTGACAGCAATTGATGCAGAAATACTAAGCCTCTGGCATGCAGGCCGACTGAGGGCCACCCCTGGCAGGATAATTCAAGTGTGATGACTGCAACATTGAATACACTCGAACATCTACATTTATGGTAATTGTGCACAACTTGTATTTTCCTTTGCCAGTTTTCTCCAGTAAATTCCAGCCCATCTTGCCTATTTCCTTAATTGTAGTCATCCCTATCTGCAGAATCTAGTTTCTCTATTCCTGTGTTGACCTAGTTCTTAAAATACTTTCTGCAGCTTTATGAATGTAATATTCTGTATTCTTATTGTTATTTTCCTTTAGGATCTGCATCCAAAATCCCAGTCTTTCCTTAATTGCTGAGCCCCCCCCCCAATTTCATCATCATCCCCTTCCACCCTGAATTACAGGTTTCTGGTTTTGCTCTGGTATAGGGACCTTAATTTTGTAGTTCTGAAATACCCTTCAAATCAGGTAATCCCAAATCACCTTGTTCTACTGGAAGGATCAACTTATCCCACTTGACTCTTGCCCACTTCCCCTTCCAAGTAAAATACTTCAACTCTGTATTGCTATCTGCAGCTTCTTCTCTGGTTGATAAAAATATGCCTGGCCTCTGTATAAAACTAAAGGGACTAAAAACATTTTCACTGCTTGTAGCTTTCTATCCATGTCCATAAATCAGAGCTTCCAATTTCTCAGTTTTTGTTTTGTTTTGTTTAGTCTCTTCCCATTTATCCTTAGCTGCCATAACAGAATGCTTTCAAATCCATACTCCTAAGTTCATCATTTTAACATGTCCCCATAAATATGGATATTGCTGAACCAGTTTGTGTGTGGGTTGTTGCCTTTGTTTTAACTTCATTAATTTTGTATCCTGAAAAGATATGAAACTGCCTCTAAGTGTTCCACAACACTGAAATGTCTTTTTCTGGTTTTATCAGGTGTAAAACATCATCATCTGCAAATAGAGCCAGCTTTTATTGACTACCATATCAATTATATTCTTGAATTTCTGAGTCTATTTTCTTTGCCAGTTCTAAATATAGTGCTAATAACAAAGGGGAAAGAGGACACCCCTGCCTGGTTCCTCTGCTCCAACAAATATTATCAGAGACGAACCTGCCCACTTCAGTTTTCACCTCCGATCCCTCATATATATATCCTCTTAATCAGCCTTATAATTTTATCAGGGAATGCAGATGGTTCCATTGCCCGGCTTATAAACTCCCAGCTTATTCTGTCAAATGCTTTCTCTGCATGAAGAACGTCCAGCAGCAGTGGTGTTTTCTTACATTCCGCTTCCCTCTGGATAGTCAGTGTTCTGTTAATGTTCGCTTCCCCTCTACAAAACCACATTGATTCACATCTATCAATTTTGGCATCACCTTTGCCATTCTTTTAGCTGTTATAGGCATAAACACTTTATAATCATGGTTTAGGATTGAAATGGGCCTTTATGAAGCTGGATCTGATGGGTGTGTTACCCTTTGTAGGTATTACACCCACCACTGCTTTCTTCCAGGATGACATACAAGTGATGCCTCCAGGTGCATCTGTAGTTAACTCCTACTGACACCTCTAGGCATCAAATACTGCTTATTCATATTTGCATCAATAATTCCAAAACCATGTTACATACAAGGTTTTAAAATTTCATCTTAAAGCTTACACAATGACAAACTCTTAACTTCATTAATATTTGACCTCAGTCTAGTGCAGGTAAATAGATATTAACTGATGTTTTTATGATATGTCAAAAGGCTTAGGGCTCTGCCCACTGGAAGCTACAGTGCAAACTTCCTGAGCTCCATTGGAGAATGCTGTTTTCAGTTTTTTTTCCCTCCTAGCTTCCAAACTTCCACAGGAATAATGTCTATTCCTGAGGACTTTCCTGCTGATTGGTTATGCATCACCATTTTTATCTCATCTCTTCCTGTTCTGTTATTAATTGAGCCTCCTCTACCTCTGACTTTGGCATATTTAATTAGTCCATAAACATTTCCATTTGTACCTTTTAAGCATCTTCTCTTCTTCATATGAGTTGATTAACTGACTTTGTAAAGCAGCCTGGTGGTGCAGAGGGATAAAGCCTTAGCTATTTCCCAGACAATCTGCGATTGGTTAGTGGGTTGGACACTTAACAGAACTGGCAGGGTGGAATGTATGCCTAACCTTCTTGGGGCATTGCTAATCATGGGCTGTAGTAGTCCTTTGGAGGAAGGAGGTGAGCCCATGAGCCATGTGTGTGTATATGTTGCTTACCAAGCAGCCAGTCTGTGGTAGCCTTTATTGAGCAAATGTACGGAGGCATGCACTTGCTTAGGGGAAGACATTGTGGCTTTTGCAGTGATGTGGGTCACATGTCCAAATACGAATATCCTTGCTGCTGGGAGACCAAGGACACAAGCAGCTTTCATGGTTGCCTGTATGATGACTCCCCCACCAGAATGGCTCTGGAGAATTATCTCTAATCCATCAGGGAAGGCTTAACAGTTCAGCAGGTGCAGGGACAAAAGTATAAAAAAAAATAAATTTAATTGGGTTTGTCAGTCAGATCCCATACAGTGAAAGCTCAGTGAGAAAAACTGTAAATTTTTATATTGTCCTCTTTGATCATCTCTACTGGTGGATTATTTGCCCTCTGGCAGATCCAAGCAACTTTACACAGTTGCATCTCCAGCACTCTAGCACATCTCCCATGATGCATTGCACTCGTCTGTCGCATCTTATTTGCCATCATTGACATCAGATGCATTCCTCCAGCACTCATCTATACTTTTCAGACAAGTGAACTTTTTTCATTTTATTATTCCTAATTCCATGAAATCTTTTATATCTTTTATAAGTCACATAAAGTTGCTTCTTTACACTTTGTAATATTCGGGTATACTTCAAATTTTGCTCCTCTCCTTTTTTTCTTTATTGAGGACCAAGCCTGCATAGCTTCTCATTAAAGTTTTGTTAGGAAATCATTTCTAAGCTTTCTCTGTTTTTTTCCTGTTTAAGTTTTTCCCTTTATCATTTATATTAAATTTATCAGAATTATGGAGAGCTTGGGGTGTCCAGTAATGCTGAAAGTCTGGACATAAAATTTTGCCCCTGGACACATGAGCTTTGCATTTTGTGCTTACATGATCAATGTGAAATATGCATGTCCTTTGGCTCTTTGTCCGTCATTGATCAAAAGAACAAACCAGTATTGAAGGACCTTCTCTTTGCCACTGTGGGAGATTCTGCTGGCAATTTATCCTCCCTTAAAAGAGAAAGAGATGAAGGAAAAGGACTAAAATCGAGAGGAAAAAAAAAACAAGATGAGGAAGAGACTGAATGAACAATCTCACTGTCCTCTTTTGACTCCAAAAATAGCCAAACTAATTCCTACTACTGTTCCTTTGGCCCTGACCAGAATAGGTTGGGTGTAGAGCTTCAGTGTTAGTGGCTGTCAACACAGAGATTGTTGTTATTCTCGATAGATCACTTTGCAAATGTATCGATAGGTCACTTTGCAAAGACATGTCATTGAGCAGCAGGTCCACAGAGAGGGAAACAGTCCAGGTTAATGGCTCAAGGCCTCCTTCAGTTTCTCCCTTAAGTCTACTAGGAGTGTTGTGGATATTCACTAGGAACAAGTAATGATGTGATTTATTATGGCTCAGGTAGATGTGGCTGTCATCCAATCCCCTGCTCTGTCTATTGTGGAAATGAGTTGGCCCACCATCTCTTATTTCTACTGCTTCTCTGGCATACATTTGTTTAGTGCCAGGGGGTCTCAGAGCTGTAGTCCATCCAGATCACCCCTTGGTGGTGTTGATGAATCCCCATTGATTGACAATATGCTTGCAAGCGACATACATGACTCTGAAGCTTTCTGAGCCGATTGTGCCTTGGTGTTGAGTGATCAAGACCTGGCTTTGGTGCTGTCTGTAGTGCGGACCTGTTTGATTCCTCTGTTGATATTGGAGTCTTCTGTATTCGATATGTTGGCTCCAGTGTTGATTGTGGAAGTGACTTGCTTTTTGTGTCAGGGTATGCCATGCTGCTCTGCCTTGTCTTTTCTTCTCATCTTTGGAAGAAGAAACTGTTACAACTATGCCATCAGGGACCATGTTGATATTTGAGCTCCTTCAGAAGACCATTGCCCATCCATCAATGCGAGAAGGGGGTGCTCCATTTGTTTTGGCTTCAGTCTCTAGTACTGGTTTGAGTCCTTGAGCCCCATTCTTTAGCTCAGAAGTCAGTCCGTCTCTGAATACCTTGAATCTGTACATCAAGATTCCCCACCCCCGAGGTTCCCAGGAAGTGCGAGTGCAAAAGGAGAAACATTGATTCCTCTACTGAATACACTTGGAGCAGACAAATCTCAATGAAGAGGAAGGCCCTCCCCCATACCCCCCCCCCCTGGACTCCCAACGATTTTGGAAGTAATCTGCCACAGGGAGGTTTGGCACACTGACTTCCCTTCCTTTGATTAGGAAGTGTTATTTAAAGTTTTCAGTGGTGGCTTCACTACTTCCTGGATCGTTCCTTCTACTGACCATTTTGTCAACTTGGTAGTAGAGAGGGCATGGACGGTACCTGCCAAGATAGACCCTATTTCCCTGCAAGATTAATAGTCTTGAAACACCCCAAAGAACTGACCATGTTGATGCAAGGACCCTCTAACTTGAGTCTGTTGTAGCTGCAGAGGCCATTAAGAAACTGTTAGGGAGAGCTCCGCTGTCCACCCTCCTAAAAGGAAATCTAGGATGGTGGACTTTTTTGGAAAGTGGGTCTGTGCCTCAAGAACCTTTTCCCTGCGGGTGTTAAATTACATATCTCACGTGACTAGGTTACAGAGAGATCTAGCCGAACAAGCCCTGCATTCCCTCAGGAGACTCCCCCTACATCAGACACCAGGAAGTAGACAGAAGATCAACTGTAAACCATGCTGTACATTATAAATCTGTCTGTGAGGCTACTTTACATCATAGCAGATAGGACAGCCAGAGCAGCAGGCACCAGCATCACAATGCTCCATCGTGCCTGGTTGCAGATGTGTGATTTTTGCCAACAACTTTAAAGAATCCTTCATTAGTGACACATATGATGATCTCTGTTGTGTTCAAAAATTAAACATTGCTGAAGAGTAAGCATTAAGGAAAAAGTTGTCTGCTGTGGGAGTATGCTTTGAAACCCCTCAAAGGTCCTTTTCAAGGAACCCAAAGTGTAGCCGAGGGCTCTGGTTCTGAGCATAGGGCACCTCAAGGCAGCAACAGACACCACCTCAGAGTCATACCGGGTCTACAGCATCAGGCTCAGACATCCCTTTTCAGAGCTCCTTAAGTGTTGCCCTGCTGCTCCCTTCTGCAGGTAGTCTGGAGCTTTTTTTTCTCTCTTGGTAAACATATAGTCAACTATCAGAAAGGACAAATATCATATCCAGAGGCTGCATCATACCATTCATTTCTGCCCACAAACAAAATTCACTGCCTCTTCCTGGCAAATGGAGATGACAGCTCAAGAGATTATTCAATTTCTGCAGAAAGAGATATCCAAGAGGTTCCACTAGACCAGAAAAGATCTGGTCTACTTAAGATATTTTAAGTTTCAAGGATGACACTGGATTTCAGAGGGCTAAATAAATCCCTTTGTAAGAAGATGAAATTCTGAATGATCATTGTGTAGGCCCCCATACCTAAATTAAGGGAATTGAACAAAAAATCTTGGAGAATAAATCACAATATGCATTTATACCTATCACCCACAATTGTAAACTCCATGTGTGTCTTATTTCATATCTTGCTGTACTCTTTCCAAGCTTTCCACAATGTGTGCACCACTTCTTGATACAGAGTATCGTTAAGACCTTTACAGTTTCTGGACAAAACAAGAACAAGTAGTAAAGAGCTGTACTGGTAAACTTGGAGCACTGTTGTCAGCAATACTCCTTGCAAGCTCCTCCCCCATTCCATAAATCCTCACTTTAAGGAGAAGGATTCCAGGTATTGTGGTCGACATTACAAGTATGTTGTCATTTAGCAACTCAAGTCATTAGAGGTCTTTTTTTGTACTTGGGAGCAGATAAATGGTTTAATTTTCTAATTTCAACAACTAAAAATAATTTGGAACTTGTTAGGAATGTTCCTGAGCTTCTTTAGCCCTTTCTAGTGCTTTTCTCACCCATACTTTCTCCCTTGTTTCCGTCCCATTCCTTGTCCCTGCCCTCCCTCCTGAAAAAAGGAGGATTTCTTAACCTGATAAGTTGTCAGTCTCGCCTTCATTCTTGCTGGATGTGTTCGGAGTCGAACCTCGGCTCCGACTCTGCCGAATACTAAAGCTCGAGAGCTATTTTTACCGGCTCGAGGCTATCCAATGTCCCATAATGCTAGGCAAAATATACCCAGATCACGTTTGCCGCTTAGCTACGAGGTTGCGTTTTCACCGGCTCCAGGTCGTATATTTTTATTAATAACTTTTGAGGTAGTTTTTAGTCAGTTTTTATCCTTTTTTGTTCATTTAGCATCAGTATAGTTAGCGACTAGTCTTTTCCCCCCTTTAGTTGCTAATCTCCCCTTTTCTCCACCCTTAAGGTGGTTGGGCCTCTGACCCTCCCCTTGTAGTACAGTTTTTCCCCTGGCTGTTGTGTGTGTGTGTGTGGAATTCTGTTTTTCTACTTAGTGGTCGTTCCCTCTTTTATAGTAATTGTTATTATAGTTAGGGTATTGTGTGTTGTTTTTTGTACAGTATGTCTAAGGATCCTAAGGTATCGGGTTTCAAGAAGTGTGACTCGTGCTGTCAGAAGATGTCTCTGACAGACGGTCACACTTCTGGTGTGTATTGTTTGGGCCCTCTGCACCTGCAGGACTCGTGTTCCATCTGCCATGCTTTTAGCCCTAGAGTCCTGCAAGAGCGCAGAAACAAACTTATACTTAGAGGCTTGTTAAAGCCTGAAGATTCCCCGGCCAAGACTATGGCTGGGAAACCTTCAAAGCCCGCCAAATCGTTGGCTCCATGTTCGGAGCCGGTGCCGAGCGGTGCTCTTGCTGCCTCTTCGGTTCCGGCCGGAACCGAGGCATCTAGACCTCAGTCGGTTCCAACTTTAGTGTCGGAGCCGTCCCCGAGCAGAAAGTGCTCTAGGTCTTCGTCTCTCGAGTCGGTTAGATTGGCTCCGAAGTCTCCACTCTTGTCGGAGCGGAGCCATAGATCTCATTTCTCTAGGTCTTCCAGGCTTTCAGACCATGACCTCGAGAGGGTAGTCAGCCGGCTTTTAAAGTCGCAGGCACTGGCCCAATTGTTACATAGCCCGTCTCAACAGACAGGGGCTACCCCTACACCCGCTCAAGTGCCTCCTCTGACTAACCTGCTGAGTTCGGAGCCAGAGGTCGTTGAGGTGAGTACTGTGGGGGCATCGGAACTGATTCCCTTGTTGTCGATTCCTTCGTCGGCTCCGATCCCATCCTTGGCTCCGTCCTTGGAGGGATCCGGGCGCCGAGACTCCCTCGTCGGCTCCTGGGGGCAAGTGGCATCAGACCCTTGTCCCACCCCACTCTCCCTCTCGGAGCTTTGGCGCAGGTGAGTTCGGCCCCGACATCGGCCTCGGAGCCATCCCTCTCTGTGCTGGGGGGAGTTCTCATCTCCTCGGAGTTGGGTCCTTCTTCTCTGCCTGACAGGGGTGCCTTTGAGGTGATGAGGAGCATGCTGGCTCCTATACCGGCACCACGGTCAGCCTCCTCGGCCCCTCCTTCCATGGTGCCTACTTTGGCCCCTGCCTACCCTCCTGACCTCTTGCGAGGAGAACCGATGCTCCAGGCTGCACATTGGGCCTTTCTTTCTCTTCCGAGGACTCCCCTGACCCTGCGGGGGAGCCCCCTCGGAAGACATGTAAGAGGAAACATGTTGACTCTCCTGAGTCAGTGACATCTGACACCGACCTGGATGATTCGGAAGGGTCCCCAAGGTCCCCCTCTGAGGATGTCTCCTTTTCTGACATCTTAGAGATCCTCAAACAGAGGGGGAACTGGTCTGCCCTTAACCCATCCGAGGATGAGTCGGTGTAACTGGATGCCTTCGGTTCTCGCCCTTCCACCTCCTGGGTGTCCCCGCCTTTCGACCCACTTATGGAGGTAGTGGCTCGGAAGGCGTGGACGGCTCCAGATACTATGGAACCAACTCTCCGGAGGCCCACTAAATTTATTACTGCTCCCACAGATAAGCAGTTTCTTTCCAAGGGTATCCCCATGGATGCCATGGTGGTGGCGGCAGCCACTAAGAAGGAGTTGGCTGACCCTTCAGTACCTGTCCATCCTCCTAATAAGGAATCTAGGACGATGGATAGGTACGGCAAGCGGATGTTTTCCTCAGCGACTTTTGCTATGCGGTCGCTGAATTACTTATGCCATTTCACCCGACTTCAGAGGAACCTTCTCAAGGAACTGGGTGAAACATTGCAGGACCCAACAGCTGCAGGGTCTCAGGAAAAGATCAACTCCCAGCTAGGGACCCTGAACTCTATCGTCAACTCTTCCATGCGGCTCATCACTTATGCAGCCTATGGAGCGAGTAGAGCCGCAGGTACGGGTGTTGCTCTAAGGAGACACGCCTGGATGCGGCTCTGAAATTTTGCTGACCCCTTCAAGGCATCATTCACTAACACCCCCTTTGATAGTTCTGCTCTTTTGGACCTCAAGTGAAGGACACCTTAACCAGGTGCAAACAAGAAGGCAAGACTCTCTCTGCCATGGGAGTCCGTTTTTCCACCCCTTCTAGACCGTATCCTTAGGGTCAAAAGGGCGGGAAAATGTGGTTCCGCAAACCTCAAGGAGTTCTGCCGGATGCACATGGTGAGCTTCCCTCTAGAGGCAGAATCAGGGTAGCAGAGATTCTTTCTCTTACAAACCATTTCAGCACCCCTGAGGAGCTGCCCGACTGTCCACCTTCAGAGGCAGTCGGGGGAAGACTTTCGCTGTACCCAGATGCCTGGTTCTCCCTTACGCAGGACAGATGGGTACGGTCGATCATATCCGAGGGTTACAAAATCCCATTTATCCACACCCCACATCAACCAAAAGGGCCTCTTCCAGACATTCCACCCGGTCTGAGAGACCAAGCAGCACTAGAAATTTCAAAGCTGCTTTTAAAAAGAGACATCCAGCCAGTCCTGGCAGACCAACAAGGATCCGGAATCTACTCCAAATTCTTTTTGGTACCAAAAAAGACAGGGGACTGGAGACCTATTTTGGATCTCAGCAGACTGAACAAATCAGTTCAAAGAACAAAATTCCGGATGGTCACGCTACAGTCCATTCTTCTCTTTCTGGGTCAGGACAAGTGGATGTGCTCTATAGACCTTCAGGATGCGTACTACCATATCAAAATGAACAGGCGCTACAGGAGGTTTCTCCGCTTCTGGCTGGGAGCCAGTCACTACCAATTCAGAGCCCTGCCCTTTGGCCTCACCACAGCCCCCAGGGTGTTTACCAAATGCATGGCAGTGGTTACGGCTCACTTGAGACGTCGAGGATTCCAGGTGTTTCCATATTTGGACGACTGGCTCCTTACTGCCACCACCAGGCATCAGCTTCTTCAAGCCAGGGATTACGCTGTACAAACCTGCAAAGCGCTAGGCATCTCTATAAATTTTGAAAAATCTGCTTTGTCGCCTTGTCAGCATATTACCTTCATAGGCGCCGTGTTAAACACGGTAGAGTTGTCAGCAAAACTTCCTACGCAAAGAGTATGCGACATTCGCAGTCGTGTTCAAGTCCTGCTACAAGAGGACAGGGTCCAAGCCAGGTTTGTACTGAAAACGCTTGGTCTGATGGCTGCAACAATCACCTTGCTCCCCCTAGCTCAGTTTCATATGCGGATACTACAGTGGATGCTTTTTTCCCAATGGTCCTTTCAGCAGCTTCCCATGTCGCACAGAATTCTCATCACTCAGTCTTGCAAACGACACCTATTGTGGTGGATGGACTCACCCCAGGTGCTTCAAGGCAGACTGGTTGTTCTCCCCCCTCCGGTTGCCACCGTGACAACGGATGCCTCCCTGATCAGGTGGGGGGTCATTTTCAGGGCAGGGCAGTCCAGGGCACATGGCAACCCTTCAAGTGCCACTTGCACATCAATGTCCTGGAGATGAGAGCGGTCCTGTTGGCGCTGCAGGCTCTCCAGGATTCTCTTCCCACTGGAACGATTGCAGTACAGACAGACAATATGTCTGTAATATGATACATCAACAAACAGGGCGGAACCAGGTCCTACCCTCTTTGTCGGGAAGCGCTCAGACTCTGGCAATGGGCGATCTCTTCTCAGCGTTTTCTGGTAGCAAAGCGCATTCCCGGGAAGTCCAATGTCTTAGCAGACAGGCTGAGCAGGGACATTCTCATGCCCTACGAGTGGTCTCTCAACCAACTAGTAGCGGACCAAATCTTCAGAAAGTGGGGGCAGCCTTGCTGCGACCTTTTCGCAACCCCTCAAAACAGCAAGTGCCAAGACTTCTTCACCCTCTTCCCTCTTCCGGGCCTCTCTCCCAGAGACTCTCTAGTCCACGATTGGCCCAGGGGTCTCCTTTATGCTTCCCCCCTTTCCCTTAATCACTCTGTTAGTCCAGAAAGCAACTGCCTTGAGATCCAGGATGATCCTCATTGCCCCTTACTGGCCCCAACATGTCTGGTTTCCGTTCCTAGAACTTCATCTACTGGAGCAGCCCTAGCCATCTGGACCCTGTACCAGACCTTCTGACCCATCAATCGGGCAGGCTGTACCAATCCCTCTCATCTCTTAACCTCACAGCTTGGTTGCTCCACTTCCAACCTTAGCCAGACTTCCCTTAATCTCCCCGTCAGTACGTCAGATTATCCTTGCCTCTCACAAGTCTAACACCAGTAGGACGTACGCAAGTAAATGGAAACATTTCTCTATTTGGGCAGAAAGGAACCAAGTTGATCCCTTTACTGCCCCTGTCCAAACAGTTCTAGATTTTCTAGCGGAACTCTTTCAAAAAGGTTCCTCTTCAGCCACTATCAAAGTCCAGTTGGCGGCTATTTCAAATTTCCATGTTGGCTTGTCAGAGTCTAGTATTATGTCTCACAAGCTCTGCAAAGCTTTTCTGAAGGGTGCCCTATTACTTAGGCCCCCAGTCAAAGACCCTCCTCCACCGTGGGATCTAAATTTGGTACTGTCGTCTTTAATTCTACCTCCTTTTGAGCCTGCTGCCTCCTGCTCGTTAAAACTGCTCTCGTGGAAAACACTTTTCTTGGTAGCTATTACCTCAGCCAGAAGGGTTTCGGAACTACAAGCACTTTCTGTGCGCCCCCCCCCCCCCCATCTTGTTTTTCACAAAGATAGAGTGGCTCTTAGGACAAATCCATCCTTTGTACCTAAGGTGCTCTCAGAAAAAAATCTGAATCAGACCATTGATCTCCCAGTTTTCTTTCCAAATTACACTGATAAAGCTGAGAGAAAATTACATTGTTTGGATGTCCATAGGCAACTACGTTTCTATCTGGATAGAACCAAGCCAACGAGAAAATCAGACCAACTCTTCTTGTCTTACGCCAGAGGGAAACAGGGCCTTCCGGTATCTAAAGTGACCTTGTCAAGATGGTTAACCTCTCTTATCTCTTTGACCTATCAATTGAGGCATAAGGAGCTCCCTACCAAGCCTAGAGCTCATTCAACTAGAGCATTAGCTTCCTCAGCTGCTTTTCAGGCGAGATTACCTATGGACTCTATTTGTGCAGCGGCCACATGGGCCTCTCCTCATACCTTCATCTCTCATTTCAAACTGGATATTGCCTCCAGATATAGGGCTGATTTTGGTTCCACTGTACTCGAGACTGTTCCATTGAGCCACCCGGGACTAAGGTGCTAGGTACGCTGTCCCATCCAGCAAGAATGAAGGCGAGATTGACAACTTAACATTAAGAAGTTATGCACTTACCATAACGTTCCATGTTAGTTGTCTTCTTCTCGCCTTCTTTTTTGCGTCCCACCCTCCATCCTCCGAGCCTGGAAAGACCTAGAGTATTGGGTGAGTTTTTTCTTGTCACCAGGATTATACCTTCAGCTAGAGCTCTTCCTCCCCTATGGTACCCCTGGTGACAGGCAGGCTGTAGGGTTTATAATTCTACATAGCTCTCAATTTTATCTTTTTCTAGTGGTGGGACATGTCTGTCCATAGTGTTAGCTATCAAACGAGATCTGGGTATATTTCGCCTAGCATTATGGGACATAGGATAGCCTCGAGCCGGTAAAAATAGCTCTCGAGCTTTAGTATTCGGCTGAGTCGGAGCCGAGGTTCTGCTCTGAACCCATCCAGCAAGAAAGAAGGCGAGAAGAAGACAACTAACATGGAACGTTATGGTAAGTACATAACTTCTTATTCTGTTTAGTCCTTACTCCTTTAGTAGGAGCACATAGTTGATAACTGTTTTAACAGTTTTTCTTATCTAAAAATTACTGATGGAATTGCCTTTCCACCTTTGAATCATTACTGCTGTGTTCATAGGTATATACCAGTTTAATGACTACCAGGGTGTTCATACATCTAGCTGTACAACCCAACCATATTGTATCCCTGTATATCTAGGGAGTCTATTAGGAGGGGAATATGTTAGTTAAGAAGTTTCTAAAGGTTATGGGGAGGAAGTATGTTAGTCTGGGCATAGTTACTATTTTGTCTGCCTCTGTCTGTGGTGCCACACCCAGGGTGAATTTCTGATTTCCCATCCATTAGTCATGTTTATGCTTAAACAGGGTTAGGTAATGGACTGTGCTTCGTATGGATAGGGAGTCTTTTCTAGGACATGAGGATCCTCTGAGGCACATATCTGCCTCATAGACATGTCCTGTTTGTCACAAGCAAAATTTAAATCATTAGATCAAGTGGTTCTGATGCTGTTCATTTTGCCAATGTGCAAAAGATCCATCATAGCTGAATGTGAGGTTTGCCTTGTATGCCAGACATAGATTGCCTCTCAGTAACCTGTAGGAAACAAACTGTAGATAAAGGGCTTTAAGGTAATCCATGTAGGACAGTGTGTTTATACCCTGGATTCTCCTGGTAAGGAACTTTGTGGGCTTTCCAGCTGTTGCATATGTCTGGTCAGGTACATGCTGAAGGGGGGCATTACACTCTGATGAGAGCCAAATGAAGTGGCACTATGACTTCCTTGGACCTGGGTGCCATGCTTTTACTTATAAATTGGGCAACATAGAATGATTTTCTCACAACCTTGGCCACATGCTAGTCACAGGCTAGATTACTTTCTACATATGTTCCCAGATCCCTGACTACTGGGTCACCTCTTGGGGATGTCTGATCAATGGAGTAATTAGCCTGGGTGGTGGTTTTCCCAAAAGGCACTATAATGCATTTCTTGGCATTCAGTTTTAATCCGTGATTTTTGGCACCAGTCATTTGTCTGTGTTAAACCCTCTTGTAAGGTGTTCGAGTCATGTGGGGAATCTGTGATAGCTCCCAGTTGGCAGTCATCTGCAAACTTGGTCAGTCAAATGCCCGTGATATTAGTCTTTACCTCCAAATAGGAGCAGTCTTAGCATGGAGCCCTGAGGAGCTCCACTGGTGACTGGTCTCTTAGTGAAGGTGGTCTCGTCAGTCCTGACTTCCTGGGTCCTGTCTGTGAGCCAGCTGATGATCCCACAAGTTATGTAGGGGTTTATGCCCAGTTTGGCAAGTTTGTCAACTATACCCGAGTGGAGTGTTGTATTAAATAACATAGCCAGGTCCGGGTATGTGGTATTTATAGTTTCCACCTCATCCTTTGCTTTGGTGACCTTCTCAAAGAAGTCCACCAGGTTTAGTAGGCATGATGTTCCCTTGGTAAAGCCAGACTAGGATGGGTTACGTGTCTGAAGGTTGCCTGTGTTTTGTTGATCATTTCCATGATAGTTCATTCTGTGGCTTTGCATATTAGGCTAGTCAGATTAATGGGTTTGAAGTTCCAGAGGATGGTTGATGGTTCACGCTTGTGAAGTGGGATAACCATTGTAGCCCTCCATTCTTTTGGTGCAAAGCCTGTTTTGAGGTTATAGTTGAAAAGTGACTCAAGTGGTCCTGGTAGGTCATGTTTCAAGTTACTTAAAAGGCATTGCAGGATATTGTTAGGGCATATTGAGTTTGTGTTTTTGGCCCTCTTGAGCGCTGTCAGGACCTGCTCCCTGTTAGTAGTTGGGGAGGGTTATGGTAGTAGGGATTTCATAGCGGAAGGCAGGGGGAGAGTTGGGGGTTGACGTTTAAGCTGAATTTGTCAGCCAGCAAATTTGGTGCGTCACTGTGCTCACTGCAGGTGGTATCATTGACCACCAGTTCAGCACACTGCTCTGTGCTGCCTTTGAGGTTTTGGACATAGCTGTAGAAGTCCTTATGGTTGTCTTTAGTCTGTGAGGCTATCTTGACCTTGTAGTTGGCCTTGTTGGACTTGATTGGTTCTCTTACTTTCCGATTTTGTTTTATCAGAGAGCTCCTATCATAATGGGAGTTGCTCTTCCTGATTTTAGCTATGGCTTTTTTCCGTTTGTTATATACTCTATTAAGGCTAGGATTCCACCGGTGTGGCTTGTTTTTAAAGTTTATTTTGGGCTTGCTTCTAGTAGGTACAGCAGCCTCTATACAGCCATTTACTTGGTTGCACAGGGTTCTGTGAGCAATTTTGCATAGGTTGCTGTGAACTCAGGTCTATGTTCGGCTACCGAATAGGAGTAAATGTGAACTACAAAACATTGCTGATTGTCCCGTTCAAAGTTTTTCTTTCGAAGTAGAACATCAACAAAAAAAATGTACATTGAATGCCCATAGTCTGCCAATATCGCACGCACAACCAACCAATCCCCTCTAATTATATATATATATATATATATATATGTGTGTGTGTGTGTGTGTGTGTGTGTATCTATCTATATATATATATATATATATATATATATATATATATATATATATATAGACACACATGCATATATTATATACACACACACACACACACACACCAACTCTAAGATTGCACTGCAGTGGGGAAAAGGGAAAATTTAAAAGGTTTCCCTTCACTTACCTTATGTATTGGGTTACTTCCTGGTTGTTGACCAACTATGACCATTCAATGTAGTTTTTTTTTTAATGCTGTTCAGTTTCGCTGATTGCCCTGTTCAAAGTTTTTCTTTTGGTGTTTTGAGGTTCTCGTCTGTTACAATGCAGTAGCTGAACATAGACACTTGAACTCTGGATTGGAAGTGGCACTGAATATTTAGAAACTATCAATTAATTGGATGTAGTTTGATTTAGAATAATTCCTGACTGTTACAGGGTTTGCTGTCAGTACCAGGTCCAGTATGTTTTGAACCTTTGGTGGATGTGTGAACTATCTGGTCAAGGGTATTTGTGTTCAAGTCCAGGAGTTGTCATGCCTGCAAGTTTGAGGCAGTGTACGTTTTCCAGTCTATAGCGGGTAGTTAGTCTGCCATGAATAAGGCGCCTGGCTTAATAACAAGCGTCTCCAGCAGGTCTAGATACAAGCTTTGGGATTCTTGGGACATAGAGGGTGACCTATAGTTTGCTAGCATATGGTATGGGACTTTGTCTATGGTAACTTGCACATGGATGAATCCAGGGCATCTTCCTGTTTAACCAGCCTAGAGTTTCATTTGTTGCTAATGTTGATCGAGACTCCATCTTTTGTCCATGTCTGTGACGTTGATGGTCTAAATGTGTGGAACACACTGAAGCCTTGCACTGCTGGAGTACTTTCTGCTGATTTAAATCATGTCTTTGTAGTGGCAAGTATGTCTATATTCTTCAGAGTGAGGAGAGCTTGTAGAGTGTGGAGTTTCGTCTTTAGTCTCCTAGCTTTGAGCAGTAACATAATTAGAATTTTGGTGGTTTTATTTGCTATGTTAGGTTTGTCAGTTTGACATTGTGTAAAAAGGTACTAAGGGGTGGTTAAAGTTTTTGCCATTATTCGGAAACCCAGGGGAGACAGGTGCGGCCATCCTTTGCAAACCAGTGTGGTTTGTTAGCTATGCCCTCCCACCCATGCTGACAAATATAGAATGGTCTTGGAAAGGCACCAGAAACTAAGCCAATTATTAAAGTCAGTCATTTTTGTTCATACTGTGGAATGATACTTGGGGTAGGCCATATGCTGCTCAGTGCAAGACACACATACCTGCCGGAGCCAAATATTCAGAAAGATTAATATTATCTCTCATGTAGTCAAGGGAAGTATGTTTCAGGCCATTAATGCCCACACAGACTATGATAGAATCATACTGGTACATGTGGTATTAAGTGACTTAAGTGTGTACATAACTTAGCGGACCCTGGCTGTAGATAAGCAAGTAGCCATTATCTTCTCCTTGTGCAGTCTGGTGAGTGGAACATTTATGTGTTGTACAATAGAGTCCCTTATGACAAGAGTCCTGGGTAGTGTGTTTGCTGAGTTTGGTTTCTTTTGCCTTTGAGGAAGAATCTAAGTCCTCCAGATTCAAGAATTGTAGTGATTGTGGCCATAATTTTCTCCCCAAGACTCCCAAGACATGTGCATGGTGTGTCTTGGGGTGGGCCATTTGGATAGCTGTTGTTCTAATTATAAAAATATCAGCTCTTACCATGTTTTACAAGAGGAAGAAACTCCTGTTAAAAGGGCTTCTCTTCTAAACAGTGGGTAAGGAAAAGGAGGGGGCCCCCAGATAGGAATTCATCCAAGATCTCCTAACCCAAGAAAAAGAAAAGAGAAGGGCTGAAGAATTGGATGACCCTATTCTTGAGACAATATCCCCATTTAAAGTACCCGGGAGATCCATTTCTCCTTCCCACCCAGTAATGTCATCTGTGACTACCCTGGTATGGTCATCTTCCCCTCCTTGACAGGAGTCACCTGGTATAACTGACTGTACTGTAAAGAGAAGAGTTGGGGACTTCTCCTTGGAGCACAAGCTTTCAAAATTTCTTATCTCCAGACCTGTATCAGCTTCATTCCTACAGGTCCTTTCATATCCCAACACCCTTGTATTGGAAACTGTTGATGTCAGCTTTTGTAAAGGCTCAGCTTCTGTATGGTGGTGTGTGTCCCCTCCATCCCTAGGGTGGCTTAAGAGAGACCCCTCACCACATTTTCTGCTATTTCTCTTCTGGTCTCCATTTTTATAGGTTCAAAGGTACCCTACTAATCTATCAGTCTGCATACCATGAAGTCTAGCTGATAGCCAGAGGTCAGAATCAAACCCTGTACTTTGTTGCTATGTTGTAGAGACCTTAACCGTTATGCAATTTAATTGCCAGTAGTGTTGAAATTCGCAATGAAGTCTGTACCAATTCCATCAACTTCTACTGTTACCTTTTCTTCCATACTGGTGTCCTTTGTTGCTGGTTTCTTCCTTGCAGACCTTGTGGCCACTTGTGCAAGTAAGCTCAGCATCAAGTGCCCTTTACCACCTCTGGCCCTTATACTGCTGAGGCCATTATCGGTGCTGAAGTTCTCTGTGTCAAAATCTTCTTAGGTGACTTCAGCTCCAGAACCTTCAGTCCTGATTATCAGTGTTCCCTCAACAGTACATAATCGACCTGGTCATTGCCAAGAACTTCGGGCCTAAATACTTCAGCTGCCTTGTTGATGCAGGGGAGGCCTTAATTAAGCTCTTCGCAGGGATGGGTACAGGCTCCACAGATTCCACCCTAAGACACCATTGATGTTGGATCCTTTGACAGTTCATTGATGTTCCTTCAGGACAGTGGACCTCATAGGTCCAAATTGCTGATATCTGGGGCATCATCTTCCAAGGAGAGTTCAGATGATTCTCCTGCCTGCTCCTCAAGGAAGAGGTGGTATAAGAGTAGGCACATGGACTCAACTTCAATCTTCCTACCCAGGTACAGATCTCAACAAAGTAGAAGATAATCTGAAATCCCCTCGTGATGATGCCACATTTAAAGAGCTCTAGGAGATTATGAATTGGAAGGAATCCTGGCACGTAGACCCCACCTCCCTGAAGGAAGAGATTTTGCAGGAGGCCTATAAGTTCTGTGGATGTTGTGTGTTCCAAAGTGTAGAAGGAGCTGGATGTAGCTCAGCCAATACCTTGCAAACCGGATAGAGTGCTGCTGACTCCCAAATATAAGAAGGAAGAAGAGCCCTGTTGTGGTTTTGATAGTGTTGGCTGCTGCCAACAAGCAAGATGTGTCTGAGGATGCCCAAGCTGTCCATACTCCAAACAGGGAGTCTGCTGGCCATGCATTTGATCCATAATATGATGAATGGAGCAGCTGAAGTGTCAAGTTCAGGTGTTTCAATGAGGAGGCCATCATGGCTGCCCCTCACAGGTTTTGCAGACTACTTCAAGATAGTATTCATCTTTGCTGCATTTTACAAAACCTCCTTGTATGGGCAGAAGAAGAGAATCTGCAGTGTGAGCAAGATGGTAACGTGCTCACTGTTGTTAGCCTGAAGTTTTTTGCACAACCGTGGTTCTCTCAAAGGAATCAAAAAGGTGTCACAAACGTGTGGTACTGCAAGTCCCAGCAGACTCGGAACAGACAACTGTTTGACAGGAGTTCTCATGGTAGAGGGAATTTCCAATCTAGCCACCCCAGAGGCAAAGGTGATTTGAACCAATAGGGTACAGGGGATCCTTTCAAGGATCTCAGAAGTATGAGTCCTGAAAGGCTGCCTGACTCTCCCACTCTGTAGGCAGTCAGGACAATATTACCAATCACAAGTGGATAAGGGAAATTTTATCCAGAGGCGACATGCCCAAAAGCCTGCCCTAATATTCCCCAGCAGTTCTACCATGACAGAGGAGGGCAGCTCTGAGGAGGAAATAAATATGAATCTTCAGAAAAGAATGATATGAGAGGCCCCACTAGTGGAGGGAGGATCTGGCTTCTACTCCAGTTTCTTCTTGGTGACTAAAAAGACAACAGGACTTCAGACCCATCCTCTACTAAATCAAGGCTTGAAGTAGTCGTTCTGGATGATCCTCATGCAGTTTGTACAGTTGTGCTTGTCTGCAGCAGACGGATATGCTCTTTACATCTCCAAGATACATACCCACACATCAAAATAGTGCAAACATCAGAGATTCCTGTCCTGCCAGGTGGAAGCCGGTCATTAGCAGTTTCAAGACCTACCATTTGGACTTGCCACACCCACCCACCCCACCAGTGTTTACCAAATTCTTGGTTCCCATTGTGGCTTACATGCGACTACTCACAGTAAAGATTTTTTTCTTGCCTAGACTATTGGCTAATGGTGGCCCCCACTACAGAAAAACATCTCACAGCATGAGAGTCATGTCCAGTCTGGTCTTCATAGGTTCATAGGAGTTTACTAAACTAATGACTAAAGGTCTCTTATAAGTTTAGCCAATATTACCTGATATATGGTCCCTAGGTGCAAGAGGGTGTCATAGGTTTATGCCTATGCTTTGCATATTTTACAGATTGCCCCTGTCCATAAGGGACATAGGCACTACCCCAGGAGTGTGTTTGCGATTCCCCATCCATTGATCCAATTTGTGTTTGAAGAGGGTCAGGGAAGGGCTATGCTTAATGTGCATAGGAAGCCTGTTCCAAAGCAGGGGTAAGCTCTGTGATGCATATTTGTCTCTCCAGCATATGTTGTTAGAGTTGCAGACCAGGTTTAGAGCCCTAGATTGGTTGACCCTCATGCTGTTTGTCTTGCGGATATGTAATAGATCCATCAGGGCTAGATTCGTGACTGCCTTGTAGGTTAAGCATAGGTCACCCCTTAATAGTGTGTAGGGGACAAAGTAAAGGGATACGACTTTTAGTCTGTCTGCATAAGACATGTTTACACCGTAGTTTTTCTTTGTGAGGAAACTCTGAGGTCGCTTCAGCTGTTGTAAGTGCCTAGTTGGGTGCATCCCTTTTGGCGCATTGCACTTGATTATTGGTCTAATGAGGACTGATTACAATGGGATTATAACTTCCTTGGATCTGGATGCCATACCTTTACTTATAAGATAGGCCACAAAGAAAGACTTTCTCATCACTGTGGACTCTCAGTGGTCAAAGTTCAGGCTACTCTCTATATGTGTGCCTAGATCTCTCACCTCTGAGTCTACTCTTAAGGCTTTGCTATTAATGTAATTTGCAGGGGTGTTTGACTTCTCAACGGGTATGATTATACATTTATTCACATTTACTTTTAGGCCACCAAGCGTTAGTCTCATCTAGACCTTCCTGAAAGATGTCTACATCGATGGGGGATTCAGCGATTGTCCTCATCTTGCAATCGCCTGGAAACTTTGTCATCTAGTGGCCTTCCACATTAGCCTTGACTGTAGAGAAGTATATTCCAAACAGGAGCAGTCCCAGCACTAAGCCCTGTGGCACCCTCACTTGCAAATGGCCTCTTGCTGGATCTGGATTCACTTGCTTTAACCGCATGTGTTCTGTCAGTGAGCCTGTTTGACTGCCCATCTGGTGACATAGGGATTTATGCCCAGTTTTGAGAGTATTTATAATACTTGAGTGGAGAACTGTGCCAAATGCCTTGGCCAGGTCTGGGCAGGTTTGCAGTGTTTTACCCTCATCCATGGCCCTAGTGAATCTGAGAAGTCCACCTGACTGTTCTATGTTATTTATCAGGTTCATGATTCTTTTCATGGCCTTGCCTATAAGACTAGTCAAAATTATGGGTCTGTAATTTCCTGAGTTAGTTGATGGCCCCCTTTTATGCAAAGGGATGACTGTTGCTGTCCTCTTCTCTACTGGTATAAAGCCAGACTGAAGGCTCTGGTTAAACAGAAATCCTAGTGGGCCTGATCTGTCCTGATTCAAGCTGTCTTAGGCATCCTGGTATATTGTCGAGACTCATTGAAGCCATGATTTTAGCTTTAGAGAGGGAAGTGGCAGCCTGTTCTTTAGTGATAACAGGTGGAGGGTACTTCCTGGGGGATAACTGGGCATGATGGGGTGGTAACATTTGAGCTGAGTTTATTGGTCAGCAGATTTGCTGTATGCTTTGGCTGAGTATAGGTGATGCCGTCTACACTTAATTCCGCATATTGTTGGGTGTTACCCTTAAGATTGCAGACATAACTGAGGAATGTCTTATGGGTTATCCTTGGCTTGGGAGGCTATTTGCCACAAAATCTGCTTTTGAATACTCAACTAGTTCCCTAATTTGCTTGTTTAGCCTAATCAGGGATTTCTTTTTTTGCTCTGTTATGCACATTCCCTCTTACTTCTTGACAGGATTTTCTTCTTTTGTTGTACAACATATTAATACCAGGGGTCTACCAGGGTGGCTTGTTTTTGTGGTTTGACCTAGGCTCTTTTGGTCTGGTACTGACATTTTTATGCAGTTGCTTATATGGCAGCACAAGGCTTTTGTGTACACATACGCATGGTCTTCTGTGTTTTCTGGGTTTGGAGGAGCTTGGAAACAAGCCATGCCATCACTTAATAAGAGGTAGTTTGCCCTAGAGAAGTTCTTAAAGAGTTTTGGGTTAGGTCAGGGCTCTAGTTTTATTTTTATTTCAAGGGAGACCACTTTGTGATCTGTTCTAACCAGTGAGGACATCACACTTTGGGGGAGGGGTGTAGCACTCCCATATTTGAGTACCAGGTCTAGGATATTTGTACCCCTAGTGGGAGTGCATGCTAGCTGCACCAGGGCATTTGAGTTTAAAAATTCAAGAAATCTTTGAGCCTGCATGTTAGTGGTCGTGTATACTTCACAGTTAATGAAAGGGTAGTTAAAATCACCCTTGACTATGGTATTGGGCTAGATGGTGAGTGATACAAATAACATTCAGGTATGATGTATGGGTTTCCTGGTTCATGGTGGGGGAATTGAAGCTTTTAAGAATATGGTCATGGACTTTTCCTGGAGTTAGTTTGATATGGAGTAGCTCTAGCATGTCATATTGTTTGACCAGTTTTGAGTTTTGCTTGTCATTTATGTATGTGAGAGTCTAGCCTTCAGTGTCAGTGTGTAACACCTTTAGTTATTTCATGTTCAGTGGGTGGTCAGAATGTCAAAGGTCAAATATCAAAGGTTTTATAGCTGTGAACTGCTGGGAGTGCTTTCTGTGACATTGAACCATGTTTCAATAACTGCACAGGTGGTAGCATTCTCCAGGGTGAGGAGAGCTTCCAGGGAATGCAGTTTCTTGTTGAGAGACCTAGGATTGAACAGTAACATTTTTTGTTTGTCCTGAGTAGATTTTACAATGCTGCAAGGTTTGTCTGTTTGGCAATGCCTAAAAAGGCACTCTAGGGGTGGATAATGTTTTGGCTGAAAGCCTAGTGGTGACAGGTGAATACCATCCCTGGCAAATCAGCGTGGCCTGTCAGCCATGTTCTCCCAGGCTGAGAAGTATTGGTCCCCTTTAGAATAACACCAGTAAATAAGCCAATGGTTAGTCAGTGATTTTCTGTTGGCATTGTGGTGTCATTCCTGAAGATGTCAGAATGCTGCTGAGTGCTAGGCTCATACGTGCCTGTGACACTCATTCTGAGAGCTCAATTGTGTCCCTCTTCGTATAGTCCAGGGTGGTATATCTTAGGTCATCTATGCCCAAATGGACTGTGACCGAGTCATACTGGTACTGGAAGGGACCTGAGTGCTTGCATGATCTGGTGGATCCTGGCCCCTGACCGCGAACCAACTATGACCTTCTTATCTAGCCTGGTAAGTGGGACACCTTTCTGTCTCAGAATGCAATCTCCTATGACCAGAATATTGGGTTGTGGGGTGTTTTGCCTTATGGGCTTGGTAGTTGAGAACACAGTGAGATGTGGTTTTACAGTGGCGGTTAATGTACATTGCCTCAGGATGCTCATGTTCGCCAAGCTAGATGCAGATAGCAGAAAAGTGTTTATCCATAGCTGCAGATCCTAATGTGTACTTTGCAAGGCATAGGTATGGAGGATGCTTGGAACTGGACGAGGGATGGATGCTTATTTGCTGTAATCTACACCTAACCAATTCATCGTTAGGGGACGATCTTCTTTAAGTTTATTAATAGCTGAGAAGTGAGTAGAAGGTCAACCTGTTTTACAGGTAGCCACTTAGCTTTTTCAGTATTTTTGCAGTGGAGTTTATTTCTTGGGGAAAGCGTCATGAACCTACTTGTGGCATTTGAGGTGGATGTTTTACTTAGCCATAATGTTAATTATTTCAGTGCTGTTGACAAATTTTGCATAGTTAGTATAAATACTACCTCAGGTCTCTCCTGAAAATAAGGTGTGCTTGAAGATATTAACCAGGTCATGAAAAGTTAACAGTAGTAGTAGTAAAATAATTCTTAATGTTAAAGATAAGAGTTCTTAGAACAAATTGCATTGTGTAACTATTGTTATTTCAGAGTTCCATCTGAAGCCGTTGCCTCCTTTTATGTGTATTTTACTTGTTACTACTACTACTACCTTGATTACAGAGGTTGCAGTCATCTTATATAAAGAAAGCACTGAGTTGCCTTGGAAGAAAAGTAATTTCTATTTTTTTTCTACTTGTATTGTAATAAACATCACAAAAACTCTCAAACTGTATAGTTTGTAATTGTTTTCTTGGTAGAAAGAACTCCACATTAAAGAGATTTGCTTCCTTTCATTCAGAGGTTTGGCAGCATCTATGGTTGTTGCTTACGGTGCACACTTTAGTGATGTAGTATTCTTGTGTACTCCATCTAGAGATGATACTAGGTTTGGCACAGCTTGTCATCTGGAGCACATTCTTTAATTAAGGTCTTGTTTTCCTCCTGCATGATTCTGAGCTAAATATATAGCTAAACTTATGTTTAGTAGCCTAGTTATCAGAAGTGGAGTATTACTTGTCATAGTATTTCTATGAGGCATTGTTTTGATGTTGCTCTTCCAGTATCCTTACATATGTTTTCTTTTTCATTTTGAGAGACAGTATTTACCTGAAAAGAGGATTGTTTATTTTAAGTCTAAACATTTTAGCGCAAAAAAAAAAAAAAAAAATAGACTGGGGTAAGGGGCCCTCATGTTGTAAAGGCAGCAGAATCCACGCCTGAGTTCTAGCCGAGTCTTGTATATACAGTACAGATTTTTCTTGTAAGTTAAAGAGCATTTGACAGTTAGCAGACTTGTGTTCATGCAGAGTGCATGGTAGCATTTTTATCTGTAAAATGTTATGCACTCTTACAGCATTATTGCTTCTTGTGTGTCATCAACTTGTTGACCTAATTGCAAATGTGTGCAGCAGTTCTGTATTACAGAATGATTGGGGCATGCAATGATCTATTCATTGTGTATTCAACACATTGATTCAGTCTGACAACTTAAATGTGTGGATGCTATCTTGTTTAATAGTTGCGGTTATGCAGCAAGAGCGAGCTAATCTCCAAGAGTTCAGAGATACTGAGCATGTTCCAGCAGGTTCACCGCAAACCAATGGCTTCATTTGTCACTACACCTGTCCCACCAGACTTTACAAGGTAAGAAAGCAGCAAGCCAATATTTTAAATAGTACATTTCACCCAGTAAAAATGTTTATGTAACTTACAGAATGTTACAGTATACAAAGTCAATGAAGTTAATGACCATTATAAAACTTGGCTACTCTTGTTGAAGCTACATTTGGCTTGTGCTGATGTCACTTATTTAACATGACGTAAAATATGAGTCATTTACTTACAAGTCATGATTTATTTGGTTAAATAAAATGAGAATTCAGTAATGTGAACTTGAGACAGTGCCGTCTTTCACCACGTGTGCACGCGCACACACACACGTCCGGCAGAATATTCAATGTATTGGTATTGTATTCTGTAATAAACTTTCCTTTGATCCCAGGAAAATTGGAATGCAATGAGAAATCTGTTCAGGCACTAAATGCTAAGACTCTAGTTCCATTTATGTGCAGTTAGGAGTCCCCTATTTGGATGAGATTTTAAAATGAGATCCCATCAGTTTGAGCTTGTGATAGTTCAGATAAATGTTACTAACTCATTGTACTTATCAGAACAAGACTAGGATATTTTTTAAGATGTACAATAAATTATTCCTGAAACTTCACAGTTTGTAAGATCATAGGAGGGTAATAGGCTAACGGCCATAGAGCCTTTTTAAGCTTAGCCATTCATGCCCCGATTGTTTTCCAAATTTCAATACTCAAGGACCAGAACAACTTTGATACAAAGGATCCATAGGAGGTTACTAGGCTAACTGTTAATTGTAATGTATTCTTCAACAATCCATATCCCAGTATTACAAGCATTCTCTCACTCTTAACTCCTGTTATATATTACCCATTCCTGTTTTCCATTTTGCTTGCAGTTATCCCTTCAGTTTTCCTAACCGGATCTTCTAAATGTTCATCATATTGATCATTACTGTAGTAGCCTTAGCTGTATGTGCTATAGCCTGAAAAGGATGTAATAGTGCTCAGCTTCCATGCACCCAAACTCAGGCAGCTCAAGCTGAGCTGAATAAAAGGAAAGTTTGAGTACAAAGCTCTTCTCAAAGCTTTACTGTCGCTGAAGAAAATGCTTTTGTGGATTGATGTAAGCTTGTGTTGTTCCTTTGCTGGGCAGATAAGGTTCCATTTTCTTATTTGTGCTGCTGTTTTATTACTTTCCTGTTCAGGAAAGTTTTTTAAAAGTTAGGAGTGTTGAGTTTTAATGGACTGTCACAAGACTGTAATGTCCTTCTCAATCGAGTGCTTGTTTTTCCTGTCAGTTTAAAAGTGGTGTAAAGTAACTGAAAACATTTTTTCTTTGGAGAAATTGTGTTTATTTTACTTTTTGGGGAACATAGTGTTTTAAAATACTTTTTATTGTGTTTTTCTGTCAAAACACTAAGTTTTGTAGACCGGTTGTGTTAACCAGTATTTGCTGATTGTCTTCCACTGGGAAAACAGCACCATTTTCACCTTGACCACGGGACAAACTACTTGTCCCCACAGTTGGTTCTCCTTCCAGAATCAAAAGGAAAAAAATTAAACAAAGCCTTTGTCACCACAGCAGTTTGCCTCAGCCGCAGATCGGTCACTCTGGTGTGGCCATTTGTTGTACCTCTGACCACTGTTCTTTTACCCTGGATCCCTCTGGTATAGCACCTACAGCCACTGTGGACTGGGGAAATAGCAACATTCTGTAGGCTGTGTGGGGGGGAAGGGTCCCCAAAGTGAGCAAGGAAGAGAGCCACTCTTGTCAGCCGTGGAAGAGGGAACAGGGAAGGTTTCCCTGTTGTGTCAGAATGCTGTGCACATCCCTGGAGAAGCTGTTGCTGTCATTAGTGACATGGTTAGCATTGTTTTTATGTCAAAATAAACAGAAAACCAAGCATGTATCTAGTCCACCTTAAATATGTTTGGATAAGTGTAGTTTACTGGGTCTAGCTCATGGTTTAATTCAGGTTATTGATCCTTCTTGTAAAGTAATTTCTGGTAAAAGAAAGAGGGATGCTTCTTTTCCTGAAGAGATTCAGTGTTCTGAATTTGAACTGGAGGATGCAGGGATGGATACAGTTATTTTCCCCTCTGATTTCTGATTCAGACTTAGAGTAGATGGCAATTTCTGATTCTCCATGTGGGGGGGTTCTTTTTTTCTGAGATTATTGCTAGAATGAGCCAGTGTTTCATTGGGAGAACATATTTCACATGTTTTTTCATTGGTTAAATTGTTTCCAGAGTGATACTAAGTACACAGTGAATTTCTAGGCCTTTGTCTTTTTCTGAAAATATTTCAATCCTGCATAAACTATAGCACTGCTCGTGATTCCCTGCTGGTTGAGGAAAGTAAACCTATATTTGTTTGTCTGTGAGTGATAAACCTTCTTTCTGTTTTACCTGCACCATTTTGTTTTCTGTTTTAAGAAATCTGCTTGGCCTGATGTTTTTGTTCTGTGTGAGAGAGAGAGAGACTCAAAGGAAAACTCCACCTTCTCCTACAGTTTAACTCAACTTTTAGGGTGCTTTTCTCCCAGTAGTATGATTCTAGTACTGTGTAGGTGCCTGAAATATCCTTGTACTTTGTAAAACTTTTATTTTCCTCCATTTGCTATCAAAGGAAGGGAAAGCCCCCCCCCACACTTATTTAAGCTTAACTTCCCGCATAAGTTGCAGAGGAATTTGTTTAGACTTGCATGACATACCACAGACATGGAGAAATTTGTAGTCAGGAGCTCAGCTGCTGTAAACAAGATGGAGAGGTGTAAAATTGTTTTCCATTGTCTTTATTGCAGAGAGGAAGAGAACTTAGACTGATTCAATGCTGCTTCCAGCATAGTCATGCATTTCTTAGCAAAACAGCACAATTAGATCAGTCAGTGGTTCAAAGGCAGTTGTCACCACTTTTGACAAATTTACATAAGCAGCATTATAGTATTGAAATGCTAAGCTTTAAACTTTAAATATCTGTTTATACTATTTAAGATGAATAGTTTCAAAGATGTCTGTGACATTTAGAGAAAAGTCAGAACATATTTTTTTTATAATTCTTGTAAAGTATCAGCACATTTAGCAAAGTGTAGAGGGTGGGGCTTTCAATTCATCTTGCACTACAAAAAGATACTTTGAACAGAGGCTTGCAATTTAGCAACTGTTTCAGTTGCAGCTGTATAATACCTCAGTGTACTATAAAACAAGCCCTGAGAGAGACACACAAATGAGGGCCATTCAAGAAATAAAAGAAGCAGTCCTGTTACAGAAGGTATGTAAGATGACAGTAACAGACACTAATTTCATTGTATATCAGTGGCATGGGGATACACCACTTCTTCCTTTTGTCTAGCATGACTCATATAAAGCAGACTTGAAATGGATTATAGGAAAGAGGCTTGAAGAAAAATAAGATCACATTAATATGTCGAGCCCCATTGACATCCATTTTGCAAAAAATATTAAAATTCGATACTTAGCAATCAGAGTGATTCTAAGGTGTTAGGATAACTCAGAAAACAGAGATAGTGAAAAAATACATTGTTTTAGTTCTAAGATGAAGTTTTCCTTTAAATTAGCTAGACTGCGCATTTCACATGTTTTTTCATTGGTTAAATTGTTTTATGAGTGATACTTACAGTGAATTCCTGGGCCTTTGTCTTTTTCTGAAAAGATTTTAAGCCTGCATAAACTGAAGCACTGCCGATGCTTCCCTGCTAATTTTTCCCATCCTCCTCTTCTCCCCATCATTAGTCTGCTTTTTAAACCTGGTGATTTTAAACAACCCACCTGTACTGTAACTTGAGCTTAATAAGCTCCTCTTTTTCTACAGCACTGTTGATATATTGAATTATTTATTTGCCTTTCCTTGTGCTTGTATTGAAAAAGTGCATGCTGCCTCTCATTATCTGTTTTACTGATTTACTTGCTCTGAATTCATTATCTAGCTAGCTGTTTGTTAAAGTAGTGTATTTTTGCACTCTAGCAAGGACTTTACTTTTACATCAAGAGGTCAGTGGATTTTCTATCTAGTGCAGTGGGAGGAAGCCTCGTCTGTTTAGGTTGGGGAAGCACTTGAGATTCCTGTGTGTAGTTTTATTTGGCTAAATGGCTTGTTAATCAGCTTATCTTGTTTTGTAGTGCCTTTATAAATTCTGTACAGTTGAGTGGCTATTACTCATTTATATAAAGTGCAATACTTTTATTGAATGATCACATTTTTATAAGCTGTCTAAAGTACACTGCTGTATCTGTATCTTTGTTTGTGGTAGTATTTCACTCGGGACACTCCTTTACTGTATTTTACATTTAGGAGGACTGGATTATTCATCTAGTGGAAGTATGTGCTTACCTGGTCTCTCTGAGCTGGGAAGCACACAAAAGGACTTTTTGCACTTCTTATGTACCGCTACTGTACTTTAACAGTTTAAAAAAAAATTATATATATATATATATATATATATATATATATATATATATATATATATTGTCTGCTGCTGCTTTAAGTGGTTAATCGCACTGTAGTACATTGTATCTGTTAGTTGTAGGGCTGTTGTAGTTAGTTTTTGAGGTCTTGTTATACTTGGGCTCCAAACCAGCTATTCTACATTAAGAAGGTGTATTTCTCCACCATTGTGGCAAAAGTGTGCTTATCTAACCTGTCTGAATTGGGGATTGCTGGTGGAAGACTTATTGTGTGCTTTCCTAATTGGTAGTTAGCTTAAAACGTGTTTCTTCTTTACTCATGTTTAAGCCTCATGTTTGCATAGTGCTGCTCTTCGTGCAATGGTGGTTAGCAGTGCCTTTTGTAGGCATAAAAACCTAGAAGCACAGCTTTTCCCTTATGAGCTGTCAGTGAAACCTATCCAAGCTTTGCTGCTGCTCTAGGAACAACTCAGTTGTGCACTGAGCAGCATTGCCTTATTGATCAACCTTAGTCTACACAAAGTATAGGTCTCTCATAGTCTCAGTACTGCCTGCACGGTCCTGTCAAATTAACCCATTTTCTTCCTTAATAAAGTACACAGTAAGAGCCTGCTGTCATAGATGGGTAGTTTCCCATCATCTCAATGGCTGTCCTGATAGACATGGACATTCTGAGGCAATGTAGCAATCGTCTTATGTATACTGACAACCACTTACTCCTGAAGCAAATAAATACTTTGTGAAAGATGTAGTCACACTATGAAATTGGAGGCAAGACTCTCATATAAGGACAGACTGAATGCCAAACTGGTTGTCAGCACACACACACTTCCCACATTAAATAAGGACATGACACATGAACCCACATATGCGGAGGTACTCTCCAGTAACTTTCCAAAAGATCAGAGGCCTTCCAAACGAAAACCTCTTACACACACAATGCAAAAAAAAAAAAAAACATAACGAACACACACATTAGTGTCTTACCAAATAACCCTTAAGTCTTAACACCACAAAACCTAATGCATTGGTCATAGGTGACTCCATTGTGAGACGCATGGATGTTCCCCTCACCAGGCTGGATAAGGAATGGTTGGTTAGCTGCCTGTCAGATGCCAGGATCCATCAAGTCACTCAACAGCAAGTACCGGTATGACTGTCATAGTCCATTTGGGGGTGAATAACTTGAGACTTACCTCACTGGACTATATGAACAGCAACATGACTGAGCTCTCAGATTGTGTGTCACAGGCAGGAATAAGCCTAGCCTTAAGCAGCATTATACCTTCTCCAGGGATGATGCCACAATATAAACAAAAAAAAAGAATGACTTTAACAATTGGCTTAGTTTCTGGTGTCAGTCCAAGGAGATCCACTATCCATCAGTCTGGAAAGACATGGTTGACAGGCCACACTGATTTGCCAGAGAGGATCTGCACCTGTCTCCTGTAGACTTTCAGATACATGCATTAGCTACCTCATTTGTGCCTTATTTTAAGAGGTGTCAGAATAACTAACCTCCCAACATAATAAAATCTTCCCAACATAATAAAATCTTCTCTAGATAAACTGAAGGTACTGCTGCTTAATGCTAGGAGTCTAAAGAAACTGCAGTCCTTAGAAGCACTCCTCACTTTAGAAGATGCTGATGTCTGTGCAGAGTTAACAAGACATGGTTCAAAGGCATGGAAAACACCCTGGCCGTGCAGGGCTACAATGCCTTTTATACGTTCAGACCATACACTGAGCATAAAAGAACCAAAGGAGGAGGTGTATCCATCTTCATTAAGGATAAGTACACCTCAAGACAGGTCAAACAGTATGTCTCTCTTGAGCTATTCCATGTCCAATTATGTATAGCAGAAGCCCCCTATTACATCATAGCTAGCTATAGGTCCCCCGCCATGAACCAGGAAAAGCATACTGCATACCTGTACTTACTGGAGTGACTTGCCATACAGTCCAACACATTTCTCATGGGTGATTTTAATTATACTACCATCCACTGGGAGACATACATGATCACAAACACGCTGGCTCAAAGGTGCTTGGACTTTGTCAGTGCAAATGCTCTGGAACAGCTAGTCAACACAGCCACAAGAGGCTGAAATGTCCTAGACATAGTACTCACTAACATGGGGGAGCATTGTACCCCCCCCCGTGATGTCCTCCCTGGTAAGATCAGACCATAACTCAGTCTCGTTCAATATAATTGTAAGACCAGATACCCAATCAAGCTGAAAAATGCTTAAGAATTTTTCAAAGATAAATTATCTCCTACTAAGTGATGGCATAAAATGTTTCAAAGCCTCCTCAAATGCAGATAGCATGGAATGCTATGCGGAGGTGTACACCAGTGTCCTGTGTAACCAGTTAAGCAGTTATATAGAATTGGCTGTACCTGAGTGGATTAAAACCAGGTCTTGCCGAAAAAACAAACCACCTTGGTGGATCCCTAGTATAAATGGGCTATACAACAAAAGAAAAAAATAATGTCCAAGAACAAGAGGGAACTGGGACAGCAGAGGAAGAAATCCCTCAGTAGCTTAAATAAACAATTAGAGATCTTGTCAAATCCTTCAAAGCTAAATATGAAGCAAAAGTAGCCTCCTAGCTAAGGATAATCGCAAGGTATTTTTTAACTACGTCCAAAATCTAAAAGGGAATGCACACCTATGGGCTGAACTGGTGTGGATAGCAGCACTCATACACAACCAGAGGTAACAGCCAACCTGCTAGCTGACAGACTTGTAGAAAACGTCACCCCACCCCCCACCCCCCCGTCATCCTCCAAAGTATAACTGCCACCATTCCTCAGCTTATTATCTCAATGGAGCAAGTCATCTTGGCACTCTCCAAGGCCAAAAGTACAGCATCAGTGAGACAGACAACATCCGAGGTTACCTTTTAAACAAAAAACATATGATCTAGCAGACCCACTTGGATCCCTGTTTAAAAACACCCTGAGAATTGGCTATGTTATGGTGGAATGGAGGACAGCAACAGTAATACCTCTGCACAGAGGGATACCATCAGTCGACCTTGAGAATTATAGGCCCATATTCTTGACTAGCCTCATCTGCAAGGCCCATGGAAGGAATCATTATGGACCTTATTAACAAGGACATAGGTAAACTCCAAACTCTGGACCCAACCCAATTCGGATTCATTAAAGGTAGGTCGTGCCTGTTAAACATGGTTGACTTCTTCGAGAAAGTCACCAAGGCCCTGGATGAAGGAAAAAACATGTGTACTTCCTATCTTGACCTAGCCTTGACATTTTTCATAATTCCCCACTCTGGTATTGCAGACAAACTCTCCCAATTAGGAATTAACCCCTATAGTACCAGATGTGTAACCAACTGGCTAATAGGATACACACTGTCAAAGTGAGTGACTTCATCTCTAACAAAAGACCAGTCACCAGTGGTGTACCACGGGTTCTTTGCTGGGCCCCTTACTGTTTGGAATTTATTTCTCAGACGTCCAGAGAAATTTGGATGGCATGTGGCTAACCAAGTTCCCTGATTGCGAACAATCGAGTCCCCCAACAAGGTTAATATACTGTGACAGGGTTAACGCAGACAAATGATTTGTGCCAAAGCCACGGATTAAAGCTAAATGCAAAAAATGCATTATTATTCCCTTTGTGAAAGCTGACATCCATGCTAATTACATTACAGATAGCACCCCCTAAGTGTAGATCCAGTGGTATGTGATCTGAGTACTCAGATTGATAGTAATCTGAACTCTGACCACCATGTATCCACAGAAATAAGAAATCCTTTTGTGTGGCACATCTTATAAGTAAAGACATAGCATCTAGACTAAGGATATTATAATTCTGTTGTACTCGGCCCTCATCAGACTAATAATTGAGTACAGTGTTCCCTTTTGCATGCATCTCACCAGATTACCTACAACATTTGGAGAGACCATAGAGGTTTCTCACCAAAAAATTACAGGCTGTACAAAACAAGTCTTAAGTGGGAGGACTGAAAGCCCTGGCTCCTACAGGTTGCTAAGGGGTGACCTGTGCCTAGCGTACAGGACAGTCACTTACAATGCTACAGATTTGTAAATCAAACTGCAGGAGGGTCACTTGCCCAGGGATCTTAGCCCAGCCTCAGACATGAACAGGTCATGCTGGAGAGATAGATACAATCCCCAGAGATTGCCACTTCTCTTGAACAAGCTTCTAATTCCCATGAAACAGAGCCCCACCCTAACCATCTTCAAACTCAGCCTTGATCAATGGATGAGTGACCACAAATTCAGTCCTGGGGTGATGATGTCCTTCCTGGGCAGAGAAAGTCGGTATTAACTACCATAGACCCTTATCTCTGAAAACTTCACTCAACTAATCCCTAACATTTGTGGCAACTCTGGATAGATATGGCTAGGTTTGTAAGGGCACTAGGGCCGTAAGCCTAGTAACCTCCTATGAACCCAAGAACACTGAGGTTTTTTAGTCTCTCAGAGAACACTAGGAGTTGTTACAGAAGCTTTTTCCGTATCCTACATCCATTCCTCCTGTTCTGTATGCTTTAGAGGATGTGCGTATTAATGTCTGCAATTGTACTGATAGCCAGCTGTCTGTAAAAAGACAGATAGAATGTATTAAGTTCCTCAGGCTTTTAAATTTTTATACGCTATTCCCAAACCTGATCCAGCAGCTGTAGCTGATCTCACTACTGTTAAGCACTTGGTCAATTCCAATTATACTCTTTCTGATAAGGGCAGGAAAATTATTGATGGGTATGGCTAAAAAGTGTATACTTCTGTAACTTTGAATCTGATGTTGTTGGTCATCATTTATTCTTGATGTATGGGACTCTGTTCCAACTCTCGGAACCAGATCAGCCATTATAGCAGCTCGCGTGTACCAAAAACTCTTGAGCTAAGTCACTACCCAGAATGCCCCTCTCTCAATTACCTCTGATCTCGTTTGCCACTCTTCTTCTAAGGACTTGTCTGACGAACTCTGAGAGTTTTTTCTAGTTGAAATTTTCTGAACCTTTTTTCTTCCACCCAGTTAACTTCACTTGTATTTCACCTTTGCTAACTCTTCTTGTCACCTCAATGTTCTTGACTACCATCGTTGGTAGTTTTTCCTGTTAAATTGTAGTTGCTTTCTTTATCCAGCTTTTACCTTGTGGTATTTGTCCTACCATCATTGGTAGTGCTGTCCATTTTACTCCTACCTCTTGTAGTTCTGGCCTACCATTGTTGGTAGCCCTTCTCTCTCTCTTTCTCTTCTTCTGTCTGCATGTATTTCTAGTGTGAGTGCCTTCTGCCATTGATTTCCTTCTTATCAATTCACATGGTAGATAAGAGTAAAGGTACAACTGGCTTTAAATAATGTTTTGGTTGTGGAAGAAAAATACTCAGTTCTGATGGGAATTCATCTTGCGTTTACTGCATGGGCCCACCGCATTTACAATAAGAATATGATATCTGTCAAGCATTTAGACACTGGGCTCTCGTAAAGAGGAAAAATACGCTTATTTTAAAAGGTCTGATTAAAACTTCTTTTATGAGGCTTTGTCCATTCAGCTTAGGACTTCAAAATCGGATGCATCTTCATCTTCCTCTTCCTCCAAGACTGAGCATACAAAGGAGGAGTCTGTCTGAGTCGGTGTCCCTTTTGGCCCTGGCACATAACAGATCTAAATTTTTGGCTCCCAAACCTACTCCAGAACCGAAGCTGACCACCAAAACATCTGTGGAACCCTCCTGTTTGGTTCTGGTTGTAGTAACAAGCTCTACACTTCAGGTTTCGGTGTCGTCCACCTCTGTGCAGACTATTCATGTCACCTCTCCTTCCTCGGTGCCAGTTATGGTGCTTGACAGTATTATTGGAACTGGTTCCTTTCATGGTACTGCCAGCACTGTTAGAGCCACAATGCTTTTCTGCTGCCAGAACGAAGTATTCCACCCTCAACAGATCCCTTTGTGGGACAAATTCCAAGCCCCTTTTTAGAGAGGCCAGAATTCCTTTCAGCCTTTTCTGTCCATTCCTCTAGGAGTCTGACAGAAGTAGACATCATGTGGTGAATCAGCTCCTTCTTTCAGGTCATGGAGAGGGCCTTGGCCTCTGCAGGTTCTCAGCTGGTTACTTCCTCATCAGAGCATTTTCCCAGGATTCCCAATGGTCCAGAGCTTCCACCAACCTCCATGCCAGGACAGCAAGCATTGAAGCTGCAGGGCACCCCTGTACAGGGCCTTACCTCTTCTGAGTCCTCCACAGAATTTCCCACTGAGGAGGTGCCCAAGAAGAGGTCTTGTAAGAGGAAACACCATGATTCCTCAGATGAATCTGTCACAGAGGACACAGACTTCGATAAGTGGGAGGGTTCTCCCTGGTCACCTCCAGAAGACTTCTCCTTTGGAGACATTCTTGAAATACTAAAGCAGAGGATTGGCTAGAAACCCCAAGACCCATCCTCAGAGCAGTCTGTGTGCTTGTAAGCTTTCGGTGCCCACCAGTCTACCTCTTGAGTGACCCTGCCTGCTGACAATCTTAAGTTGATCACACAGCAGGCATGGAAGGGCCCTGATTCCATAGAGCCAATCCCCCGGAGGCCAGATAAAATCCTTTCCGCTCTAGAGGACCATCAGCATGGGGCAAAGGTTCAGTGGTAGATGCCATGCTGGTTGCGGGAGCCACTAAGAGGGAACTAGCAGAAGAGAGTTCCACTGTTCATCTCCATAACTGAGAGTCCAGAGAGATGGATAGGTTTGGTAAGCGGGTCTGCACTTCTTTGACCTTTGCCTTATGGTCATTGAATTTCATGGCACACTTCACTAGACTTCAGAGGGATCTGATCAAGGAGCTGTCAGATAGTAAGGAGCTGTGTCTGATGTGGTACAGGATAAAGTAGCCTACCAGCTCTCCATCCTGGAGTCTATCTCTAACTTTTCCATGAGGTTTATTACTGATGCAACTGAAGGGAAGAGTAGGGCAGCAGGTTCTGGTGTAGCCATAAGGATTTATGCTTAGATGTACTTGTGTTAATTTCCTGAGCCATTTAAGTCTTTATTCGTCAGTTCTCCATTTAACAGATCTTTCCTTTTTGGTCCCAAAGTCAAAGATACCTTGGCCAGGTATGAAAAGGTTGGAAAAACCCTATCTGCCATGGGCATATGTTTCTCTGCACCCCAGTGTTCCTATTGTAGGAACCAGAGAAGTGGAAAAATGTGGTGCAAGGAAACCCAAGGTCCTTTCCATGACACACATGGTACTGACTCCCCACGGGGCAGAATGGCGAGCTATAATGGAGGACGCTGACCTCATGGCAGAGGTGACCCACAAAATTATGGTTCCAGAGACTTGTTCTCAGGGAAAACCCTACCAGTGTTCCTGAAAGGAGGCCTGATTGCTCCTCTCTGGAGGCAGTTGAGGGGAAGACTATCCTTGCACCCACTAGACTGGAATATAATATACACAGATGCTTGGGTGCTAAGGATCATAGCCAGAAGATACTGTATTCCCTTCGTTCTCACTACAAAAACAAGAAAAAGAAGAATTCCTGATGTTCCACCCGATCAGAGTTATCAGACAGCTCTGTAAATTCAAAAGCTACTAGAAAAGAGTTATCCAAGAAGTTCCACCAGACCAGATAGGATTCAGGTTTTACTCAAGATTCTTTTTGGTGCCAAAAAGATAGCAGACTGGAGACCAATTTTGGATCTCAGCATTCTGAACATGTTTGTTCGGCAGACAGAATTCTGGATGGTCACGTGTCACTTGTCTTGTCTCGATATAATAGACGAGTCTCCGTGGGTTCTGTTCAAGCAGCTTTATTATGTACAAACACATTATGATTATAGCTATTAACTTTAATTTAGTTAACTTGTATACAAATTAACTACATTCATTCTCACATGCTTACTTTTGCTGCACTTTCAATATAGCACTAGGTACAACATGTGCCTGTTATTTATATATGCACGTTCATCACTTGCTATGTTTCTTAAAGACACATACACACTGTGCTCTACATCACGGTTCAGTCTATTTTCCCCTTCTTAGGGAGAGATGATTGGATGTTCTCTGTACACCTCGAGGACACACATTACCACATAAAAATGGGCAAGTACTCCAGGAGGTTCCTTCTCTTCTGGCTGGGAACCAGTCATTATCAGTTCAGAGCTCTGTCCCTCTGTCTCACCACAGCCCCCTGGGTATTCAGCAAGTGTATGACAGCAGTAGCAGATCATCTGGGACTGCTCAGATTCCGAGTGTTTCCATATTTGGACGACTGGTTCCTTACTGCTCCCACCAGGCATCTACACAGACAAGAGGTTTCACCCTACACATTTGTTCTCGTCTAGATAGAATGGTAAATCTCTCCAAATCTCAACCAAGTCCGTCTCAACAATTGGGTTTTATAGAAGACTGCCTGAATACAACCTCCTGCATAGCCTCCCTTCCTCTTCAGAGACTGCAGAAGATATAATCCCGGGTGGACATTATTCTTTTCAAAGACAATGTTCCTGCTGTATTAGTTCTACAGGCTCTAGGATCCATGGCAGCAGCCATCACATTGGTTCCACTAGCAAGGTTTCACATGAGAATTTTGCATTGGCTTCTTGCCTCCCAGTGGTCCATCCTCACTCATCCCCTGGCTCAACTCATCTGAATTACTAACTGTTGCAAGAAGGACTCTTCTTGGTGGATGGAATCCAAGGAAATTCTTTTGGGCCAGCCATTTGTTTCACCCCCAACCCAAAGTTGTAGTGACCATGGATGCCTCCCTGATGGGGTGGGGTGGGGGGCATTATCAAGGAAGAGCAGTTCAAGGCACTTGGTCCCTGATAGAGGCCAATCTGCATATCAATGTTCTGGAACTGAGGACAATGCTCTTAGCGTTGCAAGCCTTTCAAACTGCCCTCCCTTTAGAAAGGATTGTAATTCAATCAGACAACATGTCAGTAGTCTGGTACATCAACAAACAAGGTGGAACAAAGTCCTACCCCCCTGTGTCGAGAAGCTCTTAGGGTGTGGCAGTGGGCGATCTCTTCAAACTGCGTAGAAATGCACATGCCGGGGAGCTCAAACATGGTAGCGTACAAATTGAGCAGATGCATTCTCCTACCTCACGAGTGGTCTCTCAATTCCAGAGTGGTGAAGGAGATTTTCCATCACTGGGGCCAGCCTTGCTGCGACCTATTTGCATCACCCCTAAACAACAAGTACAGCAGCTACTTTGCCCTAATCCCCCCTTAGGGGGAGTCCCCCGAGAGATGTTGTCCTTCACGATTGGCCCTCAGGACTATTCTATACCCCCCCCCCATTCCGCTAATACCTTTCTTCTTGAAGAAAGCCGTAAGGCTAAAGAGCAAGGTGATTCTCATTGCCCCATTTTGGCCTTCCCCTTTCTTTGGCCTTACCTACTTCAATGTCCATGGACTCTGGACCCAGATGCCAGGTCTTCTATCCTATCCTCAGGGACTAGGTCACCCCAACCTGAAAAACCTCAAGCTTACAGCTTGGTTGCTTCAATTCCATTGATTGCCAGGTGAAAAAAAAAGTCTCCAGTTCAAAAAATGTTGTTGGCTTCCCATAAGCCTTTCACTAGGAAGTTCTAACTCAGTAAATGGAAAACATTTTCTATTTGGGCATGCGATAATGGATTTGATCCTTTTTCGGCACCGGTTGGAAAGGTTTTACAATTTTTGACTACTCTGTTTGAACATGGAGCTGCTTCTTCTATCATCAAAGTTCAGCTTGCTGCTATTTCTAACTTCCATAACAGTTTTGAAGAACATTCATTAATCTCATATAGGCTAAGGTTTTTCTGAAAGGTACCTTAAGATTAAAGTCTCCTTATAAGGGACCCTCTTGTCACCTGGGATCTCACTATGGTTTTGCAGTCCTTGGTCCATTCCCCCTTTGAGCCGGTTGCTACCTGTGATTTGAAATTTCTTTCATGGAAGACCATTTTCTTGGTAGCCATTACATCTGCTAGAAGGATTTCAGAGATTCATGTATTATTCTCAAAACCTCCATATTTGCTTTTTCTTAAGGACAGGGTATCGCTAAGAACCAATCCAGCCTTTCTTCCAAAAGTAGTATCGGAAACGAACACCAATTAGTCTATTGAATTACCAGTCTTCTTCCCTAATTTCTCTAACAAGGGAGAGTGTTGCTTACACTTATTAGATGTTCACAGACAATTGTGCTTAAATCTCAATGGAACTAAAGACTTCAGAAAGTCGGGCTGGTTATTTGTTTCCTTTTCAGGTCCTTCCATGGGCAAACCATTTTCAAAGGTCACATTATCTAAATGGTTAAGAGAATGTATAAGCTTTATCTACAGTAAGAAAAATCTTCTATTACCAGCCCCAGTTAGAGTGCACTCTGCAAAGGGGTATAGCAGTGTCTGCTGTTTCCACTCTAAGGCCTCCATGGATGACATATGTGCAACAGCAACTTGGGCTTTTCCACATACCTTTTTCACTCATTTGAAAGTGGATCTGGTCTCCAGGGGAAGAGCACCATTTGGTTTTATGGATCTCAGAAATTACCTTCCATAATACTCTGGTATAACCTTCCATAAGGCCTCCCAAGATACAAGGTAGCTGAGGACTCTGTCCCATATGTCAAGGATAAATAAAGATTGACAACATCAGATAAAGAAGTTATGGACTTACCATAACATTCCATCTGTGTTGTCAGTCTTCATTTATCTTTGACACCCCGCCCTCCTTCAGACTCCTTAGAGGAACAGACTTTAGTCCTGGTTATTTATTTCATGTATGACCTTGGAGAGCGCCTCTTCAATTGTTATAGGACTATTTTTATTTATTTTTCTTTATAGCTGCAAACTCTATCTGCGGTAATCTAGAGAGGAGAATTCTGGGTAGAGACTTAGCTCGAGACTTTTTGGTTCGTGCGAGCTGTTATAACTGCTGAGCCAGTACCATACGTCAAGGCTAAATGAAGATCAGCAACACACAGATGGAACGTTATGGTAAGACCATGACTTCTTTTTTTCATAATTTTTAGTTGTCAGACTTGTATGTTAAAGTAACTGTAAAAAAATATGAAGGATGCTTTATCTGCAGTTTCTTCTTTTGAGGAAAATATAACTTTGTTTCTGCTATTGGACAGATCACTACTCATTGTATATAGTGTATATATGAGACCGATACGTCTTCCTGGGCTATGGCCACCGGTACTGTTTTGATGAGGGGTTTGCATGGCTGCATTCTCAGAATCTCCCAGGTGATGATAAAAGTGAGATTTAAAATTACCCTTGCATAAGAGATTTAATGTTTTGCCCTCTGCTGCAGGGGTGATCAAAAGGTGTGATGAAAGGGGCAAGCTGTTCCAGTAAGATTTTTCATCTCTCAGTTTCCAAATTGTACAAGGGCTTTTCTTTTCTCTTCATTCAGTTTTGGCAAAAAGCTTAATAAACAGTCTCAACAAAATTTAGATAAATAGACGTTCAAGAAAAAATGGGAGGGGGGGGGTTTCCAAAAAACTCTGGAACCTCCCAAAACCAAGGACAGGCTAACATATCTGACTGAGACTGTGTGACCCCCCCCCCCCTTCCCACCTTGGCCCCTTTTTTCTTGCAGAAAGACTAAATCTCCATTTTTCTCTTTGGCAGAAGATTGTGTCAGACAAATGGGTCATGGAAATAATTCCTCAAGGTTACAGAAGGCAGTGGGAAGAATTTCCTCTTTTCCAGGGATCCATACCTTATCCTCCAGATCAGACACTTTGTTTCCACTGTTTCTTAATAACATGTTGTTCCAAGGAATGATAGAACCAGTTCCACTTTCTCAGGTGGGGAAGGGATTTTATTCAAGGATGTTCTTACTGCCTAAGACCATGCTGGGATATGAGTTCTGGATCTTTATTTTCCAAACCTTGTTTGTGATAGTGCCCAGATTCATAGCGATGTCACTTCACAACCTGTTGCTTCTTCTTCCTCTTTAAAGTTTCCTGGTAATACTAGACTTATCACTTCTCTATTCATCCATACTTCAGACTTTTTTTAAAAACCGGAAACATTTTTTTTGAATGATCACTTATGACACAGGTAATCATACATTCATATAAATGAAAACAAATCATATTGACTTGGTTTCAGTTGCAAACTTTATACATCGTATGTAATCTTCTATACAGTCATTGTCAACTGAACGTTACACAGCTCATTCAGTCCCTGCCTTCCCTTAAGCTTCATTGCTCATCCAAAACATTAGTCTGTATGTATTGTTCCAACAACTGTCATTTTTTCTGTGTAATTTGCTCCTAGCCTTTCCTAAAGATCCTTCATCGAGCTTTTATCCCCGTTACTATATTCACTACTTCTAGTAGGTTTGGTTTATACTGTGATTTTTATTTTCTATTAATTTTTTTTTGGCAGCCACCAGAATTAAACTCTGCAAGGCTTACTATGTCTAGCTAATTCTGATTCCATATCACAGCTCAACAAATTTTTCCTTAGTTGCACCAGTTTGCTTGCCCAGTATTTTTGACATAGTAGTCTGCATGGAATTTTTAAAGTCTGCCAACTCATTACATTCCCAAAAAATAAGTTCACAATTGCCTCTTTATTCCCCATCACACTGCCAACATTTGCAATCTACCCAAGGAAAAATTCTTTACAGTCTGCTTGGAGTGTAACATTACCTATGCATACTTTTCCAAGCAAAACCTTTACGTTTTCTAGCCTTTTCTGCATATTTGCGAGACAGACATATATCCTCCCATTGTTTCTTTCTGAATTGCTTACCCAATCTCCCTTCCCAATTCTTTCTAACCAGCTCTGATTCATTTCTATATTTGTCATGTAGTACTTTATTCCCCTATTTTATTATTCCCCTTTTAACAGCCGCCTCTGTTGTAGAGTCTACTAAAAACTCTGCCAGTGCTGGTCTTTCACTTTGGATCCTTTCTCTTTGCCTGTACTCTTATCAATTCTTGATAGAGAAGGCAATTTCTAGCCTGCAGTCCAGATGTATGTTTGGCCTGTGCCCATTATTTTACCTTGCCCTCTCTATTTGCTTCAGATACCTTGGTTCCTTTGCCAGTCTCTGTGATCCTAATTGCAGTCATCCCTAATGGCAAAATCTCATTTTTATTTCCGTTCCTATGTTGACTTGGTTCTTAGAATACTTTCTGCTTTGAGTACAGTGTTCTATAATGGTTATTGTTATTCTCCTTAAGGATCTGCACCTAAAATCCCAGTCTGTCCTTATTTCCTGAGCTTCCCCATTTCATCATCGTCCCTTTCCACTTTGAATTGTAGGTTTCTGCTTTTGCTACCTATAGGAGCCTTAACTGTGTAGCTCTGAAATACCCATTCAAATCAGGTAATCCCAAACCATCTTGTTCTATTGGAAGGATCAGTTTATCCCACTTGACTCTTGCCCTCTTCCTCTCCAAGTCAAAATACTTCAACTCTTTATTAATTGCTATCAACAACTTCTCCTCTGGTTGATACAAATATGCCTGATCTGTGTATTATACTGAAGGGACTAAAAACATTTTCACTGCTTGTATCTTGCTATCCATATACATAAAACAGATCTCCAAGTTTCTCAGTTGTTGTATTATCTTTTGCTTAGTCTCTTCTCACATATTGTTAACTGCCATAACAGAATCCTTTTTAACCCATACTCCTTAGTACGTCATTTCCGCATATCCCCATTAATATGGATATTGCTGAACCAGTTTGTTTGGAGGTACACAGTTTACAGCTATTGCCTTTGTTTTATCTTTATTAATTATGTATCCCAAATGGAACTGAAACCATCTTAGAATGTTCCATAACACTAAAATGTCATTTTCTGGTTTTATCAGGTACAAAATAATATCATTTGCAAATAAAGCCAACTTTTCCTGATTACCATACCAATTATATCTCTGAATTTCTGAGTTTCTTATTTTCTTATTGCAAATAACCAAGAGAAAGAGGATACCCTCCTGGTTTCTTTGTTCAAACAGAACTTGTCAGAGAGGCCCCCCCCTTTTAATTTTCACATCTAGATCTCTTATGTTATCCTCTTAATTAACCTTATAGTGTGAGGAATGCAAATGCTTCTATTGCCCTCTTCATAAAATCCCAGCTTACTGTGTCAGCTGCTTTCTTTGCATGAAGATTCACCAACAGCAGTAGTCATTTCTCACATTCTGCTTCCCTCTGGATCATCATTGTTCTATTAATGTTGTCAAACGTTTGCCTCCCCTCCAGAAAACCACATTGATCCATATCTATCTATCTTGGCATCACCTTTGCCATTCTTTTAATCATTATAAACATAAACACTTTATAAACATGAACAAAAGGAAGGTTAGAGGTGGATGGATAACACTGTGTATCAAATCCCAAATATGTGAAACATAAAGAAACAAGGATTGCGAACACAGTAAACAGCTAATAACTTTTATTAGTGGTAAGTGCTTTCACAGCAAACTGCGACTCTTCAGACCATTCAAACAGCAAAAGCTCAATCAATTAAATAAGATTTTAAACGGTTTAAAAAAAAATCCACAAATCAAAAAAAATAAAATTAGTCACATGACCGATATGCTCTAATACAATGTAACTAGTCAAACGTTAGCTTAAAGATACAGTATTACAAAAACAATCACATGTCATTCTCTAGTAATGTCTTTTGGCTTTTCCTGGTTAGGGGTTGCCACAGCGGAACTCCGATCCACTTATAATTGCCAGTGGATTTTTATGGTTCCGAGTTGCCAGTCCATCGCCCAGCCTTCAAAGAAGGCACACCCATTCACGTACGCATCTACCTGCATGTCTTTATACATCACTCGACCACAGGGAGCACATGCAGACTCCACACACAATGTGCTCCAGCCGAGAATCGGACGGGAGAACCTCTTGCTGTGAGCCGACAATGCTAACCGCTCCACCACCTTCTCTAATATATTTAAAAATACAAATGACTGATCTTTAAAAATATTAAAAAAAAGAAAAAAAACTTCACCTTCTTAAATCTTGCCGCTTCAGTGTCGGGTTGAAACAAATCTTATCAATTAGTCCTTTCCCCTTGTTGGCTTGCAAGCTAACTTTCCAGCATAACTCCCTCTCTTCTATTCTTCTCAAGTAATCACCCACTCTAACTCCAAAATCTAACTTCTCATTCACCATAAAGGTAAATTTATGCGAAGCTCCCATTTGAGCTACATGCCTAGCTAGGGGGCATTATTCTCATTGCTGTGTCTAATATGGTCTCTAATTCTTTAAGTGCTCTGTTCGTCTTTCCTGTATAGAAAGGCGTACATTGTTTATGTTGAGCTAGATAAACAATATGTTTAGCATTACAATCAGCTGTCAGATTAAAAGTAAAATGAGTAGCAAATGATGAATGTATAAACATTTCTTCAGAATTAATATAACTGCAAAAATTTGCAAGCACGGCAGGGGAAGGTACCTCTAAGTTGTGGTTCTGTGGTGTTTGAACGCTTATCATAACACAATAATCTCTTTAAATTCTTATTATTTTTGTATCTATATTGAGGTCTGTTGCCCACTAGTGACCGTATTTTATTGTCACTAGTTAGTAAATGCCAATTACTTTCAATGACACTGTGTATAGCAACATCACTAGAATAAAATAGAGAGACTGGTAGTGTAATTTTTCTTCTCCTGTTATTATTGTTGCCAGTATTTGTGTCATAAACATGGTCAGAAAAATAAGGGTGAGCTAAAGTATCTCTCAACATAGGAATCTCAGTAAAAATACTCGCCACTTCTTTTTCACCATATTCTCTATGCATAAACTCACTTCTCAATTTACCAGTGTCTCTATCAAAACTGATCTGTTTGCTATTCAGTCTTGATATCCTGATCCCTTAATTTCCAACTATATTCTTGTATATGAATTGAGGGTGCATACTGTGTCTGTTAAAAAAAAAAAAAAACAGCATTTCTAAGACCCTCTTTCCTATGCAGAGTAGTAATAAAACTATTATCGCCATCTTTGGATAAAAGAACATCTAGAAAGTCTAACGTCTCGAAGGAGCTTTTCACTGTAAATTTTAAAGATGATGCAAGATGGTGCAGTGGTTGCATTGTCACCTCACAGCAAATGGTTCTCTGGTTCAAATCTCTGCTCTGGTGCTTTCTGTGTGTCTGCATGTCCTCCCTTTGTCTGTGTGGGTTTCCTCTGGGTGCTCCGGTTTCCTCCCACATTACAAAGACCTGCATCTGCAGCATTTCTCCTCCGGCCTCCACTGAAATTTGGCTTCATTCCAAGTTGGACTATCCTGGTAAACAAATGTTAAATAAAATATGGAAATGTACAAAACCATGCAGATGTTGAACACTTCCTCTCCACAACAAAAATGCATCATCCACAAAACATTGTAGAAGCAAATAAGGGGAGTAAATTCATTCATAGGTAAAGCATACTGATATTCCCAATGCGTTAGCATGATGTTGCCATAGCTATTAGTGCAAAATGTCCCAATAGCTACACCAAATCATTTTCAGTAATGTTTTCCAGCATATAAGAACACATTATTCTCTAAAATGAACTCAACAAGTAATCTGATAACATCGATTTCTCTACTATCCATGCTGCCATCCTGATTTAAAAACTCTCTCATATATTCATTCAATACCAGTAGAGTGAAGAGTAACTGTGAACAGGGAGCAAATGTCTAATGTTAATAGCATAATCTCTGATTTACAAGTACAAGCATCAATGAAAACAAATTCTTCAGAAACTGTGTCCTTCAAAACAGTTGATATTTTGTCTAAGACTGGCTTCAATTTAGATTCAACATACATCAAAATAGGTTCCGTCACGCACCCCTGATCAGATACTGTCTAAAGTGGGGGTGCAGTGGGTACTGTATGAAGTTTAGGTAGACCATTAAAAGTTGGAACTAATGGATAATCCACTACTAAATATCTACATAAATCATATGTAATAGCCCGCTCAAGCAAACAATCATGCAATGTAGACTGGACTGATCGACTAAGCTGTTCAACTTTCTCATAATGGATCTGTTGACATCATTTAAATGTGTAATAATATTAGTATCATAAAACTCTGTTTGTTATAACTATAGTGCCACCTTTATCAGTGGGGCGAAAAGAAATAGTAGTGCCATTCTGTAAAGTCCTTAGGGGTTCATATTTAGACCTAGATAAATTGTGGTATTTGTTGGTGCTATGAATATTCATAAATTTGCCTAATAAATCATGTTCACAGGCATTGCAAAATACTTTGAGAGTTGGAGATGAACTAGAATTAAAAACACTCATTTTTTTAAAAAAAACTCTTGACCACTGTTAGAAGGAAATAGTTTTAACGTAACATTTTGAGCAAATAATCTAATATCCAACACCATTTGAGTAAACTCTGATCTAGTAGCAGGAATAAATTTCAAACCTCTTTCAAGAACACTTCACTCACTGTTAGTTAAAATTTGGTTGGAAATGTTCCAAATCAAGCTTGTGGGATTTGTTCTCACATCCGTTTGATGATGCGATTGCTGTGATGTCCCAGGGAGTATTTTCTCCGCTTCCTTCCCCGGCTTAACACATATTTATTCTCATAGAAATCCTTCACATGTATAGGTAAAAGGGGAGAGAATTACCCTGTGTTGAAAATGACTTTTTCAGAATTTTCCTACTTACATCTGGTTGATTGTTATTGTGATGCCCCTGCACTGGCCCAGTAATCACAAAGTCTCATTCCTCACAACTGGCATTAGTGAGGGACGTACACAATGGGAGGATGAGAAGTACACACACAGTAAAGTACAATTTCCCTTAAGAGCACACAGAGAGCTTGTTTCTCCGTCTTTCTCCAGGTCCCCAATAAGTCTCCCCACTGGCACAGCTATAGGGTTACAATCTCAGCCGAGTGGCCAAGCTAAGACCTCCAGCACTCTCTCTGTTCAACCAATGCTTTGTATCCCTGCCCAAGTAGCTGACACACATACAATTTGAGATTTGATGATATACGAACAGACACGCGCACCTGGGAAAGGCTGGCACAGGTTTACGAGCTATGCCCCCTTCTGCCCAGACTATAAGATAGTACCAGCTGCTACCAGCCACCCTTACTAATCGGCTATTATGAGGCCCTTACAAAGGATGTCCAATCCCACTGTGTAATATTACTATTAATCCAAATTGTAGTTTTGACCAAGACTTGCAAGGCTATTTAGGAGTGGCCTGTACAGTGTCACCAAATACATATGCAAGCTTAAATATGTCTCACAAATATCAGCCACGAAGATAGGTTAAAATATATTAAAATATATTTAATAATAAAAGAACAAGACAATACTCAGAAAATAAACACAGTTATTTCAGAGTTCAAAATCAAAGGAAATATTTTAAAACAACATTGCAGTGCAGTCTCAAATACAGAAATATCTAAACTAATCTCAACTATATTCCTATCTATAGCTAAAAGAATTACTGTACCCTGGTTACTTACTATTCGCAAGGCAAGTGCAGATGATTGTGGTGATGGATGTTTCCAGGTCAAAGACAAAATGCACAGTCTCCCTGAGAGAGTTCTTAAATCAGTATTAAGTATTACTCTTAGTTTAGCTTGAATTACATCACTTTTTGTCGCCTGACTTTAGTTCTCAAGCTAAACGAAAAACTAACAGAATTTACATCTCTGTGTGAGAAATACATACCTCTCAGAACTGTGCAGCTTCTAGGAAGTCATAATGCAATAAAACACTTTTACATTTTAGACCTAGTAATTACTTCTCTCCAAGACAATAGAAAAAAAAACTTCTAGCTCTAGACATCCTGTCTCCTCACTATATTGAAACTATTTGATGTTGTTAATCTTCTTTCCATTCTTCACTGATGGGTTCAGTTCAGAGCCCTTGGAACCAAAGTCGGCCTTTTTTACCAAGCTTGCGCCAGCTAAAACAACTCTCAAGCTAAGTCGCTACCCAGAATGCCCTTCTCACTATTACTTCAGATCTCGTTTGCCGCGTAGCCCTAAAGCCGCATTTCAGCCGAGCTGTCAGCTAAGTGGAACTTATTTGACATTTGTGTGGAAAATTTTTGATAACTTCATATTTTATTAAGCGATTAGTATTTCCAGTGTCTTTTCTCCTGTCTAACCTTGTTTTTTTCCTCTCTACTCTACCCATTGTTACCGTTGTTAAACTTTCAAGTACTGTTGTTGGTACAGCCTTTCCTGCCTTACCCTTGTGGTATTTCTTCAATACCATAGTTGGTATTGTCTTTCTTGTTTAACCTGTTAGCTTTGGCTTTTATTAAGGTCTTTCCTTTTTTCTCTACATATCTGTGTATTTTTATATTTGTGACCTTTTTGAATGGTGTTTGACTTTGTTCTAGTTGGATTATGCAGTTGGCCTTTGGTGTCTTTCTATCAAGATCTCAGATAAGGGTACTTCAGGTTTTAAGCATTGTGCTTCATGTAATGGCAAGTTACCTAATAGTGATTCTCTTGATGACTGTGTATACAGTTTGGGAGTGCCCCACCTTTCGGTGCAGCCTCTGTGTGACATTTGTCAGAGTTTCAGTCAATGCACTCTTAATGAGTGCAAAAATAAACTGATCCTGAAAGGGTTACTCAAGTCTCCCTTCTCAGAGGCCATTTCTGCATTGGAGATCTCAACCCCTCCCTACTAAGGACAAAAAGAGATCCCACTCTGTTCCTTCTTCACCATCGGGTGATCAGAGCAAGCCTGGGAAATCAAAGGTCCAAAAGTTATCTTCGGAGCATAAATCTGCCTCTACAGCTCCATCTTCCTCTGCTCCGACCATCTTGAAACCTTCGATACTGGCACCAGTTTTAGCTCCAGTCCTGCCTCCAGCACTGATCATAGACCTACTATGCCTATTTCAACTTCGGCACCTGTGGCCACTTCGACTCAGGGCACACCTTTGACTACTTCATTAGTTACCATTTTGTAACCGACAGTTTTGCCTCAGACTGCCACTTTGGCACCGAGCGTTTTACCGACCTCACTGGATTTGACCCCTTTACTTCCGGTCTCAAAACTAGAAACTTTGGTGCCAGAAGACCTTCCACCATGGACTCTATACTCCCCTTCTGTAGATCCATTTCTGAGCCAAATGTATAGCCCCTTCATCGAACATCTTGACTCCCCATCTGGAGTATCCACTAGATCCACCAGAAGTCTGTCGGAACACGATGTGGTACATCTTGTCAATCAGTTGTTGTTAGCCAGGGGGATCCAAACACTTTCTAAGACCCATCCACCTGCAGAACTTGGGTTGACTTATCCACAGACTCCATCTTGCACTCCTCCTTCGACCACCTCTGTTCTGAAGCCTTCTTCTACGACATCCTTCTTGGAACCCATAATCTCAGTGCCTATGGTGCATTATCACCCCGGCTCTGAGTTTGTCCCTTTGGTCTTCGGTTCCCGCTGAATCGGTCCTTCCTCAATATGGGGATTGGGGGACGGGCGCTTCGGCATGGGGTATGGAACCGTCTTTCTCCTCTGTTCCATTCTCGGTGCCGATAGCTGCGTCCACGCCAATCCTGCTTGAGGCTGCATCTGTGGGGGCAGGTTTGTCAAAGCGGGGTGTGAACCCAGTCCCGAGGTTGTCTTTCTCTGTTCTGGGCTGCCATCCCTTTTTGGGCAGGCCTGCCTTCTGTGCGGAGAGGGCTGTTTGCTTCTGGGAGCAGTCCTTTGATGTCGGAACCCCAGTTTTCACCGCCTGAGCTACAGCTGTCACAGACCACTCCTCCGGGACACCGGGCAGAGAAGCCGCAGGACACCCCTGTTCAGGGTACCCACTTTTCGGAGTCCTCCTCAGAGACTTCCACTGAGGAGCCCCCTCGAAAAAAGACGTGCAAGAGGAAGCACATGGACTCACCCGTGCAGTCCTTAACGGAAGACATGGACTACAATGATGGTGAAGGGTCCCTGAGGTCGCCTCCTGATGATGTCTCCTTCGGAAACATCCTGGAAATATTAAAGCAGAGAGGTGACTGGAAGCCCTCCAACCCTTCGTCTGAGGAGTCCGTGTTCCTGCAGGCTTTTCGTGCCTGGCCTTCTGCCTCTTGGGTGACACCCGCCTGCCGACAAGCTCATCCAGCAGTGCTCTTGGAAGAACCCTGACTCCATTGAGGCGATCCCTTGGAGACCAGAAAGAATTATTTTCCCTTCCGAGGAGAACCCGCCTTGGTCCAAAGGGTCACCAGTTAATGCTATGGTGGTGGTGATTACGAAAAAGGATTTGGCTGAGGAAAATCTCTCTGTCCACCTGCCCAACAGGGAGTCCCGGGTGGTGGACAGACCTGTGAAGCGTGTTTTTGCATCTGGGACCTTTGCTATATAGTCTCTGAATTATTTGGCACATTTTACGAGGCTCCAGAGGGACTTTATCTCTGAACTCTCTGGGATGCTCGCAGGACAGTTGTCTGATGAGGTCAGGGACAAAGTGGCCTTGCAGCTCGCAACCCTGGAATCAATATCCAACTCGTCCATGAGGTTGCTGTCACATGTAACTGAAAGGGCGGCTAGCACAGCAGGTTTGGGCATTATGAGGCGTCATGGCTGGATGCACATTTGTGACCTTGCGGATCCCTTCGTCTTCCTTTCTGAATGCTCCCATCGAAGCTTCATCCCTTTTTGGCTCCAAAGTGAAGGACACACTAGCCAGGTGTGAGCAAGATGGAAAGACCCCGTCTGCCGTAGGCCTACAGTTTTCCAGCCCTCAATGTACCTTCTCCAGGAATCGGAGGAGTGGAAAAATGTGGCATAAAAAATCTCTGGGGCCTTTCCATGCCTCACATGGTGATGATACCCACAGGGGCAGAGGGAGTAACAAATCTGGAAGATGCCCTTATAGAGGCATAGGGGGTCCTCATAACCAAGGCTCCAGGGATTCCTTCTCTGGACAGCTTTATCAGCGCTCCTGAGGAGCAGCCTGATTGCTTACCTCTGGAAGCAGTCAGGTGTCATTTTTCTCTACATCAAGCTACCTGGCAATCTATCATCAGTGATTGTTGGGTGCAGAGTATTATCACCAGAGATTATACCATTCCCCTTTCTTGTCACACAAATTTTCCAAGGAAACTTCCCGATGTTCCACGCAATGAAAGGGAAGAAGCAGCTTCAGAGATTATAAAGCTGTCTCAAAAAAGAGTCATCCAACCAGTCCCACCAGACCAGCATGGATCTGGATTTTACTCAAGATTTTTTGGTGCCAAAAATAACAGGGGACTGGAGACCCTTTTTGGTGCCAAAAAAGACTGGGGACTGGAGACCAATTTTGGATCTCAGCAGTTTAAACAAGTTTGTCACCCAAACCAAATTCCGGATGGTCACGATTCAGTCCATTCTTCCCTTTTTGGGAGAAGGTGATTGGATGTGCTCTATAGATCTTTGGGATGCGTATTACCACATCTAGATGGAGAAATGCTCCAGGAGTCTACTTTGCTTCCGGCTAGGGGCCAGTCATTATCAACTTCATGCCCTGCCGTTCTGTCTCTACAGCTCCCAGAGTGTTCATAAATGCATGGCAGTTTTCACAGCTCACTTGAGACTAAAAGGATTCTGGGTGTTTCCATATCTGGACAACTGGCTCCTCACCACCCCCACCAAGCATCTTCTGGTGACAGCACTTCATTATACTCTCTCTGGCAAAATTGTTGGGAATAATGATACATTGGGAGAAATCGAACCTTACTCCTACACAACAAATAGAGTTCATTGGAGTGGTGTTCAGTACTCAGTCCTGTCTCGTATCACTCCCACTTCACAGACTCCATCGATTGAGGCTTCAGCTTTAAGTGATACTCTGTCAAACAAAAGTCTCAGCAAGGGAAATTCTTCAAGCCCCAGGCTCTATGGCAGCTTCAATCCCAATAGTGCCTCTAGCAAAGCTACATATGCGGACCCTGCAATGGCACCTTTGTCAGTGGTTCCCAAACTATCATCCCCTTGGTTACCAGATTCGAATAACCAACTCCTGCAAACATGACCTCCTTTGGTGGATGAGGCCAGACGTAGATCTCTGGAGTTGCCCATTTCAATTCCCTCAGCCCACAGCCATTGTGACCACGGATGCTTCCCTGATTGGGTGGGGGGCCATTTTCAGGGAAAGACCGTCCAAGGCACATAGTCCACTGGAACTGAGAGCTGTGCTGTTAGTGTTCCAGGCCTTCCAATCAGCTCTCCCTTCCGGGAGAATTGCAGTTCAGTCAGACAATATGTCAGTGGTCTGGTACAAGCAAGGAGGAGCTAAGTCCTAACCCTTGTGTCGAGAATCCATGTGAATTTGGCAGTAGGCGATAGCTTCCAACCGCTTTCTGATAAGTCCTATCCCGGGGAGCTCCAACATGATTGCAGACAAACTGAGCAGATGTATCCTCATTCCTCACGAGTGGTCTCTCAACCCCGAGGTAGCATCAGAAATCTTCAGCCATTGGGGCCAGCCTTGTTGCGATCTTTTTGCCTCCCCGTCAAACAACAAGTGCATCAGCTATTTTGCCCTACTTCCCATGGAGGGGGAGTCACTGAGGGATGTGCTAATCCATGATTGGCCCACAGAACTTCTTTACACTTATCCCCCCATCCCCCTGATTACACAATTTCTAAAGAAAGCTCTAAAGTTGAGAAGCAAGGTGATCCTCATAGCCCCATTCTGGCCTTGACAAGTTTGGTTCCCTTTCCTTCTGCCTCACCTAGTATACCCGCCATGGAGTCTGGACCCTCTACCAGATCTGATTACTCACCCCCAAGGGATGTCACCCACATTTGTCCAGTCTCAAGCTGGCAGCTTGGTTTCCCCACTTACACTAGTCACCAGGCAAGCTAATCTCTCCTCACCTGTTCGAAACATCATTCTCGCCTCTCACAAACCATCCATCAGAAGATTTTATCAGGATAAATGGAAAAGGTTCTCCATCTGGTCCAAGGATAACATACTAGACCTGTATTCGGCTCCAGTAAGTGCAGTGCTTCAATATTTGGCTAAGGTTTTTGATAATTTAGCCTCTGCCTCTACTGAACGAGTACATCTAGTGGCAATTTCCACAATGGGATAGATGGCACCCCTCTTATCTCTTTACGCCTATGCAAGGCCTTTCTCAAGGGGACCTCTCATATCAGGCCTCCTGTCAGATAGTCACTGGAACCATGGAGCATCACATTAGTTCTTCAGTCTTTGACTCAAAAAACTTTTGAACCTGCTGTGAAGTGTGACCTAACGTTTTTGTCTTGGAAATTTGTTCTTGGTTGCCATCATATCTGCCAGCAGGGTCTCTGAGCTGCAGGCATTGTGTATCAAGAGGCCCTGTCTGGTCTTTCATAAGGAGTATCGCTTCGGACGAATCCATCCTTCCTTCCCAGAGTTGTTTCTGAATTCTCCATAAACCAGACCATTGATCTACCAGTGTTCTTTTTCCAATTTTGCCAATAGAGGAGAGTATTGCCTTCACTCTTTAGACATACATAGATAACTGAGATTCTACCTAGACAGGACCAAACTTATCCACAAATTGGAACAGCTTTTCATCTCTTTTTCTGGACCCAGAATGAGAGAGGCGGTCTCCAAGGTTACATTATCAAAATGGCTAAGGGACTGCATATATTTCATTTGTTCTCTCAGTAAAAAAAACTATGGCAAAAGTTAAAGCTCACTCCACTAGATCTATGACAACATCTGTAGCTTTCCATTCCAGGGCTTCCATGGATGACATCTGCGCAGCAGCTACTTGGGCTAAACCTCATACCTTTATCAATCGTTGCAAATTGGATTTGGTCTCCAGAGGGAGAGCTGCCTTCGGCTCAATGGTACTCAGGAATGTTCTTCGATAAGGGCCGCCCATGGTCCTTAAGGTAGCTTGGGATTCTGTCCCCTCAGTGATGAATAGAAAGAAGATTAACAACTTCAGATAAAGAAATTATGTCTTACCATAACGTTCCATCTGTGTTGTTTATCTTCTTTCATTCATCACTAATGGGTTTGGTTCCGAGCCCTCGGAACTGAGTTGGCCTTTTTACTAAGCTCGCGCCAGCCAAAAAAAACTCTCCAGCTAAGTCTCTACCCAGAATGCCCTTCTCCCTGTTACCCACCTTCCTTCCCCCTCCAAAGGCTCCTGGGGGATGCTTTGGGTCTAAGTGGTGCCCTAGCATATTTGCGTAGTTGTGGCCTCGGCTTTATTTCTTTTTCTCTAGCAAACTCGATCTGAGGTAACAAAAGGTGGGAGAGCCAGTAAGTGGGAGTGACAAAATGCCAACAGTAGGTTGTCTCGAGACAACAAGGGTACCAAACTACCACAAGAGGTTATATCCTATGTTAGTGACTGGGTAAGAGGCCATTGTTAAGACAGACAGCCACTGATCTATCCACTGTGAAGCCTGCAGTGGTTACAGAGGAGCACTTCTTGCTTTGGCAGTCTACTCCAGTCACAGCTTTAGGGGGGACCTCATTCCAAATACCTTTGGCTAGGGTTCACCTTGACTGGGAGGGTGGAAGAGGAAGCCAGCAAGCAGGTGTATTTGAGGATATCCCTGCAGATGTCTGGATAGGGAATGATTTTCATAATGCAATACAGTGTATGCATGCAGCTACACCCAGTCAGGCTTGAAGACAAGCATGTGAGTCTGGTAGCCTGGAGGAGACACAGACTGCACACTTGCAGCCAGGACTGGTGAGGTGGTTACTTCAGGGAGAGAGCTACCCTGCAGCAGTGAGACTGAAGGTGAGCCACAGCTGCTTGTGGGTACTGATGTTCCCTTGGACTGCAAGTGCAGAGGTGAGTAGTAGTAGTAGTAGTAGTAGTAGTACCCAGGCTGACAGTGAGGCACCACTGTCAGAGGATGCCATACTTCCTGTGAAGGAGAGCTGGGAAGGGTTACAAAGACAGAGTTAAGACAGGCTCAGCTCTCACACCCTACATTACAAGGACTGAGGAAGGTAGCTAGTGAGACACCTGATTCTCAAGAGAAGGGGGAATCTTGTATACTGGGACAATGGATTACTGTATAGAGTGTGGACCCCTGAGGGAGGGGTAGAGGGTGAGAGAATGCAGCAGTTGGTAGTGCCCAGAGCCTACCGTCTGGCACTTCTAGCTATAGCCCGTGATATTCCCTTTGCAGGTCATATGGGCATAAAACGTACAAAGAGACATATTATGCAGAACTTTTCTTGGCCTGGGATTTCTAGAGATGTAACAGGGTATTGCAGGACTTGTGAACAGTGCCAAAAGATGGGCAAGGCAGGAGACAAGGTGAAAGCTCCTTTGAAGCCTTTGTCTGTGATTGAGGAGCAATTTCAGAAGGTAGCTATGGAAATTGTGGAGCTTCCGAGTACCCCAAGCTCCACAGGGAAAAAGTATATCCTAGTGGTAGTAGATTATGCTACCAGATACCCTGAGGTGGTGGCTCTGTCCTCCATTGAGGCAGAAAAGGTGGCAAATGCTTTGTTAGAGTTTTTCAGCAGGGTAGGTTTTCCACAAGAAATACTGACTGACAGAGGTGCAAATTTTATGTCAGATCTGCTGGCTTGTTTGTGGAGGCACTGTGGGATTAAGCACCTAAAGACCACTCCTACCATCCCCGGACTAATGGTCTTGTTGAGAGGTTAAAGTCTACACTTAAGTCCATGCTACGGGCATTTGCAGACCAGTTTAAGAGGGAGAGGAATAAATATTTGCTCCATCTGTTGTTGGCTTACAGAGAGCTTCCTCAGGAATCCACAGGTTTTTCACCCTTTGACTTGTATGGGCGTAGAGTGAGGGGACCTCTAGATTTGATTCAAGATAAGTGGGAGGGTGAGTGTGAATCCCACAAGGAGTCTGTTGTGGCATATGACCTAAACTTCAGGCCAAGGCTTAGGAAACTCATGGGCTTAGAACAGGAGAACTTGGCAGAGGCCCAACAGCAAAAAAAGCTCTGTTATGACAGAAATGCTTGAGCTAGAGAGTATGTTGTAGGGCAGCAGGCAATGGTTCTCATTCCTGTCAGACACAACAAGCTGCAGGCAACCTGGGAGGGACCCTACAAAGTAGTAAGGAAGGTCAGTGATGTTAACTACATGGTAGAACTGCTAGACAGGAGGGAGGGGCAAAAATTGTACCAGGTTAACATGATGAAATCTTACCATGATAGGGAGACCCTTGTGCTGAGTATTTGTTGTGGATGACAGGAGGAGTCTGAGGGGGATCTGGTGACGGATCTCTTCAGTAAGACCTGGACTGACACCTCAGTGGAAGTGGTAGCAGTGTCCCAGCAGCTATCCCCTACCCAGGTTCGAGAAATCCGAGCAGTGTTACAGGAGTCTGGGGACATTTTCACTGGGAAACCAGGGTGTACCGACCTGGTGCAGCACCATGTGGATACAGGACCCCAAAGGTCTATTAAGCAGGTGCCTGAGAGAATTAACCAGACTCTGAGGGAGGAGATGCAGGAAATGTTGGACTTCTGAGGTAACCTTTTGTTCCCCACCTTCCCTCCATGGACATATATATGCTACATGGCCCCACTGGTTGCATTTAAAACATTTAACCATTGGTCCTGGACGTGTACCTTTATCTAGTGACTTCCTTCTGCTACTTGTGGACTCTGTTGGGGCAGTCTTGGCTGCTCACCATGGGTTCCCTTAGACCTTTTGAGTAGCACTGGGTGTCCCTTTCCTGTGCAGTCATGCCCTGCTTGCTAGGTATAGGTCTCCCTTCTTTCTCAGCTCATCTGAAGTTTTGCATCGTCTGTCAGCTAACCAGATTCTCATGTCCTCAGGCAGAGTGCTAAGGGCTTGCTCCTTCACCAAAAGTTTTGACCTGATATCCATTTACCTACCTATGAAAATAATTGCTTAGTTCAGGAACATATTCACACACACTTTCATCTGCCTTGTGTCTATGCTCACAAAACCTTTTCCTGTAGGCTTCAGGTGTTAACTTAAAACACTCTAGCAAACAGTTTTTTTACAATATTATAATTTAAACAGTCAGTATCAGATAGTTTAGAAATAAGTTACAGCTTTACCATGGGGTAAGGGGGTCAGGAACCGTACCCAGAGCCCCTTAATCAACACCATACTGCTTACATACCCTCTTAAACGTGAGTGAAACTATCAAAATTATCCCTCTCTGTAAATTGTGGAAGAAATTTACTGACCTTTGTTTCTCGGGTTCGGTTACTCCCTTCCCCATTACCTCCATGACTCTGGTGAGGAGTCAGCATCTCCTTTTCATGCTGCCTGTCCCTCTCCTTCTCAGCCTCCAGCTGTCACAGTTTCTCATTTTCCTCAGCCTCAAGATGCCACAGTTTCTCTGCTGGTTCTATTTCCAAATGCTTGGCCTCCAGCTCAAGTCTCTAACTCTGTTGAAAGGTCGAGTTGTCCATTTTCTGAGATTTGTACATCTCCACGACTAGTTTGATTGGCCACCTGGTTGCTATTTTGTGATGCAGTTGTGACTAAAGCTGCAATCATGTCTGCTTTAGTCACGTTGGCATGCATCAGTCCTTTAGCCTGGCACATTTCAGCCAATTTTCTCCTTGTCAGCTTGCCATACTCCTTTGCTGACATGCTTGCCTGCTCTCAATGACTAACTAAGCTAGCAAAAAAAAAAAAAAAAAAAAACATATGTGATATGAACTCTGAATGTTCACTGCGTGGCTGATTGAGAGTACAGACACGTTCAGTGACCACTGTACACAGGCTACAGGAATTAAATATCCACACCACTACAAGCCAATTAATATATGATGTGGATATCATACCACTCTCCACCAATTAATATGTGATGTCCCTGCACTGGCCCAATAATCAAGGTGCCACAATCCTCACCACAGGCAACAGTGAGGGATGTATACAATGGGAGGATGACAAGTACACACACAGTAAAGTACAATTTCCCTTAAGAGCACACAGAGATCGTAGTCAGGTTAGAGCTGGTTTCTCCCTCTTTCTCCAATCTCCAGTAAGACTTCCCACTGGCACAGATACAAGGTTAAGATCTCAGCCCTAGTGGTAAAGCTAAGACGTCCAGCACCCTCTCTGTCCAACCAGTGCTTCGTGTCCCTGCCCAAGTAGCTGACAAACACACACTTTGAGATTTGATTGATATACAAACATACACACACCCCTGGGATAGGCTGGCACAGGTTTACTAGCTATGCCCTCTTCTGTCCATACTATAAGGTAGTACCAGCTGCCACCAGCCTTGCTAACTTATCAGTTACTATAAGACCCTTACAAAGGATGTGCAATCCTACTGTGTAATGTTACTATTAATCCAAATGGTAGTTTTGACTAAGACTTGCAAGGCTGTTTAGGAGCGGCCTGTACAGTGTCACCAAGTTTGTATGCAAGTACGCTAAGATCTTAAATACGTCTCACAAATATCAGCCACAAGGATAGGGTTAAATGTAATAGTAAAAGAACAAGACAATACTCAGAAAACAAACACAGTTACTTCAGAGTTCAAAATCACAGAAAATATTTTAAAATAACATTGCAGGACAGTGTCAAATAAATACAGAAAACATTTAAATTACTCTTTACTACATTACTATCTATATCTAAAAGAAATTACTGTACTCTAGTTGCTTACTATTAGCAACGCAAATGCAGATGATTGTGATGATGGATGTTTCCAGGTCAAAGACAAAATACAAAATGCACAGTCTCTCTCTGAGAGAGGTCTTAAATTGTTGTCAAATATTACCATTGGTTTAGCTTGGATGACATCAGTTTTTGTCACCTGACTTTAGTTCCCAAGCAAAACCCGAAACTAACAGAATTTACAACTCTATGTTAGAAATACATCTCCCAGAACTGTGCAGATGCTAGGAAGTCATAAAGCAATAAAACACTTTTACGTTTTAGACCTAGTAATTACTTCTCTCCAAGACGATAGTAAAAACTTGTAGCTCTAGACATCCTTTCTCCTCACTGCATTAAAACTAACTTTTATAACACAATCGTAAAACAGTTAATTTCAACTTATTTTTGTGAAGTTTTGTAAGTTAATTTTCAATGTTCCATCAGGGTATGCTGTGGTTACATTTTGAAGCGCAGTACATAACCTATAGTTCTGTGTAAATCATATCAGTATTCACAAATGACACAGCATTATTTACAAAATTCCAGATAGCTGGGCTGGCAGTGTCAGTTATTTTCAGTCCTTTTGGTAGAGCTAGTAGCTGTAGCTAAACTTGCACTTGGCAAAATAAAATTGGCATCTGTAACCTCCATAGTGTTGACAGTCACCTCTGAATTAGATGCAGCAACCCTTCTGTTTGTCCTATCGCCAGTCGTAGGCCAATAAAAAAATTGGCTATTCTTAAAATCACACAGATCCCTTTCAAGTTTCCTCTGCTTTTGGTTCTGGAGCCTCAGCTCATAAGTTAAGATATGCCCATTAACCTTAGAGAGGTCTGAGTTAATCAGAGGTGGTGGATAGCTATCTAGTAATCACTGACAATGCTGATTAGCCTGATCTATCAGTGTCAGCTCCTTAGGTCTGATTAAAAGTTTGATGTAGTCAAAGCTAGCTTTCAAGTTAATCATTTGCCATGTCTTAAGCAAGTCAGGAAAAATGTCTCCATAAGTTGGCATCTTATTGATTCTGAAACCTCTTGGTATAACTAAAGTGAAGGCATGCCTTGCATATGTTTACACTTGAAAAACTCATTCTCGAAGTTTCTAATATCAGTATTAAAAGTCTTGAGTTCAATACCTGTTGTCTCTGCACAGGGCTGTCTATTGGGTTTATATTAGATGAGCAAACTTTCAAAAGTTCGACTGTCATATGATCGATCCCATATGATCGAACTTTTGAAAGTCCGAATGTTTTAACGGAGATCTACGTACAGCACAGAATGAGAATATTTCCCTTTTCTGTACTGTAGTGCGATCTCGGAGTTGATATATGTAAAGAGCAGGGGTGTGGGGATGCCCCCCCTGCTTAAAATGTTCAGGTAGGTTATTTGTGTAGTTTTATTTATTTATTTATTTATTTATTTTTATTAGATATTCAAACTTTTAAAAGTTCAATCATATGGCGGTCAAACTTTTGAAAGTTCGATCATCTAATATAGACTCCTGTGTATCGCCACTTCATATTTCAAAAGCGGGTTGGATCAGTAAACGTTTAGTATGGGAGTACTCCTGTTTCGGTAATTAAAGCTGGGTTGAAGTCCAACTCCATATCAATCCACACAGCCATGCTCCACCACCAAATCCAAAGGCAACAAATGAACAAAAGGAAGGTGACAGGTGGTTGGATAAATTGAGGAGTGAGTTTATGCATAGAGGATATGGTGAAAAAGAAGTGGCAAGTATTTTTACTGAGATTCCTGTGTTGAGAGATTCTTTAGCTTGCCCTTATTTTTTTGACCGGGTTTATGACACAAATGCTGATCACAATAATAATACGAGAAAAAAAATTATGCTACCAGTCTTTTAATTCTATTCCAGTGATGTAGGAATGATGCACAGTGTCATAGAAAGTAATTGACATATACTAATTAGTGACAATAAAATACTGTCACTAGTGGGCAATAGCCCTCAATATAGATAAAAAATGAAAATTTAAAAAGATTATTGTGTTACGATAAGCGTTCAAGTACCATAGAACCACAATTGAGGGATACCTTCTCCTGCCGTGCTTGCAATATTTATAGTTATATTACCTCTGAATAAATGCTTATACATCCATTGTTTCGTACCAGTTTTACCTTTAAGCTGACAGTGGATTGTAATGCTATAGATATCTATGAATGTAAACATTGTGCTTCTTTCTACATAGGAATGATGAACAGAACACTTAAGGATTAGAGAACACGTCAGATATATTAGAGCAATGAGAATAATGCCCTGACCAAACATGTAGCTCAAATGGGACCTTCACATAAATTTACCTTTATGATGATTGAGAAGCTAGATTTTGGAGTTAGAATGTGCAATTACTTGAGTAGAATGAAAGAGAGGGAGTTATGCTGGATAATTAGATTGCAAGCCAACAAGGGGAAAGGACTGAATGGCAAGATTTGTTTGAAACCAGTATTGAAGCTACAAGATTTAAGAAGGTGAAGTTTTTTTTGTTTTTAATATTTTTAAAAAATCAGTCTTTTATATTTTAAATATATATATATATTAGTGAATGACAAGATGTGATTGTTTTTGTAATACTGTATCTTTAAGCTGACGTTTAACTAGTTACATTGTATTAGGGCATATTGGTCATGACTGTAATTTTATTTTCTGATTTGTGGATTGTTTTTCAAAAAAGTTTAAAATCTTATTTAATTGATTGAGCAAGTGTTTGTTTGAATGTTCTGAAGAAGCAGCAGTTTGCTGTGAAAGTGCTTACCACTAATAAAAGTTATTAGCCGTGTTTATGGTGTTCGAGATCCTTGGTTCTTTGTTATACTGTATAATCATGGATTATAATCAGTGTGCCTATATGAAGCTGAGTCTGATGGGCTTTTGCCGTCTTTAGGTATTACAGCCACCACAGCTTTCTTCCAGGATATTGGTGCTGCTACTCCTTTTAAAATACTGTTAAAACAAGACATTCCAGATCTTTATCACTTTCTTCCCTCCTAGCTTTCAAACTTCCACAGGAATCCCATAAATTTCTGGAGACTTTCCTGGAGATTAGTTGTACATCAGTTTTGTCTCATCATCTATCCTTATTGAGCCTTATCCATGTCTAACATTGGTATGTTTAAATTTTCCATAAACATTTCACTTTGTTCTTTTTTTTTTGGCTTCCATATTTTCTGCTTTATACAGATTTTCATAACATTTTTGAAATACTTCTAATGCCTTTACAGGATCTGCGGTTATTTTCTTTGTTAAACGTTTTCTAAGCATGGCAACAACCCTTTCTCCTTTCTGTTGCCTGAGCTGTTGTGCTAAAAGCTTTTTTGCTCTGGAGTCATCAACAAAAAACAGTTGATTTAACAGCAGTGTTTTGAAACTCATGCATATTATCGAGGTAGTCCTTTATTTTCCATTTAGCACTCTGTAGTTATGCCTGTTTTTGTCGTGTGAGTTTCCCCTTCTTCTGCAGTTCTTAAAACTCAGTCCTTCTAAATAATTCTAGTTACTTCTTAACCATATGTAGTTTTCTTTTATTTCTATCCTTTTTTTAAACAACACTTTAATTTTATCCCACTTCCTAGCTATATTTTCTGAAGAAATTTCTGTTTTCTCTAATAACTTCCGAATAATTTCTATTATACATTTCTTAAATTCCTCTCTGTTTAACATATAGAAGGGGAAGCTCCAGTGTCTCAGGTTTTATTTCATTACCCTGCATTTTTATTTTGGTTACTACTGCCATGTGATCTGAAATAGGTATTGGATGTGCATTAAAGCATTCAATTATAAATGCACATGTTCCTGTAAAAAAAATTGGTATCTTGGGGAATAATATGTCAGTTCTCTCTGAACTCCTACTACTGAGTTCATATCTTCAATACCAAATATTTTCATTAATTTCTTCAAAGAATGATCCTCTTTTGTTATATTTTCCCTTCTTGTCCCCCAGATATATCCTTACTGTTGCAAATCAAATTCCAGTCCCTACCTGTAAATAGTATTCCCTGCTGAAAGCTGATGATGTTTTCCCAGAAATTTCTTGAGGTCTGTTGTAGCAGTTTTAGGTGGTATATAAGTTCATGCCGTGGTAATCTCCTTCCTTGCCAGTAGATCTTTACTACTACAAACCTATCATTATTATCCTTTATATCACTGTTGGAGTTCCTCTAGCAGTTAATATAATTACTCCCCTTTTCCCTTGTCCTGGATATTCTGCTGAATAACTATCCTGAAATCCTTATTTATCAAATTCACAAGATTACTTCTTTCTAAATGTGCCTCCTGTAACATAGCTATTTGTACTGTGCATTTCTTAATTTAGCTCACCACTCTTTATTGTATATACTTTTGAGACCGTTCACATTCAAAGATAATATGGAAAGTGTTGCTGTTATGTTAAGTTACTATTCCCACCTGTTATGTATATCGGCCTTTTTCATTACTTCCGAGTGCACCTTCAGGCATTTCTGCAGTTACCTCCTACAACGCTTCTAGGCATCAAATATTGCTTGTTTATATTTGCATTAATAATTTCAAAACCATGATACATACAAGGTATCAGAATATTTTTTCTTGAAGCATACATGATGGCAAACAACTGTATTGATATTTGACCTCTGTCAATGAGTATTTGTTAGAACTGTAAGATGATAATTTCATATTTTTAAAGGCTCAAACCACACCCACTGGAAGTTAAAGATACACACTCAAAAGAGCTGTACTGGAGGGAATGAGTTAAATGTCTAGTTTCAGCTTTTGTGTTAGAGGCATGTACTAACTCTTGACAGGATGATCTTTTATACAGTTGTTTCTTGTCATATCCATTTGAACCAATGTCATTTCTTATAAGACTTTTTGTATTAATGAAAATCCTCAAATAAAAAACAAACACATCTCCAGAACACCCCAGTAATTTATTAACTTAATACAAACACACAAGACTATGTTCATCTTCAAATAATGAAATTTAACCCTCCTAATAGGAACAATTGCCCCAGATTGACAGCTACACTAAAAGGCTTTAATTGACCTATAATGAAGTTTATCCATGCTAAGAGTATAGCCCATGGTATTTACACAAAGTGCTGTCTGTCTTATCTTTATGCCTCTCCCAGATGTAAGAAACAACTTTAATGTTTTCAGAAAACATTATCCTATTGAAAGAAAAAAATATTCTGTTTTTATTACTGTTTGCTTTTATTTACTGGCTCCATAAAAAACACATGAACCAGATGCACAGCTGCTTTCAGTTACAAGATTCTCAACTTGCTCTGTGAACATTTAATTGCTAAAGGAAAACATTTAACATTCCACACTCTTGCTTCTGCTTAAAACTTGTTAGATCAAGCCAAGGGCCTTATTCCAGTCATTCCCCTGTGTAAAAGTAACAAAAAGCATGTACATTTTACTTGTATCATGCTCTGTATACCTTTACAACCTATCCCTCACCTCAGGAACCTAAGATTGCATTATATTTACTTAAGCTTGCTTTTTTGCAGGCTTTCTTCTCTTTTGTTACATTGCATTGCCTACATTTCTTAAAACTAAGCACATAGGAGGAAGAAGGACTAATGTTATCTTTAGTATCACTATAACCAACAAAAATAACAAAAAAATGCCTTACTGGTATAACATGCATTACATGTCCTGTTTTATAAAAATATCGTTAAGAACAAAAAAAAATTACTTAGTTAACTGTTTCCTTCCTGTTTTCCCTCTGTAATATTGTTCAAAACATTAATGACGAAGTAGGGCATATGCTTTGGACTCTCCTACAAGTAGTAAAAAAAGTCCAATATTTCCAGGTTTTCTTGTTCTGGCATATTTCGCATATGTGATTGATGCTTTGAGATTCTACATTTATTCATTACATTTCAAGTTGTTAGTTTTCTTCCTGTTGATTTCCATCTTCTAACTCCAGTCTCCAGCTCATTTCCAAAGTACTCTTGGTTCTTCTAGTCAATTCCTTTGCTTTTTTCTGTCTCCTTTGGAATGTTGGAAAAGGTTTCATTAGCATAGTCTTGTATATGAGCTTTACTATCAGAAGACTAAGAAGCAGAGTCACTTTCTGTTTGATTGCTCACTGTTTGTGGGACACATTTTTGTATTCCTTCCTTAGCATGTTTTACATCAAAAATGATTTTGACCCTCCAGAAAATAATTTTCTGAAGTTAGCTGGATATAGCAGCTTGAATCTCACACCTGCTTCTCAGCATTTTGTAATTGCTGGAATAAATTGTATTCCTCTTTTGCCTGGTATACAGTGCATGAACATTTTACGCAAACACTCTACAGTCTCCCACTTTTAGTACTTCGTCCATCTACCACAGTATTGTCTGAATCAACTCTTTGTGCTGGTAGCATTGCATCTTTACTAATACAGGTTTTGGCTGCTTTCTTATAGCCAGGTTTGTAGCACATACACATATGATGTACCCTTTCAATTAACTACTCCTGCTGTGTAATACCAGTCCCGTTGCTTATTTGTGCTTTCATAAAATTAATGCAGTCTGTGCTTTCCAGTTTCTCTTGCACAGTAGGAAATCTCAAGTTTTCCCTATGTGTTCTGTCCTCTAATTCTACCATTTTTTGAAACTTCTCTTCTTGAGTAGTCTCATACTTAGCCAGCCTTTTTTCATTTTGACTTCTGATTTTTGCAGTTTCATCAACTCATCTGAATGTCTGCATAAAACTTCCATTTTCCAGCGTTTTATTTGAGTTGATATACTCCTTCAGTGCTTCGTTATTTTAATAAGCTCTGAGCATATTTGACTTATTTTTTCCTCTAGATTACTGGAAAGCCCATGTCTTGCACCAAAGCTGGAGCTTGAACTACTTTCTGCTGAGCAGCTGCAGGATACGTCCTGGCCAGTGCTTTCTCCTCAGCTTTTGTGGTTGATTTTTTTTCAGATTCTCTAAATTTCTTCTTTGTGAGCATTATGGCAATGCAATTACCAGCCAGTAACTGAAATTTACCCAGAAAGACAAATTCACTAGCCCCCTTTTCTTGGTTTCTGTTTTCATACAGGGAAAACTGAAATTAAGCTGTTACTCAGTGTGCAGCCTGTGACGTCTGAGCACTGGCCCAGTAATCGAGGAGCCTCAATTCTCACCACTGGCAACAGTGGGGGATGTACACAATGAGAGAATAAGTACACAAACAGTAAAGAGCAGTCTCCCTTAAGAACGCACACAGACCAGAGTCAGTCTGGGGCTGGTTTCTCCCTCTTTCTCCAGATCCGCAATAAGACTCCCCACTGGCACAGCTATAGGGTTGAGATCTCAGCTGAGAGACCAAGCCAAAACCTCCAGCACCCTCTCTGTCCATCCAGTGCTGTGTGTCCCTGGCCAAGTAGCGCACACACACACACACACGCACACACACAGACACACAGACACACAGACACACAGACACACAGACACACAGACACACAGACACACAGACACACAGACACACAGACACACAGACACACAGACACACAGACACACACACACACACACACACACACACACACACTCTTTCTCTCTCTGTCTCCCTGTCTTTCTTTGATGTTTTATTTATATATAAACACACACACACTTCTGGGAAAGGGTAGCAGAGGTTTACTAGCTATGCCTCTTTTCTGCCCAGGCTATAAGGTAGTTTTCACTGCCACCAACCACTCTTATCAGCTACTTTTAAGGCCCTTACAAAGGATGTCCAATTCTACTATGTAATATTACTATTAATCCAAATGGTAGTCTGACCAAGCAAGGCATAGATATGCAAGTAGTGTACGTATGTCACAAATATTAGCCACAAATATAGGTTTAAATATATGTAATAATAAATAATAAAACAAGACAATATTCTGTAAATTCTACACAGCTACTTCAGAGTTCAAAATCATAGGAAATATTTAAAACAACACTGCAGGCTGTCTCGAATAAATAACGACAACATCTAAACTAATCTTTACTATATTCCTGAGTCTAAAACGTGTTAATGTGCCCTAAGAACTTGCTTACAGAGCAAGGCAAGTACAGATAGTGATGATGAGTGGATGTTTTCAGGTCAAAAACAAAATTCAAAATGCATAGTCTTTCTCTGAGAGAGTTCTTAAATTAATATCAAATATTACTGCTGGGTTAGCTTGGATTATATCCGTTTCTGTCACCTGTCTTAAGTTCCCAAGCTAAACCTCCCATTGTAGCATTTGACATCTCTTTGTGAAAATTATATAGCCTTCAGATGTTTGCAGTTGCTAGAAGATGTAAAACAATAAAGCACTTACAAAAAAAATGCAGAAGGCATCCTAGTTCTAGACATCATTTCTCCTTGCTGCATTGAACTAATTTTTATAAGACAATCATAAAATAATTTAATTTCAACTTATTTTCTTGAAGTTTTGCAAATTAACTCTGTATGTTCCAGTTTTTAGTATTAAAACATACACATATTGCACAGGTATATAGTTTATATACATTCCTGTTTTTTTCCAGTAGGGTACACTGTGGACACATCCTTAAAGCTCAGTACTGTACAAACCCTGTTCAACACACACTTCTGTGCCAGTAGTTTAATATAAACATAACATATAGTTCTAATACATTTGGTAACACAAGCAATTGCATCACACTGGTATTCACAAATGACATACAACTATTTACAAAATTCCAGATAGCTGGGCTGGCATTATTTCCCTTGTGTCACACAGCCATCTTGGAAGTCCCAGGCTTCAGACTTTTCTTAAGGCTTTGTGTGTCTGGATCACATTTCAGTTCTCTGCTGTACCCTTTGGACTATCCACTGTACCAAGAGTGTTCACAATGTGTCTAGCTCCAGTTATATCTTATTGTAGGCTACAGGCTATCCACATTTTTCCATATTTACACAACTTGTGTATCTTTGCAGCTTCTTTTACAGAGTGTCGAGAATCTTTAATTTGGGTGAGAGATGACTTGCACAAGCTGAGATTTCAAGAGAACAGTATAAAGGCTTTCTTGACTCCTTCACATGATTGTGTTCCTGGGATGACAACTAGGCAGCCCAGTTCAAAGAGCTTTTCTTCCAGAGATCTTGATGTAGTTCTAAGGTTTTCCACTCAGACTTTAGTCACTATGAGGGAATACCTTAGGAGTTTGGCTCTCATGGCATCTATGATTCTCGTGTTACCCCTGCCAAGACTTATCATGGAGAAAGATAGTGCTGTCTGAAATCTCTCTGGTCCCAGTGCTAACACCCTTTATCTTTTCAAATCCCAGTGCTGGGGGTTGTCAGAAGAGAAATCATTTGGTGGAGTTAACAGATGAATTTAAATCCAGGTCTCCCTTTCTCTCCGTTTTAAATCATCACTCACCACAGAAAATCCTTGGGGCTTGCTTATGGAGCCGTTTCAGGAGGGATAAAATTGCAGGGGGTGTGGGACACCAAGGAGAAGATATAAGCACATAAATATCAAGGAGATGTTTGCCCTCATCAAAACGTACAACTCTCTCAATCATGTTTGGTCCCCGAGACCTTTTCATGTGGTTACAGACAATAACAGTCATGTGGTACATCAAGCAAGAGTGACTTCGACTGTACCCCCTTTGCAGACTAGCTGGGTTAGCTT